>NW_011888783.1:26126092-26165930 GCF_000151845.1 Pteropus vampyrus | reverse complement strand
CTTTAAAATCCTTATTATTTTGACACATTTTATTGCTAAATAAAACTGTTTTAATTTAAGCTAAGAAAACTAATTGGCATCAGATACTAAAAGTTCTTGTAAGTTGTTGGAAGTGTTAGTTCTGGGAATAGCATTTTTATATTTTCTGTATTGATTTGCCTTTGAGACAAACTGCAACCAGAAAGCAGGTGATAAGCCTTTGTTAATGCCTCCGGGAGAAAATGCTGTAGCTACAGACTACTGTTGATAAACAGATTTTGAATTAATTAGTTCTGCATAATTATGTGAGCCATCAAGTCTCTAAAACCAAATGCAACTGGTCTTATATTGCTTTATGTGTAAACAAGGAAGGGAAAAATATATTGCTTCATAACTTATCTCTTTTATAGTTTTAATTTTTTAAAAGCAATGGTAGAAAATTTTAAATGGTATATGTTCAAGGCATATTTAATTCTGCTTTTAGATTTATAAAATGAGATAAGAAAAGATTCACTTTTTATAAATTGTCACTATTAGTGACCGAACTGGGACTCAGAGCATGCTACTATTCCTGCTTCATACTTAGTGGAAGTTATATTTTGTTACCAGAAAATGCCAAGGCAAATATCTTGAGAAAAAATAACCTGACAATAAAAGGACAGAGCTTTCACTAAGATACTTTAAGAATTTTGCCCACACACCTACAACAGCAACAAAAAAAATTTAAAGAAAAGCAGAAGAAAATGCTTATAAAGTAATAAGCAGGAAAAAACTGCAAATATTTCTGACATAACAGAGACTTCAGTAAATGGAGAGATATATGAGGAAATGACATAAAAAGATTCAATAGTGTAGAGATGTTAATTATTACCAAATCAATATATACATTTAATACTACTCAATCAAAAGTTTAATTAGATTTTTTCGACTTTTGGCCAATTTTTAAAGAAACTATCGAGAAGAAAAAAAGTGAGGATAAGAAATATATTTCAAAGATTTGTGTGGGGTAACTGCTCTATTATAAACTAACATATCATAAACTACAATAATTTTAAAGAAGTAATACTGACTGATGTTAGAATAGGCAGAAAAATCAATGAAACAAAATAGATGGCCCAAAGACAGACTGGCACAAATTAAAATTTACCCTAAGGACATAATCCAAGGTTTGTACCCAAAAATATGTTTTAATATTTTCTTAAATAACAAATATCTTAAGGAATCCCTGAAATAGCCAACCAAAGAAAATGATTAAACAAAGATGGCATATCTCTCTGGGTGATGGAGTATTGTATAATCATTTACAAGCATAATTTCGACAAATAAGTAATTGCATGGGAAAATGTTCATGAAAAAATATTAAGTGAATAACACATGATTCAAGGCTATGTATATACTTATATATTTTTACATATGAGTATATTAAATAAAAAGTAAATATATGTTCATTTGTATTAGACACATTTGATTTAAAGGAAACCCATTATTAAAATTATTAACATTAACCATGTATAATAGAATTATGTTACTTTTTACTTTCTTTTTTACATTTATTTGTATTTTTCAATTTTCCTATAATTGTTAGGAGACTTTATGTCTACCTCTACCTCAAGAAAAGAATGAGATACATAAAATATTTTAAAAGCTGTTTTATTGTTTTTTATTTTATTTTTATACTTAGGCTATGGCTTATTCAACTGTGTAGATACTGACTTTAGCAACTTAAAATAGAAAGTCTCATTTCTCTGTTGCCTCAAATTCTAAAAAAATCAAATGTCATATTTTCCTTTGGGTACAACCAAACAACCCAACAAGAGAATATAAATAAGACATATGCCAATGTAAGGCAATAATAATTTGCCATTCTAGATCTGACTATTGTACAATTATAGCAAGTCCAGTGTTATACTTCTCAGTAGAACAGGATAATAATTCTCAGTAAAACGAGGCCTATTTGTAATTTGTCTTTGAATCATTTCATATGTATTTGGCTGTAAATAACAGAGATCTCTAACTCAAATTTATTTGAAAAATGAGAAAATTTATTATCCCATATAAGAAGTCTGGAGCTTGGGCGGGCCCCAAGTGGTATGATCAATGGCTTAGTTAAACCAAAAAGGGCCCAAGTCATTTACACTTCTCCACTCAGGCATTGTTAATGTGTCAGCTTTGTTCCCAGCTGGTTCCCTTCATGGGAACAAAAGGCTACAGTGGTTTTAGTTATAAAAATGTCAAGAAGAATAAAATGGACCATCTCTTTTTGTATCTGTTTCTTAGAAGCAAAGAAATCTTTCACAGAAGCCCTCATCAGACTACCCTACAAATCTCCTTGGCAAGAACTCAGTCATGTGGCTATTTTTAAACAAACATCAAGGGGAAGGAGATTAACATAATTGTTATAGACAAATCAAGCCTTGGGGTCAGCTTCCCCTGAAACACTTGGAGGATGGATAAGTGAACACAACCCAGGTTTTACTGTGAAAAAAGAAGGTTGGGTGTGAAGGCAGAGGGAGGGGTGGAAGTAAGGGTGAGATGTGGCATGAACGTTGGGTAAGCAATCTCTTCTACTCCTATCCTCCCTGTTGTTAATGACATAAGAAGAGAGAAACTTCTTTTTTAATTAAAGATACTAACAGACACTGTGATCACTGCTCAGGATGTAATAGTGGACAGGATCTCATCTCTCTCCTCCAGGAGTACACAGTTTTAAGAGAGAAAGTACACAACTAAACAATTACAATATTCAGTGTTATATCACAGTGCCAAGGAAGCTCCTTGGATGGGGCACTTAAGCAGCTTTGAGTCCCAAAGAAAGCAACATATGAGCTCGGTACTGAAAGTTGAGGAGCCAGTCCTGTGGCAGTCAAGAGCATGGCATATCTAGGGAACTAGAAAGCATTGAGGCTAAAGAAGTAAGCAGAATAGAGATCATATAAACACTTCAAGGCCATGCTAAGAATTTTACATTTTTATTTTGAAGACAACAGGACTCCAATAGAAAATTATAAACAAGAAATAACATAATCTGATTCCCTTTTTAGAGCATTTGCTCCATCTTCAGAAGGGAAAACGAATTGGAGGGGTCAAGCTGAGATTTAGATAGACCAATTGGATTTTTTACAGTAATCCAGACCAGAGATCCAAAAATTTTTTAGAGGATGATTTAAGTTCATGGTTTAGGCAACCAATGGACACTGGCACTATACACAGAGTTGGGGAACTCAGAGTTAAAGCAAATACAAGAAAAGATCATGCATTTAGTTTGGGACTTTGTGTGTTTGAAGTGCTTATGGGACATCTAAGTAGATACATGCAGTAGCTAGTACTGTTTGGTTAGACTTCTAAAAATTATAACCAACATTATTAAATTGCTATTAAATATCTCCATGAAAATCTCGTCAAATAATATCAGTAATCACCAGATTATCCAGGCAATTTTTTTCTTTCTAGCTGACATGATTGAGTGATACGATGAGAAAAAGTCATAGCAAATGTTTTACATGCTGACAATTTAAACTAATAGATATTTTTAGATGTTGTGTAAGAAAAGAGCTCTGGGCTAAAAATGATGCTGACATTTAAAGGCTTTCTGTAAACTTCAGAAATGTGTAGCCCTAGACTCCAAGGCTAGTAATTTAGAAATAATGCTTAGCATCTAAACTTAATGCTTTTCCAACTTTGCTTTCTGTCTTGGGCTCAGATGTTCCCACCCCTGTGCACTTTTAAGATGTTTACTCTTCTTGGGCCTAAGGAGCCTCACTTTTTGGGGGGTTCAGGTCTGTCCTCTATAACAAGGTCCATTGTCTCTCTTCAAATCCCTCTAGAGAGCAAAAAGTCTAGGTCTTATTCTTCATTTGAAACAAATGTTCCTCCGTCTAAAGAATATGGATATAAACCCATTTGAGGTTCATCGAAATTATGTTTTCAATAATATTTTGTTTTGCATATTTATGTTATAAAGGTTCATGGTAGAAATTTGAAAAATACTGAAAAGTATAAAGAAAGTAAAATTGAATCATAATGGAACCACCCAGAGATAATAATGGTTAATGTTTGGTTATCTATTTTTATAATCTTCTTTCCACATCTATACATAAATGTATTGTTTCTAATAAATTGGGATTATATCTTACATAGAATTTTTGTAAACCTTATTTTTGTTTACCATTCATCATGACCATCTTTAAATATCTTTAAGTGTGCTTCAAGAATATGATTGTTTAAATGGCTAAATTATACTTCATCATATTACATGACAGAAACAGTGTTTTACCAAGCAATTCCCACTTCTGTGGACATTTTGGCAATTTCCAATTTTTTATAATGTAAATAAATGCTGGGCAAATGTTTATGACTATAAGTCTTTGTGATTTTCTCTGATTATTAGGAAAATTCTCCAAAACTGAATTACTGTGAACATTTTTAAAGTTTTTGGTACATATTGCCAAATGCTTATTTCCAGGAAGTCTATACAAATCTATAGTCACACCACTAATTTATAAAACCATCTGGTTCAGAGTAAATGACTTGTATTTTTCGCTCTTTAATAAATACCGTATAAACAAGTCTTCTTTGATATTTTCATAGTTCCCAATCAGCTTTCTTAAACTGTGAGATTAACCAGTGAGATTCTTTGTTTCATTCTGCAACTGTAACCACCTGGGAGGAAGAAAGAGCCATGGATTCGGGGCTGAGGAGACAGCTTCTAGTCTTAGCTCTTTAACAAATTCACAGTATTGATTCTGGCGTCTTAACTTCCCTGAGCCTAGGTTTTCTCTGTCCCACTGATAAGACTGTATGTACTAAAGCTTTTTATAGTCTCTTTCAACTAAGTAGAATGACAACAACAACATTTTTATAAGTAGAACAACAAAAATTTTGCAAACACATGAATGGTCTCGGTAAATAATGTAGAATCTGATCTATGAACATGGCCTAATGGTCTTTCTCCAAGTAAATGTTTATTTTTTTGACAAGCTAGTATGCTTCCTCTGCAAGCAAATTCTGAGGCTTAGACATGGCTAAACTTGGAAGTAGTGGAGTAGTCAACCACCTAGGTAATATGACGTGGATAGACCCCGAAATCTCCACCTCACCTCATTTATCCCACCATTAGAGCTTTACCTTTACATCTTTAGGGCAAATAATCCTAGGAGAAAATTCATAATCAAGGCCTTGAAGAGGCTTCTCTGCTACTGGGAGTAGGAATCCTGGGTCCATTTAAACTAGCCTGTAGTGAGATATAAAAACAAACTAAAATCCCTTAGAAATGATAAGACAATGTGTATAAACATTCAAGAGGGTTTGATAGTACAGTCGAAAATCATTTAATTCTATTTCTTCCCTTTTTCTACATCATCACCCAGGGGCAACCAAAAGTGTTTTCCAGCATTTTTATTCTTGCCAGATTTTCAAAGCTTTTAGCTCATCCATATTTAAATCCTAAGAGGCAATGTATCTGTTGAGCAAAATATTTCAGTTATGTTTAGTTGACAGATTTTGAATAAGTCATTATTTTTCTGGAAAAGGAAAAGCAAAGCATTACCAACAACACAAAAAATCTCAAATGATTCAACGAAGCATCAAGTAATCTTATAGATAATAAGGTACCATAGCTATCTTTGGTTCCTAAGAATCTCTACTTTGCCCATTATTTACTCACGATAAGCAAGCAGCTATGTAATCACCAAGTGTCCTGTGATTACAATGAGAGAATGTAGGATTATTACAAGGGTTTAAGGTGAAGGGCAGGCAAGCATCATCATGCCAAGGCTACGCAGACTGGAACCAAGAGGGAACCTGACCCTGGGTTGTTACTATGTCTCAAACATGCACTGCTTAACTCTTAAACCTTGGTAGCATTGAATCCTATAATGCTAGTGTAAAGCTAAAATGGATTTTTTTTACCTTCTCAAAGAAGGTGAATTTCAATGTTTTTGCTTAAATAGACTCAATGAAGGTTATAAGCAGTGGTTTTCAACTTTGGCTGTCCATTAGAATCATCTATAGAGCTTTTCAAAGTCCCAAAGCCTGTGTTGCACTCCTAACCGATTAAATCAACACTTCTAAGAGTAAGACCCAGGCATCAGTATTTTTTAAGTCTCCCCAGGTGATTCTAATAAGTAACCAAGGCTGAGACCCACTAATATAAGATTTACTCCAAGTAATTATGTTATATACTTGAGCTTATTGTGTTTATTTGACCAATATAGAGCCAGAAATTTGAGGAATAATTAATGAAATGATTCCCTCTCCTATACCAACTACTTTTGGCTCTCACCTTCTTTGTGGGGTATCAGCTGTGGTGTTTGTCATATCCCAACCTGAATCCTCAGCGCCCTGCTTGGGAGTCCTGAGGTTATTCCAGGGGTTCTGACATACCTTATAACATTTTTTTAACTTTTTCACAGCCTACTTTCTCTCAAATCACTTAACTCCTGAGAGGGCCCAGAACTGTCTCTACTCCTGAGATGCTAAAGTCAGTTAAGATGGATAAAAGTAAATGGATGTAAATCTTCTGGGCTCTTTCAGTTCTATGAAGCCTTTAGAAAAGTATAGGTCACGGCAACTTCGGGAAATAATTGGGTGAGAGGGGACAATGAGGGAGAATCTCTAGACCTTTCCCAGTCTTTATCTTCTCTCCTCTATTCTTTGATATGGACAACTCACATTTCCTCTACATCTTATATATTGCATATAAGTTTCCATAAGTGTACAGCTTCTAAGTGCTAGAATGAGTCACTTGGCAAAAAGACAAGAACGCACCCAACCTCTCTACTTAGTCACCTATGCTCTCTACATGGATGTACATAGGTGTCACAGTTCCAAAAAGAAAAAAAAAGTATATTTGAATTATCTTGTTAGGACTTTTCTCATGACCGATTTATAAATATTCACTACGATTTCTGTACAATTGGCCTTCCAAACTTAAGGCCAGAAATTTTAAATGCCGTAGGTTATTTTTTAACTTAGAATGACTATAGTTACACCCACACATTTAGGAAGTAGATAAATGTTGTCTGTATGCTGCAATTGTGGTGAGCATATTAGATACAATGATTGTCAAGCAACATTTCCATGTGCAATATCAGACAGTAGACTCCAAAATGTGACCACCCCTTTTCTACTAAGTTATGACAAAGCAGGTAGTTAAAAATCACGTTTAGACCTGTCTCTTTATCTCAGACAATAGGAATCTTCTTAGCAAAAATCTGTTTTTCTCAAAGAACAACTTCCTGGGAGAGTCACCCAGATTTATAGTTCAAACACAGCAACTCTCTATTTCTATCCGGCCTTTCATTTTTGCTAGCTTTGTTTGTAGGCAGGGATTGCTGCAATTAGGTCTTCTCACTTCATCCTTTAGTTTTATACATTGTACATACACTGAATCATCTGGCAATAAAAAACCAAGGTAGTTAAGTTCCTGACAATTTACCTATTATGTCTGTGTGCTAAATTTTGTTATCCCTGGGATTGCATTGTGCTCTCATGCTTATGACTCGACAAAATTACAGCTCAGTTCAGATCTCAACAATATGGAAAGAGGTTTGCAGGGTTTATTTACAAGTAAGGATGCCATATGCTCTTCTAAGAAAAAAAGTATGCTAATTACCAAGCAAGAAATGAGGTAAGAAAACACAGAATTGTTGCAGACCTACTAAGCAATCAAGAAAGATACTTGCTGTGCAACGCGAATGAAGATGGTGAATTCACCCTTTTGTGTTTTCTTGTTTTGTTGAATCTACACAGAAAATGTTAAAGACCAAGGAAAAGCCACTTCTAGGGGTTATGTAGTATATTTGTGGATTGATTAGTTCATGTTTTAAGATCAAACTGCCTCACATCCTAACTTTAAATATAAAGTTAAGATATTGAAAAAGTATCTTAAAAAATCTGTGTAAAGAACAACCTGAACCAAGTAATTATAACCGACCAAACAGAAGTAGGTTTTTCTCCTTTACTCCATGCTACTTAAACTTGCCGCTCTTCTCCAAGGTTTGTCTTCACACTAGAACTTGTTTCTGATGGAAAAATGTTAAGTTCCGCCAATCACTTGCTTTCAAAATAGTGTTTGCATTCAAACCGTCAGAGTCTTTTTCTTTCCTCCAGCTGCTTTGTGATTATGGGTAAAGCTTTATTTAAGGGGAAAAGAAAAGAATAAACCATACAGATTTATTTTATTATTTATTTTATGCCTACAGCACCTGGTCTTCCTAGGTGGTCTCCCATCCAAGTACTAACAATGGCCCGACCCTGTTTAGCTTCCGAGGTCAGACATCAGGCTTGTTCAGGGTGGCATGGCCGTAGACCATGGACTGTTGCTCCACTAGGGCACAAACCCAGGACCTTCTGCATGTAAAGTAGTCATGCTAACCGCTGCACTATGGAACTACATCCACACGCAGATTTTTTATTCAACACATTGGTGGAAAAATCTAGCTCAGTGAGCTCTGCCTTCAAGCAGAGTTTTCATACCAAGGAACCTTTATCCATGCTATACGTACTACCCAAATCTCTCTCTTCAAACACAGGCGTCCACACAGAACTTCCTACAGAAGCAAATCCAGGCACCGTGTCTTAATCGTTTATAATTGGTATCCCCACAAGTTAGGATCTCCATGCTGGCAGTCTATAGCAAGAGCCAGCCCTCAGCAGTTTTGTAAAGTAGGCAAATAAGCATGTAGGTTTTGTCTTTTTTTGCTGGTAGAACTAAAATAAAAAAACTACAGGCAAGCCTTTAGTAAGTGGCCCCTAATGAGGAAAAAAATTCTGAGTGTCAACCCCACTTCCAGTCAATTTTGCCTAATATTACAAGAATTCCAAAGGGTCAAACCCATAACAGTAAGCCATGAGATTTCCCAGGAAACACAACACTTCCCATCTTCCTAGCTCTCAATATTTTATCCACCAAGGAGTCAGAAAGGTATATAAACTCTATGTGTCTTGGAACCATATAGACCCTACTTCAAGTCCTCTAAGTAGTATAGCACAGACAGGTCTTAGCCTCAGTTTCTTCATCTTCAAATGGAGATGATAATTTTGGACTAGCATCATGAGTGTTCGGGAGATATTTTCTCACCACCTTTTTGCCTCTGCCTAGAGGGAGGATATAACATCCACTATGCTCTCTATTTTCATCAAGAGAGTAAGCGGTGCGTAGAACAAATATTGCTGTTGGCAAATTCAACCACAGCATATGGGGTCTCCTGCATGGGAATTTTCAGTAGGTTCAGTGACACAGTAAGAAATAAAGTACAAAAGAAGATAACTGCGGTAGGTCAAGACTTGGTTTTATATGGGAATAGAGTGGAGCCTTAAGTGCTGTCATGAGGTCATCCCATAATGCCATCCTAAATTGGGGCAGAGAATCCACATTTCTTTGATCTTGTGGGGTCCTCACTCTGCCCAGACTGCTGAGACCTCCAAATTTCAGCACACATCTGTTTGCCAGTCAGAAAATAAAACAGAGCAAAAGTGACCTTAAGCAATTTCAAGTCATTATTCTAGCCAGTTCTCAAATATGACTGAATTTTGTGGTTAGGAGTCAGTCTCCATGAAATTCTCTGTCCCAGTAGCCAATGAAGTGGCTTTGTCATTGCCCCTTTTACAGATGAAAAATGTGGCAGAAATTGAGGGGTCCAATGGAAATTCGATACTCACTAGACTATAAATTCTTTAAGGACGGGAACCATGTGCTATTTACCATTGTATTCCATATGCATATCATAGTGCCTGGCACATAGTAGGTGTTCAATATATAGTTTTCAGCTAATGAATGAACTAATGATTGAATGAACAAACTGTCATGGCTTTCTCTCTTCTAAGCTTGGGTAGGGTGGGTAACCAGTAGCATTGAAACTACAATCTAAGGAAAGGACACTGGACATCCCTGGCTCCACACTTATTTTATTTTTTTAATTTAGATAGTTAATACCTTAAAAATGATGTGGAGTTTTTTATAAAGTAAAATGTATACCTATGCTATGGCCCAGCAATTCCATTCTTAGGCATTTACCCAAGATAAATGACTAGAATTTTAAATCTTTAACAATGAACAGAGTCGTAGGATTACTGGTATAAATGCAAACCTGATGTTCATAGCACTTTTGTGCAAGAATGTTTATTTAAAATAGCTCAAAACTGGAAATAAGCAAAATCTTCATCAACAAGTAAATGGGTAAACATATCATGGTATATTTATACAGAGGAATACTACTCAGCAATCAGATAGAACATACCTCTGTTATATGCAACACGATGTCTCAATCTTCATATAAATGAAACAATACAGTGTGTACTCTGGTTTCTTTGGCCCAACACAATGATTTTGACGTCCATCTAGGGATTGCTAGAGTTTATTAGGAACAATTCACAACCGCTGATTGTGTACATCTCTTCCCAACTCTAAATTCAGTGGTATCACGTTGGCAGTTTGAAATTGCCAATGCTGGGGCTATTTATATCATGAAAACTGGCAAATGCTATGCAAACTTGAGCTTTTGGGGAGGGGGGAGTGGGGAGGAACCAGAGGAAACTAATATTTTATTTCAATACTTTTAAGTTAAAAAGAAAAAAGATGCAGAAGTCCTGAAATCTTTCCACTAGCTCATCCTGTGATGTTTGCACATTTAAGCCATCTCTGAAAATACAGTGCCTCACCTAGGATCCAGTGAGTACTCTTAGATGCCTTTTGCATAGTGGAGTTATAGTCACAAACTCTCAGCTCAGCCAAGCTGCCCATCCAGGATGTGTGCCTGGCTTACAACGCCATGCTCCTAAAGACACCTAAAGACCTAAAGACACAGATGCTTCAGACACTAGTTCCTTGTTGTATGAGCCAGTCCCTTTAGAAGCAGCTTTTATGTTATGCCACTGGGACCCCCAGCAGTGGAAACTTCTCAGTGATGAAGGAAATTACCTTCCTGACTGCTTTGCCTTATCAGCTTACACTTTGATCTCTTTACACCTCGGTTCTCAAAGCCTTGATTCCATAACTTCAACCTGGACCCAAACTCTAGTCCCAGACTTGATGTTTACCCTAGCTGTCACCCCTGGGTTTTTAGACATTGGATCTCTCTAGAAACCGTGACTTGGCTCACACCAAGCATCTACCTTTTCCTTTTTCCCTCAGTAATTCATCCAATAAGTCATATGATGAGTCACAGTACAACTTCCTACACTATTGCTCTGAATACTAACAAACTCCCATTTGTGTGATTCCTAAGGCCTTGTTATTAAGGATTAATAGTTAAACATCACTTCACATCTTACAGAACGCTTTTGTATTTATCTCTTTTAACCCTCATACAACCCATAGAAATAAGTATTATTATTGTATTCTCCCTTAAAACATAAAGAAACTGAGGCTGAATCATTTAACTGGTAAGAGGTAGACCTATGAGCAAGGCACTCAACATAGTTCCTTTTATTTACCATGTAGCTGATCTTAAAAAATGTAGGATGGATTCAACTTTGTGAAGAACATATACTGGTTTCAATCTTATGAAGTATGTATGGTGGCTTCAACCCTGTAATTTTGAAACATCTCCAAGGCTTAAAGGCAATTGAATAATTAAGACTATCTGATGACAAATAATATACATCGCTATGACAGTTTCTAAACTTTATTAAAATGAAATTGTTGGGAGATAGTGGAGCGGTTCTTTGTAACTTTATTTCAACACTTTTTATTACAAAATAATGATATTAATCATCATAAAATAAATGTAATGGAACTCCCCACTTCAGTTCCCTTTTTGTGTATCGTTACAGAAAGTATATTTGCATATATAAGTCCATATGTGAGAAGACTGTTCTGTGTCACTGACCAGGCCTGCCAAAGTACATCTGCTGAGCTTTCCTTTCCTGACTTCCAGTGTCCTTCTGGATATCAAAGACCTTGCACTACGTTTCTAGGAGGGAGGAAACCACATGGGACAATCAGATGGGGCCGGACAAAGTATCAGATCACAGATAAGGGCATAACTGCTGAACAGTCCACATACCATGTGCAGGCAACTTTCCATGCAAGACCTTTGCCAGAACAATAATATAGAAACAGCCAAACAGTCTGTCAGCACAGGCTATGGGTGGTGTTCTCTGGATGGTGACAGATAGTCTATACTGGCTAGCTGCCATGGGAGTCCCTGCTATCTATGATTGGCAGTACTCAGGTGCTTGATGGTGGTGACTCTGCTAATCTCTATATGGTTCCCAAAAGTCCAGTCACTTCACCTTAGGTCCCACCAACCTATTTCAAAGTTCTTTTCCACCCGCTTTTTGCCTACCTCTACTGTCCTAGGTGACTCTCCCCTGCTCATGTCCATTGCCTACTTTTCTATTGAGCATCTTTTTCTTATTGATTTGTAAGCATTCTTTGTGTATTAAAGGAATGAGTTCCTATTTGCCACAATTGCTGAAAGTATTTTTCCCAGTATTTGTCTCTTAATTTTTTAATAGTGTGGGGTTTTAATCTATTTAGAAGTCTTAAATTTTTGCTCATCAAATGTATGTCTTTTCCTTTATGATTTTGTCATGCCTACAAAAGCCCTCCCTGCTCCAAGATTTTTTTATTGCCCATGTTTTTGTCCAGTATTTTTTACAATTTCAGTTTTTACATTCAATATTTGATTTGCCTGCAATTTATTTCAGCTATAGAGTAAATTAGTGATACAACTTTATATTTTTTAGATGGCTAGCCAGAATCTCAACATTTTTGCTGAATAATAGATATTTGCTCCTCTAATTTGAAATACCAACATACTAAATTCCTTACACATTTGAGTCTACTTCTGGACTTCCATTTCTATCCCATTGGTCTGTCTAGTTTCAAACTTTTTCAATTGCTATAACTTTAAAATATATTTTTTGGTGTGGCTGTTCACTTCTGGCCCCTCCCCAATCATTACTCTTTTGTTTCATAATTTGCCTAGTTCTTTCCCAACCCCAACACTGAGATGAACTTCAGTATCATTTTGCATGATGTCTGACCACAGGAATGCAACGAGATATGGAAAATAAGAGATTAGAGCCTACTAGTGAGGTATCATATAGACTGTAGACCTTGACCCATGGACTGTAACTAGTTTCCCTTACATAGTTTCTGTAGAACAGCAGGGCTAACACTCGGAATTGAACCTGACCAATAATCCACTGGCCAGTCCAAGCATGTGATATAATTCCTCCTCCAATTGCTGGCAAACGAGGAGGCTATATTGAAATCAGCTCTTGGCTAGACTACAGGCTGCAGGTAAGTCTGAATGTATTGCTTCTGCCACTGCAATGCTGTGGGAAACACAAGCGAGTATGAGAAAGGACAAGCAATGAAGATTATGTTTGCCATTCAAAGACCACAGTGTTAAGAGAAACTACATTCTTATTCTTACTTCCAAGGCAAGGGAACCAGGTTATTGCCTTGCTTCCTACAGCAAAGAGGAAACAGATGGTCATCCTATGGAGTCACAATGGTATAAACCAAGTTGGAGTGGAGAAAGTGGAGAATTTGACTTACACACTGCTATGTGAATCTGGTGTACATTTCCTGGGACTTGAAATCCTGCTAGAAAGTCATCTTCTCTCCTACTATGGATAGCATTTACAGTGATTAGAATAATACAATCCTACTAACCAGAAGACTTCTTAGAAAAAATAAAAATAATTTTTTGTGAAGTGTGGTTGGAAAACCTCATTGCGAAATCCACATCAAATTTGGTTCTGCAAATTGTAATCTAAAATAAGGAAAAAATTTTTAGAGTAGGAGCTAATGGCACATCTGTATGATAGAAACAGCAATGCCTTCCCTAGGCTATAGATTTTATCTGTGAAACGGAAGCCTCCAGACAGTCACTAATGTTGTTATGAGCTACCAGAACTAGGGCTGCTTCCCCAACACTGAGTTAAGTTTTACTTAGATTTTCTCATCACAGTAAAACAGAATTTCTAAGCCAATGCTTCCATGCTCCCTTATTCCCTAACACAGACAACACTAAAAAATATTCAAATAATACCCCACAACTTCTAGGCCTCTGTAGACGATGGGCTACTTCATAGCCTAAGGCCCACTGTGGACAGCCACTCTGGGTTTTAGGTATAAATACCAGGGAAGCTTTTGACCTCAGACTACAGCCAACCTCCAAGGTAGCAAGTGGTCAATTGCTTTAAATGGAGAGAAGTTATTTCCCCTATTATCACCTTCATTGAAGCAGAAATTGTGCGATTGCAGGGGTCTTACTTATGTAAGCCAAGATCCATGGTGTTATTAATCTCAAATTTTTTTATTTATTCAATGCACTGAAAGTCCCACTCTATTCTCTAGTGGAAACATTAGAGCATCAACAAGCATAACTTCTTGATAATGAGGGACTTTTCGTGATCCTTGTACAAATGTTACATGATCCTTTCCTTTGCTGCCATACGTATAATTTATCTTTGGAGAAGAGACTCACAGATTCATGCCTAGCATCTCACATTTGTGGTCGCAGTTTATTAACCCCAAAATATTTCAAGCATCTTTAAAATGCAGATGCCTTTTGACCTAGTAATTACACTTCTAGCATTTTATCCAAAGTACAAAATTATTAAGTCAAAGTAAAGAAAAAATTATATCTACCCCAAATTATTTCTAATAAAATTAAAAACAACTAAAATGTTCAATAAATAACTGCTTATCCATATGATAAATCATTTATAACAGTTAAAGAGCATATTTTCAAAGAATAATTAATGATATAGAGATATATAACAAAACTAATATATTTATTAAAATATTTACAGAGTATTTATAATGTATCAAGTATTTCTAAAAATATTAATATATAAATCCAAAATCTCCTAAATCTTATCAGCTTGTTTGTAAGGAAGGCCATTAAATCCAAGAGATCATTTGCTCTTAACTTCCAAGTTACAAACCGTCAGGCTTCCTTTTGCCGAGTACTCCTTCGGAGTCCTCAAAGAGCATGTATGTTCTCTAAGATGAAAAACATAGGCAGGACTCAGGCTATGATGGGTGTGTGTGCCATTTCCCACTTAGCTTGTAACTCCTGCTCCCTCCTAACAATCAAGTCCTGTAAATGGGAATAAAACAGAGAAATAGACCCCCACAATCACCTTACCGAAAATGGCTCAAAATTGAATATAAGACTTCCGTTCATCTCATTAGTGGGAAGTTTGCCATGTGGCCACACTCTGCCTCAAGGGAACCTGGGGAATGTAGATTTTAGTTGGATGATTGTGTATCCAGGAAGAAGAGCAGAATGAATTTTGAGGTCAACCAGTGGTGTACCACATCACATTATATACACTTAAAAAAATGCAGAAAGGAAATATACTTAAATGCTCACAGTGGCCATCTCTAACTAGTAGGGTTTGGTGTGATATTTCTCTTTACCCTTTATGAATTGTCTAAGCTTTCTGCAATGGCTGTCTATGTCCTTGATAAGGTGATGAGAAACATTGTTAATTTTAAAAAAAAAACTAGAAATAAATATTCTAAAATATTATCGGCAGTTGTCTTTAGGAAATAAAACTACATGTAATTTTTTCTTTATATTTTCCGAATTTTTCGTAATTTATTTGAAATTTTAGAAACCAGTTCATCGAATGACTTAGTTCCTTCAGGGGTGGGTAGAAATGGCATTATGGCCTATTTCTGGGTTTCACACAAGGTCACAATTATAGTGTGCTCTTTCAGAGCCCTCTGTTTTCTTTGTTTTAAAATAGAAAATAAGCCTGTTTGTATATGACTCTCAGTTAAAGTGTGAATGACATGAAATTCTTCAACCAGCCCCTCAAAGCAATTTATGTAAATTATCAGTTCAATTCTAGAATGGAAGTTATTTCAACTGCTAACTAGTTCTCTTCATAGCAAGTTACAACTTTTCGTATCTACACAACAATTTCCCACCTCCCTGCTCAGCTGTCCTCTTAGAACATTGCTGTCTCTTCTATCCTCACGCTTAGACTATATTACATTCAAACAGGTTTATCTCACTGAACTAAGTCAATTCCCACCCACTCACTCTGGTTTCCACTGTTAGAAGATCAAGATGTTATCTTCCCCAGTATAATTAAATCAATTCTGAACAGTTAAACCATAGAGATTGAAAGAATAAGAAACTAAAATATTTCAGAAGGAATAGGATTCTCCTAGTAACTCTGAAGTCCTACTATAAGGTAACATCCCACTCAAGGATGGTTCTGTTTAGGAGCATGCACAACAAAGAGAAATCCATTAAAGCAAAATTAAAAAAAAAAAAAAAGAGTAGGCTTTTTTTTCAGTACTCTGGAAATGTTACAAAATTGTAAAATACTTCTATTTTTACCCTTCCTGCCTATCCTTTCATCTGTCTTTCTATCCCTGTAATACTCGGTATTTGAATATCATACAGAATACAAATATCATTGTAAAAAAAAAATTAGAAACACCATTTATCAGTACTTACAAGCACAAAACTCTACCTTTACTTTTTTAGAGGACAAGTGATATAGTTAAAAATGTGGCATTTTACCCTGATGCCTACCAAATGATTCAGTTGAATAGTGAATGTGTACTTACTTAAGCATATTTATCAAAATCGCTCTGACTAAAGAATACTGACATCATGGATGACTGGTATACACCATCATGAGAAACCACCAGTCCAGATTGACTGGTTTCACTGACCTTCAACATGATAATTTGGTGGGGAGGAAGGAAGTGAGGAGACAGAATGACAGAAAGAAATAGGGTTCTATTTCACTTCTCTTCTTACATCGTTTCCAAAATGTTTCTTTCTTTCTTACCTCTCCACTTTCAAACCCCACTGACTGCTTTACTCTCAGCAATTTTTATTTTCTCATTCAATTGTTCTGATACTACAGTTCTTTTGAACGTCACAATGTTGTAATTTCTTAATCATTTGACCTGGCATAGTTTTTATTTCCTTCAATTTTTCTTCTTGTTCCCTGAGAACCACAGATTACAGTGATTCCTGGCAGCTGTTCTGAATCTCTCTTTGTAAAGATGGAGACAAAGAATTAGCTAGGTCTGATACATTTGTCAGTAAAATTATCCTGGGATTTTTACTAATAACTAATATTTCATTTGTAATATAAAAAGAATAAGATTTTTTTTTTATTTCTCTACTTCCAGCTTCCATTTCCCTGACCTAGACTATCATTTGTGAAATACAACAAACAACTAAAACAGAGGCAGAGAATCTACTTATTTAAAAAAGAAGCAGAGGAAGAGGAAGAGGAGGAGGAGGAGGAGGAGGAGAAACTTGAAACATCTAGTAACTCAGGACTTTGAGAAAGAGAAATCTATTAAAGCAAACTTAAAAAAAAAATAATACAAAGATTACTGATGTCTTTGTAAACATAGGATTTTATAATCCCTAATCCTTTGGACTCTTCATGTCTTAGACCTTTTTGACTTTCTGAATTAGAAATTATTACAATGTTTGTATCCATACCAGTAAATTCCCTTTACAAATGTTGTTCTAGGTAACTGTAAAGTCATTATTGTCTAGAAAATATTTTAAGAGACTTTGTTGCAGTCTTTTTAGTATAAACTGACATGCTAGGTCACTGCCAAGTTTTGACTGAACTAGGAACCCTTTCTTTCTAGCAAATGGGTCTCCAGCAGAGAATGGCGCATCCAGAATGAAGCGTGTGATGCTAATGAAACATACTTGTTTCAACAGAGCCCTTTTCCATTGTCTCCCCAAAAGGAGAACAGTCACCACAGGTTCCAGAAGAACAGAGCACCAAGACATGGAATAAGGCCAAGTCATTTAAGTCGTGGGCTCCTTTCTAAAATAGAAAACATCATTGCCATTTCTTTTGTAATGGGGAAGAAGAGCATTCTTGAGGTAAATTTTGTCAAATCTGTGAACTGATAATAAATTGTTAATCAGGGTTAAGAGATTTTTTTAAAAAGATAAGCTCTATGGAATTATGAATACAGAACATGTGGAGGGAAATCAGTTGCTACTGCCATCTAGAAGGCAAACTAGGGAGGTCAAAGATATCTAAGGCCTAGAGAAATGTAGATGAGCCAATAGGATGAATAGCTGGTCTTTTGGGGAAGCTGTTGATTTTCTCAACAATTGGAAATTCTAGACTTTTTATTAGATACTTTATTGATTGTTGTTTATAGCAGAATACAATGAAAAAATAGAAATATGCAGACAGGTTCTGAACAGTGAAATGCAGGGAGGTGGGAATGTAAAAATTTTAAAATAAATCTGAATAGGGAACATAAAAGGGAGAATTCATTTTTGACATCTAAAACATATTCCACATTATAAAATAAAATAAAATTCACATTTGCCTTCATGTGATAAATGCTGCCCAGATTTGCATGGCCCTTATACAATAAGATTAAGAATATTTTATCATTGTTTATCCTTTGTGATCAGTTGTTTATCCCGTGTTAAACAAATATTGTGGGAAGAATAAATGGGAACAGGCTCCAAAAGTATTCCTTGGATCCTCATCAACAGAAACACAAAGAGACAGCCTAGCTCAGAACTTGGACAGATAAAATCCAACAAGAAAACCGAAAGAAAACTGACTAGAATTTTAAATCTTTAACAATGAACAGAGTCATAGGATTACTGGTATAAATGCAAACCTGATGCTGCATAAAATAACTTTGGATTTTTTATTCAAAAAAATAAATATATCAACTTGCTTTTCCAAGGAGATCCTTAATGATACAAGTGCCAGGGTAATGTATGCATGTATATATATATAAAGTGTGTGTTTTATATATAGTCTTTTTGAAAAAAGCAAGAGAAAAAAAAAAGCACGAAGAACATATAACATATGGCATTCCCTATCGCCTCAGCTGGTGTTTGCCATTTCCTGCTTGTAACTTTCTTAATTTTACATCTTCTCCTCAATTTCAATATACTAGACATTTTAATCAGATTTGCAAGTTGGCCTTCCCTGTTTCTTCATTTGCTGCCCCTGCTCCTATTAATCTTTTCAGTTATATGACTAAGCCTATTCGGGTTGAAGAAAAACTAATAATTACAATGCCCAGGGTATTTTCATGAATAATCAATAATGTGCTCATTGTGATGTGGCTATCTGGGTAAGCCACGCTCAGATGCAAAAGATAATAAAATAAAAACATATCGTAATATTTTAATCAAATTTTATAGGATTAACATATGTTAGTGAGAATAAAAATCAGTGAGTGGCGTGGAGGCAACCCATGAAACAAAGAAATATAACTTACTTCAGGTAGCTCAAGCATTGCCCCTCAAAGTTGGACCTCGATTTTATTAAATTCTAGCACTGGCCAAAGTTAGGCTACTTCATGAAGCAGTTCTCCTTAAGAAAGACAGGAAAACAAAAATTGTCATTTACCCTCAGGCAAATGGGTTGAATGTCTACCACCCCAAAGCAGCTAGTAATGATACCTGGCCATTAGGATCCTATCCATGGCTAGCAAAACCTTCCTCATCGATTCCAAGGTCAAAAGTGAAAGCAAAACAAAACGAAAACTGAAAGCTGTTCCACAGTTGTTCTCAACTAGAAATCAGAGTTATTGAGAAAAGGTAGCAACTCAAGGTGATTCCCCATTCCAAAGTTCTTACTGAAGGCCTAAGAACTTTATATAGTCCTCAGAATTCTTGTAGTTTGCTTTAGCAATTAACTCTGTGCTTCTAGACACCCCCAGAACTGTTACTGGCAAATGCAAAAAGAAACCTGCCCCAAATGCATTCTTTCACACTCTGGCAGCAATGCCTGTGGTTAGACAATATGAATTAGGGAAGTAATATGACCTACCAAGTCTCATTGGTGACATCTCAGATGTTAGAATTTTCCTAAGAAACTCTGAGCTAATTTCCTAAAAGCATACATACATATGTAAGGATTCCACCACATTTTCTCGGCTTCAATAAACAAAATGGTTATTAGAGAGCTGGGACTTCACATTATACTAAATTTCCCAGCACACGTGATTGCAAATTCACCCCAGTACCTTCCTTGTGTACCTTCTCACAAGATTATCTAATGATTACCTCTTCATAGGTCCTTCACTTCATGAAGATGATTGGTTATTAACAAAATTCTTTGAGATAATATTGAAGGAATCTATACAATTTGAGAAGTGGAAGATAAGAGAAAAAAAGATACACCATCTCTAGGCAACCAGTTTTAATGTGGTACTGTCAATAGCTCTTTATCGTCTAGCCCTCAATATAAAATTTCATAGGTCAAACCATAAGTCTTCAAATACAGAACCAGGATTCCATATATCAAAAAGGATAGACATACTTCCTCAATTATAAAAACAAAAACTCTTTTTTTGATCATAAATATCCAGTTTAGAATTTTAAAATTTACTCATGAAAAGAGCCTATATTACCTTATGTCAATGTAAAATTAATTTTTCTACAAAACAAAATTGACAAATTCAAAATTAAAACATCTCAGATCTCACATGGATAAGACTGGTAGCTGTAATTAAAACTAGAAGCTGTAATTAAAACTAGAAGTGTCAGAATGAAGTTCCAAAGGAAGAAAATTTTCGAATCTATAAGAAATCATGTCTAAATAATGCTAGATATAAGAATTTATGTTAACAAACAAAACAGGCAAAAGGATAAAAATTACACATTTAAAGAGAACTAAAATGTAGCCCATCCTCAAATAAAATTTAGCATGTCTATCTCTGGCCCTCCTGCCTTACCCTATCCTAGAGAATTCATAGAAAACTGAGACCTAAGGAATTTAGGTACAACCATCCACAGATCACCAAGAAAATGATTGAAAGTGTAATATCAAAAGACTGACAAGAAGGAAACTCTTATGATGAGAATTTACAGCATTCAAGAAAAAATAAAGCAGTGAAGCCAGATGTCAAAATATGTATTTAGTGACTCATAAAATTTCATTGCCCCAAAGTGAAAAAAAAAAAAAAAAAAAAACACTTAGGCAACGTTTTCAGCAGATGCCCCTAAAATACTTCTATCTTTAAAATAGTTCCTTAAATCTTCTCAAAGTGCTTCTTATTTATTGAAATTTCTCTTACTTTATTGAGATTTTCTTACCATTATCCTACAGGATTAAGATAAATCAAACGTCAAATTCCCCATACTCTGCTTATCCGCATTTAACTGAAACTTGTACTAAACATGTCATCATATGGGATAAGCTGGGGGATACAACGAGAGAAAAAAAATGAATCCATTTTAATCATATTCCTGTCCTTCTTTATAAAAGGCAATCTACAAGATATATCTCCTACATTAAATGTTTTAACATTGGTTTAAAAAACCTCAAAAAGAAAATAGTACTGAGTATTTCACAATGAAGAAAACTCCAGGCAGATACATCTCCCCAACACCTTCCACCCCCAGAAGGCTTTATGCGCAGGTGAAATTGTAGATCCAAGGGCCAAATCTGTCCACAAATATGTTTCCTTAACTGAGATGACTTTCAGTAGAACTTCACTCTTTAATTGGCCACAATCCCCACCACTACCTATTATATTTCACAGATCCACATCACGCATTCATCTTACCTATTAGTCCCTGTATACATTTCAGATTTTGACCCCTGCAAATGAAGATTTCTCTTCATACACTCATATAAGCTCAACATTGGTGGGGCCTTAAAGTTCATCTTCTAATACAATCATCCATTAGGTAATTAAAGTCTCCAATACATTTCTGCCTAGCTTTTTGCACATCAGAAACACCAGAAAAGCTTCCTACAAATATATGTAAGCCCCATCCCTGATCTAAGGAATTAAAATATCCAAGGGCGGAGGTGGGGTTGGGGGTGGGGGAGTCCTAAGCATCTCTACCACGAATCTGATGAGGAACTAGGATTACAAAACCATTTCTTTATTATATTTAGTGGGAAGAACTCACTGCCTCCCAACAGTATTTTTTTCTTTTTTTTTTTTCTTTTTTTTTCTTTTGGATTACAATGTAAGAAAGTTCTTTCCTCAGGCAAGTCTTTGTGTTCAGAATAGAGACAGAGAAGAGTTACCTGCCTTTCAGCCCTCGGGTGGTTTGACAGTATATCAGAGAGCCTTGTCAAAACTCGCAGAGGTTTGTTATAGAAACGAGTCTTCACTTCTTCTACTTCCTGCCATATGTTTCATTCCCTGCTGGCTCCATTCTGAGAAATTTTTCCATCTCTACATCCACGTGAAAGCTAAAGCTACCTATTCAGGTGTTGCAGCTGTCACCAACAATATCCTGGTGATGGATGAAATAGATTTTGCTTCAAGAATTATGAAAAGAAAGTCGGTGTGCAGAAATGACATGTTATGAAATGATGAAATACAACATCTGTCTCAGAAGTGAGTCATACAGGTGTCATTAACAAGACAAACAGGAAACTTCTTTGTTAAATAGCAAAGTTAAATTTCCAGGCTATTTTGGACTTTCTCTACACAGACTTATTAATCAATTCAGTCAAAATAACATTACAATGGATTTGACCAGATGTTTGGCTGAATTAGGTTATTATAACATAACAAAGATTCATCCACATAATTTCCAACAGAAATTTGATAGCCATAGATGAAAAAAATACGTCATTATAATACCAAGTCAAAACTGTTCAACACCTTATACCTTTCAAAGCACTTGCTCACAAATAGTCTCTTTGAAATTTTAAAGAAATCCTTTGTCAGGTGATAATAAACCCATATGATAGATAAAGAAACAGACTTCTGTCAAATGACTTACTCAACTTTATTCAATTAGGATTAGAATCTGCAAAGATCCCAGATTCCCCAAATCTAAGACCATGCTCAAGTTCTGAAAACCATTTTAGAGTGTAGAGGAAGCTTAAAAATAAACAAATAATAGATTATAGATAGATGATAGATAGATAGATAGATAGATAGATAGATAGATAGATAGATAGATAGATAGACAGACAGACAGATAATCATGATTTGGTAAAACATATAATGAAGCAGGAAGAAATGCAATAAAGAAAGAAAATGTGAGAAACATCCATCCATAGCTGCCAAGGGATCATGTCAGTTTTCAAACTGAGTCCTAAGGTACTGCTGGTGACATAAACATCTGCCATCAATTCTCAGGCACATCATGAGCCAGCTGTCAAAGGCACAGATGTAGAGCAGAAACAGAAAAATAAAACAACCTTACAGTTGTGTAGAATTTTGTACAGTTATATGGAAGAGATCAGACCCATTCCCCTGCCAGGTAAATACTGGAGGCACAGGAACATTTTGGGGAAGAACATGTGAAGTACAGCTGAAAGGGCTATTTCAACCTCAGCCTGAAAATGCTTTCTGAAGGTCAACCATGAAGAGGGGTGAAACTGAGATCAAAGACAGATAAACAAATAACTTTGAAAACATAGTACAGGATGCATTATTTGATTCTGTCATATTTGGTTCAGCATACAAAGTCATGGTAAAATGAGAAGAAAGAATGTCTCTTAAGTGTCAAAATCTTAATGCCTTAAATGATTAAACCTCTCGATCATAAGCTAAGAAAAGAAGAAATTGAAGTGAAAACAGCAGGGGATGTGTAGGGATAAAATTAAATGTGGAATAATTCCTTGCTGTTTAAGACATTTTATTAGAACTCTGCTATGAAATTGTTAGCAGATTGAAATTTTCTTATGGATATGGGTTTAATTTCTTTTTACTCTCTGAATCTTATTTTCAGTGTTGATTTTTAAGATGGCAGAACTAACTCAAACTATATATCCCTATACTAATATATATCCCTATACTAATTTTTCTTAATGGGATATACTTCTATTTTAGGAAAAGCTAATTTAGTTATATACATATGTATTCTAATTTAAGGGATAAAAACAATGTAATAAAATTCAAAATAATAAAACAGAAAATTAAGAGTGTTTATTTACCTTCATGTCAACATATATTTATTAAGAACTTGTATCAGACACTACGTGAGATATAAAGATGCAAAGATGACTAATACAGAACTCTGCCCTCAAGAGGTTTACTATAAGAGGAGAAGCAATTCAATACTAAAAGGGAAAGAATTGTTCAGGGTATGGTAGAGATGCAAACCAGTAATCAAAACTCAGATGGTAAATAACCTAATATTCTGCACTCAGGAATCTAGACTTTTTATTGTAGGCAAGGAGAGCCATCTAAAAGTTTTAAACAGTAAGTAACTGTTAAAATAATGTTCTGTAATAACAACACTCCAGCAATAGGGAACAAGATAATTTGAAATGATCAAGACCAAAGATATTGTATTGAATATTCTTTTCCAAGAATCATAGTATAGAGGAGGTAAAACTGTTCGCAATGAGAATTTCTTGACCCAGGAAAGTGAGACTTCTTCTACCAGGTGAGAGAAGATGTCTACAAAAAGAAGAAAAGAAAAATGAGGGAAGGACTAGAATAGACATTTTTCAAAGACGATATATGAATGGCCAACATGCATGTGAAAAGATGCACAGCATCACTAATCATCAGAGAAATGTAAATCAGGACCATAGTGAGATATCACCTCACACCCATTCGGGCGGCTACTATAAAAAGAAAGAAAAAAAATAGAAAAATAACAAATGTTGGCAAGAAAATGGAGAAATTGGAACTCTTTCTTGTGCACTATTGGTGCAATTGTAAAATGATGCAAATTTATGGAGAACAATATAGAGGTTCCTCAAAAAATTAAAAATGTGATCCAGTGACCTCATCTCTGGCTATATATCCAAAAGAATCGCAAGCAGGGTCTCAAAGAGACATTTGTGCACCCATATTCATAGCAGCACTATTCACAATAGCCAAGAAGAGGAAGAACCTAACTGTCTAACACAGACGATTAGATAAAGAAAATGTGGTCTATACACACAATGGAGTATCCTTCAGCCTTAAAAAGGAAAGAAATCCTGCCACATGCCACAATGTGGATGAACCTTGAGGACATTATGCTGAGTAAAATAAGGCAGTAACAGAAAGCTGCATATTGTATACTTACATTTATATGAAGTAACTAGAGTAGTCAAATTTATAGAGACAGAAAGTAGAATGGTGGTTGCTAAGGGGTTAGGGCACAGGAAAAGGGGAGTTGCTATTTATGGGTACGGGGTTTCAGATTTGCTAGATGAAAAATTTCTGGCAATCTGTTAACACTACTGAACTGTACACTTCAAAAATGGTTAAGATGGTTTTTAAAAAAGGAAGAAGGAGGGGGAGAGAAAGAAGAAGAGAGCAAGGGATCAGATCAAATGTGCTCACTTCTCTCTTTCTCAGCGTTAAACTATACATGGGCTGTGTGGTTGACACACTCAAATTGGTTGAGGAGAGCAGGTTTCCCGAGCAG
This sequence comes from Pteropus vampyrus, assembly GCF_000151845.1. Taxonomy (NCBI): domain Eukaryota; kingdom Metazoa; phylum Chordata; class Mammalia; order Chiroptera; family Pteropodidae; genus Pteropus; species Pteropus vampyrus. The sequence continues at coordinate 26,140,656 of NW_011888783.1, read as the reverse complement.
GAGCATTTCTCCTGGACAGGTTATAAGCCTCTCAGAGAAGCCCCATAGTCACATGGGGCCTTGCCCAACATGGCACCTGAGCAATAGAAGAGAAATAACTAGACAAGACGGGCCTAGGAGAGTACCTTGTTCCTTAGGGCAAGCACGTGTCTAGGGAGGTCACAGAGATTGGTCAGGATGTTTGCTGTCAAGCTCGTGAGAAGTTCACCGAGATCATGGATGAAGAGACTATAATGGAGCCACTATTAAGCCAGGGATTACAGCCAGACCTCAGGTATTTCTCACTGTAACTATGTGAGGGCCAAGCCAGCAAAGAAAGGTGTTACTTCATAGTTACCAGGGCAAGGGCACTTCAGCAGCTCATTCAGCAACAATCCAAAGTACAGCACAAGGGCAGTCATCCCTCTCCCATTGCGAAAAGGATAATCAGCATTTCCTCTCACCTAGATGTCATTTTGAAAAGAGGAAAGAAGAAAGAGAAGGACCCTTGAGAAGGGGAAGGGAGGAAGAAATCCAGATTTTGCAATACCTGAAGCTTATACAATTTAAGGGCTCATCTTTAGGAAAAAAGAACACAAAATTAAAATAGAAAATTTCTAGAACCCCTCCCAGGAACTTTAAAGGGTCCCAGGCAAGTGAGGGTCCTGAAACATAAGATACCCTTAATTCACTTCTGGGAAGAGATCCTGAAAAACTGAGTAATTGCTGAAAAGACTGTTTTGAACTTGCAGAGATGAAGTATGTGTTATTGACATGGCCAGTGAATTCTGCCATCAATGTGGTCTCCAGAATACAGTGAAAACAGTTGTAGAAAATAAAGTGAAAATATGAGTTTTAGCATGTTAAATTTTACAGCTGCTTCATTTTCTGTGTTCAGAGATTTAAAAGTCACTTTGTAAATTGCTCAAGAAGGAATAAGTTACTGGAAGTCAGATTTGAGTTTTATTGCTACCTGAGCTTTAACCCCATGCATGTTCATAACAATGAGAGATATAACCTCCATGAAAGTAATAAACGTGAGGATGGTTAGGATCACCAGGTATCTAATTCCCATGAATAGTTTTCACTTTTCTTGGATTCGTAATATAGACACACTGAACTAAAAGCTACTCTGTGACAGTGGATTCTTAGAGGTCTCCCCTTTTCCAACTACAAAGCTGTGTCAGGCTGGATTTTTTAAAATATACACTTCAACCAAAACAAAATTTCACAACAGATTGAATGCAGTAGCAAACATGCGAATCCAGCTGTCTTCCATTCAGCCAAAAAAAGATGGAGATTTGCAAAAGTGTAAAACAATATCACTCTCCTCACGAATGTTTTTGATTTAAAAAATAATTATATCTATATGTGAATGTGTAATATATAACACAAATTATATTACCTATGTTAATAATAATAAACATCACGTTTTTTAAAAAAAATTAATAAATATATTTAAATTTCACTAATTGCTAATATGGCAAATATTAATATAACCAAAGCTCTTTGGGATCCCCAACAGTTATTAAGAGTTCAAAGGTATCCTGAGAACCACTGGTCTATGAAAAACAAGATGTGTGTTATGTAGCAAGCTTTATTCCAAAGGAATCAATAATAAAATATTGTTCTACTTTTACTGCTTAAGGGAACCAGTAGAGAGTAAGCAACACATAAATAACAGATATTATATTAAGTGTCTTCCATTCTCTTAGAAAAAGTCTTCTCTGACCACCTTGTCCAAAGGGGCCTCTTCTACTCTCTCTCCTTCCCTCCTTCTCTCTCTCTCTCTTTCTGTGTGTGTGTGTGTGTGTGTGTGTGTGTGTGTGTGTGTGTGTGTGTGTGTGTGTACCAAGCCTTACCCTACTTATATCTGGGTCTGGGTCTGCATAGATCTGAACAGTGTAGGTGCTACTTCCTTCAGAGCACTTTTTAAAAATCTCTGTCTTATTTCTTTGTTTGGTTTTCTATGTGTTTATTTTCTGCAGTCCCCACTCCTATTTATTCTCTGTCCCTCTTCTTGAAGTCAGTTCCATGCAGACCTTGGATATGTTGTTCAATGCTCTGTTACCTGCACCTACATAAAGATCTGACACTTAGTAGGAGCTTAATTAATGTTTGTTGATTGGATGAACTGACTAAATCTATTAAATACTTCCTTCCAGAGCTATAAAATGAAAAAACTAAGAAATCTAGAGAATATTTTTTAATGTGATACTTGCCCTTCTTCTCTGAAATAGTAAATGTTTCTTAAATATTAAAAGAGCTGGTGTTCTCTCTATCATTTTTCCTGTGAAGCAAGGTCTTGCCCATAGGCAAGTCTACTTTGATCTCCAACAAGGAATATTTACTGTTAATGGAAGATGACACCCACATGCATACCCCCAAGGAACTCTGCTAGAGTACATCCAAGACTGACAGAACTTTGTTACATATTTATTTCTGACCAAATTTACTGCTGCTTTTTGTCTTATTTTTTTCTAATAACAGTAGCCCAGATTGGACCAGCATATCAAAAATTCTGCACCTAAACACACACACACACAACAACAACAACTCAAGCTATGATAAACACATATTTCTATCAAATGAACAAATTTGTGCTAGAGAAAGTTCCTTCTTTTCACTCAGGTAAAGGACATTTATTGTGTTACAAAGAACACCCATTACCACATATGCAACCAGCCTTCCCTTAAGCAGAGTATCTGATCTTTGCCCACATTTAGCTTACAGAGAGTGTTATTCAGGTCATTCCATTATATCTGGGTCTGGGTCTGCATAGATCTGAACAATGTATGTGCTACGAAGTTAAACCACTTGGTACGTATCCTATATCCACTTCAGCTAAAAGCATGACCTTGCTTAAATCACTAAACTCTGTGTTGTGGTGTTTTTATTTGTAAAACATAGATAATAATATCTGTCCCAGACACTCACCCTATAAGGATGTTCTAAAGACAGATATGATTAATGATGGTAAAGCTCTTTGTTTGAAAGGTACTATTTAAATCACAAGTACTATTATTAGGGCTCTTTGCAATTTCTTCGCTAATAGACTATGCAACAGATGGGGTCTAGAAGACGTTTGATATTATTGATACTTCCCATGGAATTTTTTTCCTCTTCCCACCTTTCTAATTTATTAAAATTCTAGCTCTAATCTACATAACAAGAAAGAAAAATAAAAAACAGAAGGCTTCTCTGTTGGGCTGATTTTGTGAAGATCACCTTACCCAGGCAATTTAAAATGTATTACTCCTGTGCCTTCGTAAATACATGGAGGTCTTATCAGCAGAAAAAATTGACACAGTTGCATTAAACAGTTGTGGATGTGCTAGGATTTAATGTATGTGAGTGGATGAATTATGAGTTATTTTTCTTTTGTTTAAAACACTCTTTTTTTGGTGTTTGATGTTTGAAAAAAATTTTAAGTTCTACTAATACTAAAATACTTATTTGGGAGATCCAACATGAATACTTAAAACTAAACTAATGGAGTAGCATTAACTACTGGCCACAGATACATCAGTCATTTACAGTTCTCACAAAGGGTGATCAGAAAGACTCAGTAATGCAGGCACTGGCCACGCAGAAACAAGAAAAGAAGAAGAAAGGGTGAAGAGTTAGATCTGGCAGGTGGAGATGTGACAGCAGGGATGCAAAGGTTTTTAAAAAACAGCCTGATTCGTAGACCCAACGTAATCCCAGTCTTATGCCCAGCAGCCTCTACCACAAACTCTCTTTCTGCTTAAAATCACCTCTGGCCAAACCAATTCCATTTTTAGTGTTATTTACTCTTTCTTTTAATACGAGTCATTTCAATAGTCAACTCACTCCCATGATGCAACTTTAAACTGAAAAATAAATCTAAGATTTGAGAGAGAGATGCCTAGCAAGACACTTTATTTGGCCCCAAGGTGGTTTAACCCAGCCACCTAAAGGATGCTGATGATGAAGCAGGTTGCTGATGGGTGGAATAAGAGAGAAAGGAACAGGTTGCGCCTGTTCATTGCTGCTTGGTGTTGTTCCCAAATAAATAGAAGCTAATTGAGAGGAAATGTGGCTCCATATTTTATGAAGCCCTGAGTATATGTTAGGAAGTCTCAGGATGGCTGCTTTAAATTAAAGCTAATGTTAAACTCTGCTTAATTAGCATTGCTGTAGCGAGTTTCACTTTCCCCTGTTAGGAGAAGAATGTGCTATGTTATAGTTTTCCTGTTGCAAAATACTAAACTATATGATAGAGGTGAAGAAGTGAGTAGGGAACTGAATGACTTGATGGCAAGGGAGAACCAGACAGGATGGCATTTTACTAATTAAGATAAGTGTTATACTAACCAGACAGGAGAAATATAGATGGGAACAATAGAAAGACATCCTCAGAATAACACCATTATCTTGGAAACTATCATATATCAGTTGGGGTTGGGGACCTATAAGCAATTTCCAATAAAAAATGAGTCAGTCACTCTTGAATATTTTGTGGTAAAAAGCATTAAGGATGCCGAGGACTAAAACTCCTGAATTCCATGTAAATCATCCGCACCTGATGGGAGTATAATAGGAATAGCAGAGGTGGGAATAGCCCCTCCTTTTGCCAAATATCACTGCCAATCAGCACACTGATTGCTCTACCTTTCACTTTTCTTAAGCTCATCTCTGACACTCGTTTTTGCTTTGCTCTCATTTACCCATAAGCTGTGTGCAACCTTTATGCATTAGTTCGAGCTTCTTCCTTGAGTGCCAGAGCAAGAGGTGCCATACTGGCTGCTAGTCCCCCAATCTGTTGATGACTTATCTGCAGCAGATGTGGAAGTGCAAGTTTGGTTGTTTCTGCACTGGCCACCAGACACTAAGCTCTGACCATTGTATAAGACACAGCCAGGCCAGAGGGGTTTTCACAGATTGATAGAGTGAGAAGTTGCCCAGAAAAAGAAATCCAAGCTTGCAGTTATACCTAAAATGGTTTATTAAGTAAACTGTCCCGCTCACTGTCTCAAGAGAAAATTTCTGAAGATGACCACTACTCAGCTGCCTACCTCTGCCAAAGAAGACTACTGTCATCCCAGAATAAAGAGATGATTATTCAGCTCTTTGATGCAAATCAAAACACTCACATCTCCTGCTCACATGGAGCCAGCACAAAATGGGTACTGAGCTGGGAGAACAGGTGTGTTTGCACTTGGAGGAAGCAGCTAGGGATATGAAAATGACTTAGCAGCTGGTGAAAAAAAGATTGAAGTTGTGCCAGCCAAAGGATGTTTTTCCCCTAATTGTGCAAAAAGCCTTAATTTCATTGATCATGTTGTTCTCTTCTTTCTCCATCTAAATAATGTGAAATCTATGTAACAACTCTCTCAGGAAGTCAAAAACATGACCAGAGATGCTTATTAAGGGAATGAAAGTCAAGAAACCCTCTTTAATGGATAACCTTGCCATTTTCACAGGATTTGTGAACCACAGTAAACTTAATTAGAAAAAAATAAAAGATGTAATAAAATGAGACATAGTCATTAGAGCTGAAAAAAATGGCATAGAATGACCTCAAAAAACAAAGCTCAAGAAACGTGAAAGGTTCTCTTTTATTTTATTTGCACTGTTATTTAATTGTTGGCATTTATTCCTTCAGTCAGTTGAAAAAAAAATTTATCAAACATGTATTTTGTGCCAGGCACTGAGCTACACTTTTAGAATACAAGGATAAAAAATGTGTTTTCTGCCTTCAGCAATGGCTCACAATCCAGAGGTGAAAAAATGATTCACCTTAATTTAATTGAGGTGGTGCTTGGGGCAGCTGCTTAGACAGAACTTCATTCTGAGTAGGAAGGTTACTCTGACCTTTTATTGTAGGTGCAAATTCCATTTTTAAAAGTTGAGTCTCAGTTGAATTCTTCAAATGATTTGTGAGAAACTTAGCGAGTGATTTGAATTGAGGACAAGGACCTTGCTTACCCATATGTGACCATGTGACCCAGAAGGCCCACGTCTCCCCATGGCTTGCTCTGTGACCCTGTAAGTGGTCCTACATGAGCATATAACTCAGATATTCTCATCTTTTCCAAACCCAAATAAAGTAAATGACCAAAAACAACAATAGAAGAAAACAGCCTCAATGTTCGCACATGAAAGAAATGCTCGAAAATGTGTAAGTGCCATCACTGCCCTTTGCCTCGGTTCTCTCCCAGTCAAGGAAGCAACCTGTGCCAAGCAGCCAAGGTGCTGAGGCTACCTTCTGATTCTACAGCTTGTAGTTGTGAACCAACATTACACATCTTTCCACACTGTCAGAAACTGTATCAGCAGTCCTCAGAGCTGGAAACAGCAGTGGCAGTATGAGGTTCCATGTCTCTCTGTTTGACTTACAAAGTGTCAATCATTGTGTGGTCTCAGATACATTGACTTGCTCACTGTTTGGTAACATTGCAATGACAATGTGTTTTAAATATATGCTGGAAGGACAATTTAAACACTTGACAGCAGTGAGAGTCAAGACAGACCATATTTTCCTTTCTGAATCTAGTATGCAAGAGAATCTGCACATACTGCCAGTGTTTTATTGTCATTTACATAGTCTTCAAATGTAAGTGTTGGCTGAGCAGTCATTTTGCTGGTTAGTTTTACCTTGAGAGTCTAATCGAAGAAGGAAAGTTTGCCAGTTGAGAACGAAGATGGTGGGAGCCTAAGGCATCAATCTCCAGGTTTCTGATTCATTTTGTGGCTCTCTGGATGTGGCGCCTCTTTCCTTAAACCCACTCCTACCTCTCAGGCTAGTTTCCTGGAACTTACACTCTAAAAAATGTCATCTGTTTTTATTACGGAAAGAAATACAAGGAGAATGTAAAGAAAGAAAAGATATAAAACACAGTGTAGTGGGATAATTCGTTGAGATATTAAATCATGCTTTATTCTCAAATTACTTTTCTGTCTTCAGTTCCCTTCCAGAAAAAGAGCTATGCCCTTTGGACTCTTTTGTTCCAGAAGTCCAAATATTTTCTTCTTGACTTTGTTTTCCAAAAATTGTGAGCTCCTTGAAGGTATTATGTTATGAGGATGATGAAAAAGAAATTGACTTGATAGAAAAGGTTTCATTCTCATCTGGAAGGAGAATGAGGAGCCTGCCACCTGCACCTTCCTCCTTAGGTAGAAGAGCTTCAGCAGAGATGTCCATGATCAGGTCATCACAGAATGAACAGGGTCAGCTGCTTCAAAGGGACTTCACTGACTTAAACAAAGAACATATCAATGGTGACCATAATGGATCATCTTGGCTGTGCCCCATATTCTGAGTAAATTTAGACCTCTGGAAGGAAGGAGATGGAGCACAATAATGACAAAGATTGGATTTCCTACCAGTTCGATAATTTACAGAAAATAAAGTAATATGACATTTCTTGACCACAGAAGTTTGTGATTCTAAATTCAACAGTTTCAAATACAAACAAGTAGATGAACCACATTTGTTAGCAGTTCATTCTACCTGGTATCTTTTTCTGCTAGGAAATGTATAACTGCTATTATTTCTTCTTTGGCTGTACTTTGTAGGAAAATGCTGACTTATCCAAGAGCCATAAATTTATGATCAGAAGACCTAGAGTCTATTATGTGAGTCTTGATTCTATCCCACAATGTTTAATTGAATGCCATATTGTGGTTGTCAAGAACTGTAGAGACTGTGAGTTTTAGCCTATTGATTATATAATTAGTTAGCCCATCTCAGTCTAATGGATGTTGGCTGATAACATGAGACTCTTGGGGCAAAGACAAAGGACTTTATTACTCATGGCATGGCAAGCAGAATGAGTAGCATATTTTTGTCAGTTCTTCCTTGTCTTCAAGTCCTACAGAAGCAATTTAGATGGGCCAGATGAATGCCTGCACATGCAGTGGCTTGCAATTCAGGAAAGAAACCTTAAAATTAGGGAATTGAATCCTTTATACTGGACAGCAAGCATGCTTATCTTTTGCTCTGGAGGGACACACCATCTCTGTCTTCAAAGACTGTTTGCTATTCAAATATCCTTGAAAAGACATTCCCGAACAAAGGACAGTTCATGTCTCTGCTCCCAAGATATGCAGAAATGTGAGAAACACATGGAAAATTATCTCCCCTCAGTGCTAGAAACATCTGTAGCACTTATAAAAGCTAAGGCAATATGACCCCAACCCTCAGAGAATCCAATAAAAGAGATCAATTAGCTGGTGTGGGACTACAAGCAAAGAAATTCACTTTTCAGTGCTTCTCTTTCTGTGATTATAAAATAGGAATGATATCTTCCCACTCACTGCTTATTTTGAGAAATAAAGGAAAAAGAACAGTCTGACAAATGCTGAGTTTCATGATGGACACTCTAAAATAGAAGACATCGTATAAAAAACATACTGAGTTCTAATCACACTTTTATTCTCTGATGCCTTTGGAGGATGTGTGATAAACATACAGATATTTATTCTGATAAGGTGAAGATACTGATTTTTTTAAATGGTAAATGTGAGTTTAAGTCATTAGTTTCATCAAAACTATAAAGCTGACTAGATATGTTTAAATACTCTGTTCTTATTAAAATCACTGTTCAGATTTCTTAAGAAATCAAATAGGTTTGCTGTTTCTTTATAAGATCACTTAGCAGCTGGAAAAGAGTATTGATCTGTGATCCCAGAGTCCTCCTTACAGCATCTTCCCCACACCCCTCATCATCTCACATGACACAGGTGGCAGGACTGCCTCCGAGTCTCTCTCCCAGCTTAGGTGACACTGATCTCTCTCTCTGTTCCCCCAGTTTTAACTTCCTCTTTGCTGCCTAGTGAGTTTTGACATAAAGTTAAAACTAGACTTTATACTTAGAGATAGAAGACTCATTATACTATGCAGGCTGTCTTTAAAATTTACTTAAATTCAAATATAGAACCTCCGGCATTCTGTGTTAATTCTACAGCAATTGTGTTAAAAGATGTCCTAAATTTCCCTGAAGACAGTGTTTATCACCTATGCTCCATAATCCTTACAAGAGAATGCCTAGGCCCACACCTCAGATCTAATCAGAATATCTAAGGACAGAACCCAGAAATATGCATTTTACCAAGTACCACTGATGATTCTCATAGCTACTAAAGTTTGAGAACCACTCTTTTAACACAATCACCACTAGAACTCCAATAATTATGTTTATCTTCTAAATTTTAGAATGTAAGACAGAGGCGTAGGCCATTCATTAAAAAGTAAGAGAAAAAATATTTTTTAGTTAAATAGAATGATTTCTAAAGACCAATTATATCTTAATAATATACATAAATAGCCTGATTTCCTTTATTAAAAAGCGGAGTCTAAAAAGATTAAAATCCAACAATAAGAAAATATTTAATTAAAGTATAGTACATCCCCACTCAATGGAATATTTTGCAGTTGTTATTAATTAACATTATGAAAACTATTGAGCAATATAAAAGTATCTATAATAAAATAAAAACACAGAGGACAAAATTGCATGTATATAGTGACTACAAATAAATATATGTGTATTTCAAAAAAAACTAAGAGAGAAAAGGTCAGATTATGGGTAGTTTCCCTCCTTCCGGTTGTTTTGTGTTTTTTTTTTTCCAAAAATATATTTAATGTTGTAGTTACACAAAATTTAGATTGTGATAGAGCTTAGGAATCCAAATGCAGCATCTGGAAATTCTACCCTGTAGATTATAAACTTATTTTTTAAGTACTATGAAATAAGGAAATAGATGAATAAGTTTCACATTAACATGTTAAGATCTTTCCATTTCCCATCATTTCCCACTAATATCCAAACAGTTATCATGAACATTTCTTAACTCACTTCTCAAACTAGAAATCAAATACTCTCCCTCTTCTCTCTCCTCTAATGGCCTCAAGTGTCTGCATCTGTTCACTGTCTCTCAAGGGGCAGCACAAAGACCTGCCCTCCAGAAAGCACCAACATTCTTCTCTCTAGAAATTTACAGATCATCTAGCCAAACTTAGAATTCACAATAAATTTATTTCTGCAGTGCAAAAGCCACTGATTGGCCTGTCAAAACTGGACATATTTGAGTTTTGGTTGCAGTTGTTCTTAGAGTTTCAACTTAGAATTTTTTTCCCTCTACTTACAAGTTGAAAATGATATTGAAGATCTCAAAATGAAATACTTGTATTAAACCATCTCCTTATTTTATAAGCAGTAAAATAACATTAATAAAATAAAATCTTGTATCAGAGATGCCATGAAAGGTTGTTCAGGAGGTGCACTACATAAGAGTTCAGGCAAGGGGTTGAGTGGAAGTCAATATCCAGCCAGAATTTTCCGCAACAGATCTGCTCTTTAGTTGATGAACACCAGGAAGGGTGTATACATTTTTCCTGGAAGAAGGAACCTGTTATATGATTGTTTATTTTTATTTATTTATTTATTTTTTACATCTACAGCACATGGTCTTCCTAGGTCGTCTCCCATCCAAGTACTAACCAGGCCCGACCCTGCTTAGCTTCTGAGATCAGACGGGATCCAGCTTGTTCAGGGTGGCATGGCCCTAGTGATTGTTTACTTTTAACGCTCCTTGATTCCATGGTTTTCCCACCCATCAAAAACGCCTGCCCAGGAAAATCTTTGGTATAACAGACAACCTGTGAACACAGAATTGTTCTCTTTCTTAGTGCTTTTACTCTTCCTGCTCTTTTAACTATACTGGGAAATGAAGGAGCTGAATCAGACCCTGCCCATACTACTCCTAGTGCTCGATTTCTTCCAGGAACACAGACTCTTGAACAGAGTATGACTTGTATATATTTCCCTGACTTAAAGAAAATAATCCTCAACTGTAGCATCTGTCCTGCCAAGCACAATTTCAAGGAAACTCAATAATAGTGAGGCTGGTGTCTCTGAAAATAGCACAGCTCCTTCAGGATATGGAGTAAAAGATGTAAGCTGGCACTACGTACCCACCACAAGTCCTCTCTCTTTATGAGCTTTAACTTCAGAGCTAATGTATATAAGTGCCTAACAATACCTAAGAGAGTTGTGTACCTAATGAATCATTAACATTATTATCATCATTATCATTTCATCTAAACTCTGGAGTGAAGAGGAAATCAGTCAAACATTAAATTGGAGGTGGGGAGATTCCAAAGTAATGCGTTGAGTAAATTTCAGACCAGTTATAAAACTGTATTTCCCACCTAGCTAACCCTTACCCAATTAATAAATGCTCATGCCATATTTAGTACTGAAACCATAACTTGTGACAGTCATGTGCCCATATAGCTGTCCCAAACCACCATCAGACTGTTTCTATCACCAAACCCATTTACAACTGTTATTAATTCTTCAGTCACTGGAGTATTTTTTTTTAATAGAATTGCTCATTTTTAGTACTTTCTCTAGTTCAAATCCAAAAAAAATTACAGCTTTCATTTTAATTATTCAATATTTAGTGTCCATTTTGTGAAGTTATCAAAAAATTTTTCCCATAAGCTCAGCTTTAGTGATTCAAATAGTCTTGATTATGTCAAATTATAGAGAAGAGCCAGCCTCAGAATTAACCTTTAAGAACAGTCAACTTTATTCCATCCCATTAGTAATTTAGAAATACACAGGGTTTCAGAAACCCATACATTAACTACTGAGTGTTAAGCCTAATCTCTGAATTGGAGTGTTTAAAGCTACAATTCTATATCAATTCCACCTGGGTTTTACTCAAATCAAGGCTCCAGCAGCTCACTGGATTATTTTGGGTGTCTACAGGCTTGAGACAATCTGATCCTTTCAGACAGCCAGGCCAGAATCAGAGGCTGCAGGATTTATAGAGAGTCTAAGAGTCAAGCTGGCATTTCGTTCTTCAACTCCGCAGGGAGAAAAGGAGCATATCCTAGGATGGGAATAGTTGAAGATCATCAGAAGGAGAATGATGGGAGGTAATGAGAAGTGAGAGGAACCAGATCGCAGCCCACTGACACAATGTGAAACACAGCTGTGCACATTTCCCTCTCACAATCAATGCAATTGTTGATTCTTAAAGAAATAATTGTCAGCCAACTATCATGTGTAGGAAATAGATGGATATAAAAAAATGATCTAAAAGGCCCCCTCTGCCTTCTGGGGAAAGAGCGTGTGTGCGGTACAAAGACCCTAGGCCCTGGAGACAGACATACCTGAGTTCAAATCCTGATCTGCCATTTACTATATATGTATATATATGTCCAAGTTACTTAGTCTCTCTTAGTCTGCTTTATCCTCTGAAAAATATCTTATTCATAAGGTAGTTGTGAAAATGAAATGAGAAAGCCTATCTCAGCATAGAATAGGCACCCAATAAAAGTTACCTTGTTATCTTCATAGGAATTTGCAAACTAAGTGTTAAGGTAATAAAAGAAATCTCCTTGTTTCCAAGATTAGCCTTTTGTGGAGCTGCTCCACTTCAAGACAGTCTAATTAACACCCATTCTTCACTTTCACCCACGTTCATCAACTTCAACAATGGTTAATCGGTCAGTTGCTAGCAGGAGGCCAAAGAGCAGATCCAGGCCTTCCAATTCTTAATCACAATTTATACTTCTGAGTATCTGTTTGTGACAGAAATTTTCAATAAAATGAAAACACAATACTTTATTTGTAGTTTTAAAAAACATATACAGATCTTCTAATTCATGGTCCCCCTCATCCTTCTACATTCTAACACAATAAAATGATTTCTAATTAAATATTTACTCTACCTTTCATATTAATTTATATAGCGTATATTTATGCTATGGTACAGCTGCTTTTTTATAAAGTATAAATACTTATTTTTTCCTCTGAAGGTCTTTATTTTAAAGGTCTTTAAAGAAATAAAATATTACAGACTTTGCAATGCTGTTTGCACATAACAATCATCTAGGGAAATTTTTCGAATACCGATGCTTGGGACAAACCTCAGACCAATTAAATCAGACTCTCTGAGGTGGTACGCAGACTTTGGAGGGTTTCAAAGGCTCCCCAGATGATTTTAATGAGCAGCCCAAGAGAAGCAGGATGGAGAAGACAGACTACTTCTCCTTTTGTTTATTACACCTCAGAGTCCTACTTTCCACTGATTAATCTCTGAGTGCCAACTGTAGCCAAGACATTGGTTGGAATTTTAGAAGGGGCACATCATCTCTTCCTAGGAAGAAGCCTGTGAGTTTGCATTGACTTTCCAGCCCCAGCCTGGCAGCATTTCCTATGATGCAGCTGTTTTTTTCAATCCTTCAGATAACTTGGCTTGGCCCGGTCCCTATAACACTGGGCTTTTCTCCTAGTCTTGTGCTAATAATGTACCCCCCAACCCATATTGTGGTTATAATAGACTTCTTCTGTCTGCTAGTCCTGCAGGTCCTGGTTTCCTAGAGAGAGCAAGAATCGCCTAGGGATTTTGTTAAAATGCAGATTTATCAGTTTTAGGTTGAGAAATGCAGAAGCAGGACCCTGAAATTCTGCATTTATAATAATCCGATGGTGCCGATGCTGCTAATATGCCAACCACACTTAGTTAGCAAAAACATAGGTGGTCTTTTTCATCTCTAAATTCTAGGGCAGAACATAACTCTACTGTTTAAGGCCCTTTTTTCTTCTGTGAGACATTCTCTGCCATTTTTGGTATATTCAATGCCTAGTCTTTGGTGGAAATGCATCCCAAAATTATGGCATTACCCCTATGGAAAATCACAATCAATTTTATTACTCAGTTCATAGGAAGCACTATCGTGAAAAGGGAGAGTTTCCTGTATAAATAGACTGATAACTACATTGGAGCAGCATATGCCGAGTATCAAATAAAAGTATTGACTTTAGATGGCAAATACACAACCACCACAAATATGTCCTACTATCTTCTCTCTGGAGCCCTTGGCAGATATCAATGACCATTCATAACATTCTTTCTCTTTGGGCTCCTAGTTAGCCTTAGAATCCTTCCCAACATAGCAACCTACCTAATACTCAACACTGGCATCCCTGATATGGATACAATGAGAGCTCAAAGGAGAAAACAACCAGCTCCAAGTAGGAGCATTTCCCTCAGGGAGTTTTGATTCAGCCTGACCAGGCAATTTAATAGCATCCCTTTCATTGTGACACCAACCTCCAATGATAATAAAAAAAAATGTTTAAGTGTTCACACATTTAAGGTAACATTAAATATTCACTTTATCCGTAACTATGTAATTATAATGGGTGCTTTATGGATACTTCTCAAGAAATCCTTGAGCTTCTTGATATACTTTTAATAATAAAACAACGACATTTTCAAATGATACTCGGAAGTAGCATTGATAGAAAACCCATAGGTGACATTTATGTTGGACTCAGCTCCTGGGGCTGGAATTTGATGCCACTCTTGTTCCACAATCTGTTTGCAACCATCCAAAGAACATGGTCTGTTCCTGATTAGCTTCCCTGTGTTCTTTGTCAATTGGTGTATCACTGTACAGTGTGTGGCTTACATCAGAAGTTCCAAAATGTTTGGATTTTATGAACTAGTAATATTTTCAAAAATATTTTGGGGACCAGTGCAAGGTTGTTGATCCTTAATTTGCTAAGCGAAGATATAAGATCAAATAACTAACACTG
>NW_011888783.1:26123408-26125242 GCF_000151845.1 Pteropus vampyrus | reverse complement strand
GAAGCAAATTCAAGGACACCGATACCAGAACTCAAGCAAGGAGGAGTACAAATCAGGCCCGAATTGGAAATATGATCAATGAAACCTAAATAAAGCAGAAATAGCACAGAAACACAGGCTGTTGGAGTCTGGTGACTAACTCCAAGTTAGTAATACAGTAGATCAGAATTAGGTCATTATTTGGGGATCGGGAACACAGAAGACCAGAGATAGTCAAATGCGAAGTGAAGGGCCTTGATTCAGGCTTTCTGGGAAAGAAGGCGGAGAGACCTTAAATCTACCTCTTGGAAATCTTCTCTGTCAGCTCTTGCCTACAAATAACTCCCATTTGCTCAGTCTACCCATTTGCCTGTCTGTAGGAACCACCCTGAAAGAACAATGAAAGTCACTGAGACTAATTCTGCACACCGAACTGGTCCGACCATATTGACTGAAGCAATACGTAGAGAAAACAACTCCATAAATTAAGTCATCTTGTTCTGTTCATAGATATATCCTGATCGAAACTTTGTGTTTAAATTATTTCAATAGTAAAATTACTGATGTGTATAACAATATAAGTAGACTTATTCCTGTTGCCTCTGATTTTTATCTGAAGCCCTAGAGCAGAGAACAGTGTTAAGAGCTCATGTTATCCATAACTTTGCTCAGGGGTCACCCAAAACAGTGATCCAGAAATTCAACCAAAAAAAAATAAAAAGAAGCGAGGTGATGAATCCCAGCAAGATTATAATAGAGGAGTTGTTCAGAAAGAGTAATCAGAGTATAAAGTATTTTCTTTACCTGTCTCATTGTAGAATCTTGGAGAATAGTCACAAATACACAATCCGTGCAGCCAAATAACAGGGAGAGGGAGCCAGTCCTGTGTCCACAAAAGTGAGTGGGGTACAGAGACTCTTAACTGGACTTGACCTTGAAAACAGAGCAAGGAGAGAGGGTTGTTGAAATGACCCACACTTCTCAGTTGAGCAGAGCAATGACACAAGTTTTCTGGTGGTCCGAGTGGACACCATAGGAGGGAAACAAGTCTAAGTCAAGATCCCAAAACAAAGAGTCTGTGTAGGAGATACTGTTGCAACAGGAACTGAGGAGCAATAGTGAGAAGTCACAGAGTGCATTGTTCACGCCAAGGACAGGACAAGAGTCTCACAAACAATTGGGCACTTGCCCTACGCAGAGGCCTCCTAAGTCAGATTAACACTCCAGCCAACCAGCAGCACATCTTCTGTCCCACACCTCTCCTCAGTGCACACAATCCCACGCCCATGTCTGTAAGACGCAGAGATAACATAGTGAGATGGGGATCAGAGAGCGAAAGAGTAAGACGGGAAAAGAATGAAGAGGCCTACCATGCCCCTTTTTTCTCCTTCGCTCTTTGCAGATTCTGAGCCCAAGTCTGGCCCATACTGGGAGAAAAATTAGTACTTATTTAGATAGAACAAGACTTTTAAAACTTTAAATAAGACCATACATTAAAAATAGCAAAGAAACTGGAGATATTTTGGAATTTACCTAGACTCCATCAAGGGTCAAGGGGAAATACAAATAGCACAGGTAAAAGGCAATGGTGAGAAAATAAATTATGTTGCTTTCTGCTTGTACCATGCCAAGTTCAGTTCATGTAATGTTATGAGCTAAATTGTGTCCCACCGAATTTATAGGTTGAAGTCCTAAGCCCCAGTACCTCAGAATGTGACTGCATTTGAAGATAGGACCTTTAAAGAGGTGACTAAGTTAAAATGAATCCATTAAGGTAGACCCTAGTCCAACCAGACTGGTGTCCTTAAAAAAGAGGAAATGGGACAAACAAACTGAGACTCATGGACATGGACAA
>NW_011888783.1:26106658-26122556 GCF_000151845.1 Pteropus vampyrus | reverse complement strand
ACCAGTCCACAGCTTGGTGGTTGCGGACCTCTGATTTAAGCTACACTGCCTGTGGTATTTTGTCACAGCGGCCCTAGCAAACTAATATATCTAATAAACCACTTAATGAAGAGAAAAAAATCTTCTGCTTCTTAAATGCTATTTATCTTACAGCTGCACAAAACTTCTAAACCATACTTTTATCATATTTAAAATTAATCTAGGAAGTCAAATTAGAATTCAATTCAGCATCTTTTTAGAAATTTTACCATCTTACTAGGAGTAAACTCTATCTTCAAATCTTCTAACACATAATGTCTGAAATATTGTAACCTCATATTGCATCATATCACATATCAGAAAAATAAACAATTTATCTCCTACATAATATAAGTGAACTTTTCTCAATAACATAAACATATGTTTAGACAAGAGTACTACCTTCAAGGCTTTAATTTTGTTTCTGTAGCTGGAAAAGAAGGAGAATATTCTGAGAGCTCAGTTTGAAAGCATTTGTTGAAAAGATTGAAAAAAGAATGGTGATTAAGATAACAGAGCTGTAGTCAAAGCCTTCTCCTCAGACTCTTGGTAGTATATACCATCCTAAGACTTTGTGGGTAAACTGAAGTCCTGATAGACCCCATGTCTAACTACTTGCTAGCTTTCTCTACATGAATGCTCTACTGGTTTTTGAAAATCACTTTTATAAAACTAAACATCTTTTCTTCACCACCACGGTTCTCTCTACCTTTTATCTAGGTTCTAGTGCGGTTGAGAAATTTCAGTGAAATAACAGCTTTCTATGCAGCAGCTAGAATGGTGCTTGGCACAGTAGTTGCTCATAGTCACTGGCTGTCAGACCAACTTTCCAGTTACCCAAACTAGAAACCCAATAGCATCATCAAAAACTTCCTTTCCTTGGTTTCCCACATTTAAGCAGCCCCCATATTCTGACAATTTTATAGTCAAATAATTATCCTTATCTGATCTCCCTTCATCTACTCTCTCTCCTCTTCATTAGATTAGATTATAATGTTTTATTCCTCTCTGTATCCCATATAGTAGTACAGAGTAATTTATTCTATCCAATTTGAGCTTTCGACTATTAAATAATCATTTCCTTATAAGCCTCAGAAAGGTAAGTGTATACAATAGGTGCCTCCTCTAGTTGACAGAAATCAAAAATAAAAACATAATGGGAAACTCTAAGAAATAAATATTTAAGGTACTTTTATCTTCAAAAATTTACAAGGCTCCAAAGCTATTCCAGCTGTGTCACCACCTGTTTCCAAATCATGTCCCTCTCCCTTTGACGAGGAGCACCCATTTGGAGAAAATCTTCACCAACACACCTCTCCTTTCTGGGCCGCCAGATGAACTAAAGCTGTGGTTCTTGTCTGGGCAGCTTTTTTGACTAGTCCTAACTCTACTCTAGCTAATTTCATTCAAAGCTACAAACTCAATTCCCATGAAAATTTTCTCTGCTTTTAAAGTAAACTAAGTAAGTAAATTTTTCACTCATTCTGAAGTCTCTTCCTAAAAGAGATTGTGTCATGTGGTAAAAGAACATGGGCTCCAGAGTTAGACAGGCCTCAATTCAAATCCTGGTCCCACATTAGTAGCTATATGACCCTCCACCTCTCTTTTCTCATCAATAGAATGAGAACAAAATGTACTTCATCATGTGGTTGAAATGGTTCAATAAGATAATGTATTTGTATATAGCAGCTAGTATGATACCTGGCACAATGAAGTTACTTGATAAATATGTTTCTCTATCTTCTTTAGTAATACTTATTTTTGGCTCTCTCATCTTGTGCCTTGAATTACTTTGAGGATCTTGGAAGAAAGACTAGAGTCATGCCAATAATGACTTTAGCTTGTACTGGGTATTGTCACAAAGTTTCTTTGTTTAATACTTGGACTACAATTCTCATATGTGGGTAGAGCCAAAGTATTCAATTGAGTAGTTTCCTCAAGTTTCTGTGTGGGACTTAATTCAAGAGAAGAGTGAATGCCCAAATCTTTTAGCCTCTTGTTTCTTCAAATAAAAGTCTTGTTACTATAGGGAGTTTTTCTTTACATACAATACCAAATAGGAAATTATTCCTTTAGTAATATAAACTCATCCTGTGTGGCCATTTTTTTTCAGTAGTAATAGAGAATGTCATGTCTCAAACCCTAATCCTATATTCCTTCATGTAGTAGATATATCATTAATTATTAAATGCCTACTACAGCACTTCTAAGTGCTGTGAGGGTACAAATTATGTGCAAGTCATAGCCTCTGCTCTCAAAAGTGCTGGAGTGATTCTACAACAATGAAGGAATAGAAAGATATAGCTAACCATGTGTTTCAGAGTCTCAGTGCTAGAAAAGTTCAAAAGAGACAGGAAAGTCTTCTGACTAATGGTACGGGAAAGTTTCATGGGACAACAACAACAAAAAAAGACACTTAATGCAAGAAAAGAATATCTACAATGAATGTGCCATCAAATACTAAATACATTGTATTTGTTCCCAGCTGAATAACTTTATTTTTCTTCGCAAGAACCCCAAACTCAGACTTCCACACTGGGCAAGAGCCCATCTCTCTGCAGTCCACCTGCATGCAACCATCCTTGTGCACATTCTTCCTTCTCCCACATTTACCTCCGCTCCACTTTATTTCCTTTTCAATTTTCACCTGTGTCCCATCTCCTCATAAGCAAGCTCTGTGTAAGAAATTTAATAATGGCAAAAAAATAGAATCACAGATTATTGGTATGTTAGAAGTGGACGGCATCTTAATCATCATAGAGTTAACTTTCCCCTCGTTTGTTGTACGCAATCAAGGACTTTTAATCTTCAACTATCTTGCAGTCATTCATTATTTCACTTAAAAATATTTAAGTCACCTATTATATACAAAATTCCCAGCAACTATATTTCTGGTAAATTTCTTTTGTTCTTAAGAACCTTATCTCCCGCCTCTTCTCCATGTGATCAGTTTAGTTGAACTGATTGAGAAAAGGACAAAACTGTCTTTTGTACTCCTCCTAGCCTCTTCATTCTTAGACCACATTCCTCTTCAGTGACTACCCCCATTTTAGTTCCTTAAAAATTTCTTATTTCTCTCATCAATAGTTAGCATTAGAATCTCAGTCACCTTAAGCTGAATGGCCCATAATGGTATAATTGTTCTCCTTCGTGAAGTAGTTACATTTTAATAACGGTCGAACTATTATATTACAAATAAAGGTCTAATCTATTTCAGACATCAGTCAAGGAAGATTTGGGGAGCCCAAAATTTTGGTGGGGATCACACCTGAAATGACATTTTATAGTTAACACTTGCTTTACCTACTTTCAAGTAATATAGATGATATACTAATACAAAAGCTACTGTTGAATACTGGCATAAAAAGGTATGAAAATCAGTCCCCTACATTCAAAAGTGTGCCAGCTAAAAACGTATTGCCTTCCAGTTCCAAAGCCATCCTTTGTTGTCTGCCCTGAAAAAAATGGAGCTTGAAATATTTCTCCTTTGCAGTGCACATGATGTAAAGCTTTGTCAGTGTAAGAAACTGGAAAGATACTACAAGAGGAACAGGGCTTCTGTTCCCAATTCTGGATTTTCCATTTGCTGCTTCTTTTTCCTGTCTCATGGCTTCCAGCTTCATGTGTGGGGTTCATCCAGTGGCAACCACCTCCATCAAGTTTCTGTGCTATCCCTATTGAAAGTTTCCCAGTCAGTCCCACAGATATCCCAGAAGTCAGTTTCCCATCCTTGGACCACCTGCATTTGGGAAGGGTTTTTTCCTGCTTACCCAGTATCTGTGGATCAGTTCCTGCCCAGGCAACTCAGCAAAATTCTCCTAAATCCAAGCATTTATAGCCATACCTTTTCCAATGTGGCCTTAGTCCCAGCCTCAAGGGGGAGGGTTCTTTTTCCTATTTGTTCTTTGCTTGGGTACCTTCTCTGAGCCATAAGTCATTCTTTTAAGTTATCTTTACTCTTTATAGACCACCACCTATTATAATTAACAATTCTTTATATTAAACTTTCCCTATTCAAATTACTATGTGGTATCTATCTCCTGATTGGTCTTTGGCTGATATAAGAGGGGGAAGAAAAGATTATCATTCCTTAGGAATAAATCTTCAAAGCATTTGTTTAAAAACCAAAGTGTACAAACAACCAGAGAGATAGTTTGACTTTCTGCCAGAGTAATCCATGCAAATGAGCCTAATATCTTGGTTACAATAAATAAGATAGGAAAAAAAAAGGCAGTGAACATTCAAATTCTAGATAAATAGAATCTCATATTAAACCTGCAACTAAAAATAGAATAAAGCAAAATAAATAAACTAAAAAATTCAAACCTAAATATACAAAGGCCTTAATCAATTGTCATTTTTCAATATTGTTGTGCCCAAATAAATATCTTCTTTATTTAGTTTTTATCTGGGGGATAAAGGATAAGGAAGCTGACTAATTAGGCTTTTACATTTGCTTTCTGCATAAATATTAGCACAAAATAGGTCACAAACAGGCCAAGTTGGAAGTATTTTGCTTAAAAAATTTAATTTCCCTCTCTCTAGTTTTTCTGCAATACTTATATAAAGTCACATTATGATTTTAAAGAGACAGTGACTAAAAATATAACAAGGAATAAAGAACAACAACAAAAAACTTCTTATATAGCCTCACCATGTGCTCGGTGTTTTAAATGCTTTACATATACTTACCCATTCAGTCTTCAAACTACCATAAGATTTAGGCAAGGAGCTATTCAAGAATGGAGTCAGGATTTGGAAGCTAGGCAATATGGCTCCAGCACCTGTGTGCCTAACCCTTTTTGCTAGACTGCCTCTCAACGGAGGTGATTTTTAATTCCCCTGATATGCTTGGTTCTGTGGTGCCCTCTTCCAAGAGGCAATCAACATAGAACAATTGATGAATAAGGAATGACATGGTAAGAGGTGTTCCTAGGTTCTTTATTTTCATTCAAACAACATTTTAAAATCTGAAACCCAGTGACAAGGGAAGAGACAGGCCTTTCGCCAACAGAGTAATTAAAAAAATTCTCCAATCACACCATACTCAGCTTCCAAATCTTAACGGCATCCTCAAATTATAAAATCTGAAACCTGATGACAAGGAAAGAGACAGGCCTTTCACAATAGAGTAATTAGAAAAAATTCAATCACCACCCTCAACCCCTTAGCTTCCAAACCTTAACATTGTTCTCAAATTATAAAGTCAGAGATGATCGATACTTTGGAGGTAGGCTCTCTAATGCCAGTGGAAATCTATCGACACCATCAATCAGCTATTTGATATTAAGAAAATCTCTCTCTTCGAGTCTCAGTTTCTTGCCCTTTGAAGTGAAGGGATTCGATCCAGGTTATCTAAAGAATAGCATATACACACACACACACGTGTGCGTGCAATTATTACACTTCGAGCACTACCTCAATTTTTCTCCCTCAAACAATAGCTTATGATTTCACTTGTAATGAATGTTTACTGAATCTTTCATGAAGACTTTGTCATCCCTCCAAATATGATCAAATTAAAAGGAAACTTAAGTGGTAAACCGAAGAATAAATAACACAAAAGGAACCCTGAAATCTCTCTGTGAGCTTCAGCTACTCAAACTTCCCAACCACCTCCCCCATCCCACCCCCCACCACCCCCAGAGTCAAGCTAAACAGTTTTCAAAGGTCAGATCTTGTTGAAAGTCTGATTTATTTTATTAAAGTCATAGAAAAACTCAGAATTTATGGATTATCCTTTCTGTAGCTCCTTCTTTTTTCTTCTCTCTAATTTACCTCTTGCTGTCATTGCTATATGGGCTCACATGTTCTCTCATCATTTATAGAGAATTACAAGTATGAACTATTAATCCTACTAATATGAGAAACCGTATCAGGACTAAATTACTATATTGTGTGTACTCACATAGAAAATTATTGATGACCTTAAGCATCTCACAGCAATTTCAATTTCATGAATTTATAAATCCAAAAAAAATGGTTTAGGTAATGCAGATTTGTTTTCTACCATTTATAAATTCTGAACCTCTGTGAAGAAGCCAAGTAATTTCTATTTTCTTTATTCCAATATCTAAACCACTTTCCTGGGTTTCACAGTTTACAAAGAAAATGCCTGTGAGACTCATTCTTTTGGTTGGTGTTTCTCATTAACCTTACACAGGAGAAATCCTAGTTCATAAATCAAAATAAAAGGGCTATTTGTCAATAAACTAAATGTATCGCTACCTTGGCCACTAAAAGAAAAAGAATGCATAGTACCTGAAGCATACCTTTCTATGGTGAGGTACCTTCATTCCCTGATGAAATTCTGTCAACTTACAGAAATTTTTAATGGAGCTTTAGATAGTTCACCTTGTACCCTGAAAAAAGCATCATGTTGTGTGTGTGTGTGTGTGTGTTTTTAATGCAACTTTCTAAGCTATACATAACTGGTTGAAAAGGAAAAAAATTGAAAGGCAAGTTAATCCACATAAACAAAATGTGCACTGTCATCTTCCTTAACTTATAGCATTGAACGTGCTCCAAGGCTGCCCTATTTTCCTAAATTGGCATTTGAGGAATGGCAGGAAGTATAGTTCCCTCCTCCTCTTCTCAACACAGGCCCCATGTCTACACCACTTCTCTTTTTCCTTTCCCACCCTCTCACTGTCTCCAATCATAATATTCTTACACACCCATCCTAATACCAAACTGATAAATGTTGAGCAGGTATTAGAGGTGGCATACTCTCAGTTCACTAACTTCTTGATAGGCTGTAAGCTTTCAAAATCTGGCATAAGTGATAGAATAAACATCTGAATTTCTTTTCATCTTCTCTAAAATTCCATGCTCTCAGTAAATGAGAGAATCTGTATTTGATAGAGCACACTGTGACAGACATCCCACCTGCACATTGTTAGAGGCGTGTTGTTTGGAGACAGATGCCTGGATTTCCACTGACTGCCTACATGTACTTGGTTCAGTTAGTTAGCTTCTTTCTGCCTCAGTTTTTGCATCTACAAAAGAGCACAGTCCTCAAAGGGTACTTATAAGGATTAAATGAAGTGATACGTATAAAGTACTTAGAATTGTGCCGGGATCACAGTAAACGTTAATTAGGATTAGTCATTATTATTTCATCTGAGATGTTAATACTCTTTCAACATTCCCAAGCAGTGGTCATTTATCTTATACTTGATTTTTCCTGGGAACATGGATGTCATTACCTCACAAGGCGACTTACTATTGTCCTTAATAGTGGAATGCTGATCTTTCTATAGTGAACCAAAACTTGTTTTCCTTTTAGTTTCCTTTTAGATCTGAGGTCCTCCTTTTAACAATATAGAATGTAATCGATATCTGAATACTGTTATTTCTTCTCATTTTCTCTAAGCTAAACATCCTCCATTCCTGCAATCACATACATGTAATATAGATGAGTATTTAATAACTAGTTTGTCTGTGGTCTTCTTCAAGTGTGGTACCCAGAAAGAGGGTCTAAAAGTAGGATTACGGTTTTCCTCGTTCTAGAGGGAATTTTAAGTTCCAATTAATTTTGGAATTTTTTAACATCCTATATTACCACCTCAGGCAAAACTCTTAAGTCATTTTTGTATAACTACTACTAAATTGCTTCTCATCAACCCTTTCTGGGCTTATGCAATATTTTCCTACTTTTTGTTTGTTTGTAGGATGGTAGATGGTTGTGGGATGGTTGTAGAATGGTGTAGGATGTAGGATGGGAGTGACAACTTTATAATTACTCCTGTTAAATGTCATGTTGGCAGCAGCCTATAACATGAGTTCGTCAAGGTATTTTTGAATTTTAGTTCTATTAACCTTCTTTTCATCATATATCACTAAGTGTTCTCTTTTCTTTTAATAGCCAAATATAAGTAGCCATCATACATTGAGGATGGCAGAATGCTGGGGAAACCAGGATGCTACTTTTATTCCTAGTCTCAAAAATAATAGGCCTAAGGTACTTCT
Organism: Pteropus vampyrus; assembly: GCF_000151845.1. Classification (NCBI taxonomy): domain Eukaryota; kingdom Metazoa; phylum Chordata; class Mammalia; order Chiroptera; family Pteropodidae; genus Pteropus; species Pteropus vampyrus. The sequence goes on along the minus strand of NW_011888783.1, from coordinate 26,114,567 downwards.
TAACTGCTCAGGCTATCTGTGTACCTCACAGATTTGTTTTTTAAGAATAGATGCCAAGAACACTGAAACAGTGTCTATCTATCATCAAGAATATAAATAATCCTCTACAATGTTAAAAAAGGAAATTAAGATTTTTAGAAAATTTTTATTCATAAAGCTATAGAAATGAACAAAAAGCCACACGTTTAGCCTAAAAGAAATCAGAGTGAATCTACCGAGAATATATAAGAAGGTATAAAATAAATGTTTAACTCTTGATCATTTTGCTTGTTCAGCTCCTGGATGTCTAGGCATCTCTTCATGAGTCACTCCAGCTGAGAACTGCCTCTCTGCCCACACAGCACCTTGCATATATCTCTGCTTTTGTTTTTGGCAATGGTCACAGCAAAACATTGTTGCAAGTCTGTCTCTTTCTCAATATCATGAGCTCCTCAAAGGTAAGAAAAAGCATTTTAATAATCCCTACATCAAGCATAGAACCTAACACATAACGGGAAATAAATGTTTCTTGAATAAATAATTGATTGAGCCAGCATGCTAATTACATGTTCCTACTGATATAAGGCAAGTCATTAACTTAGGTTACACCCTAAATAGAAGAATTATAAAGAGTAAGGACATTTTCCCTTCCTTATCCTATGCCTACTTCCACCAAATCCCCTTCTCTCATTCCCTGGCCAGAAATTCCATTAAATGAGGACACCTTTAAATCTATACCTAAGACGTAAAATTCAAGTATCCCCAACGAAGAAGCGATACTTTGGGGTAAATTTACGTTAGCTTGCAAATTTGTGACATCAGCTACTCACCCAGTACAGTCTGCTGCTCCTACAAATACAATGTCTGGAACATGGATTCATCCTGTGTGATTATCACCCACTCCATGCAGCCTGGCTACCTAATTAACTTCTTGGCCTAAGTTGCATGTACCTGGGTTCCCTCCTGAAGGAGAAACCCCATCCCTGAATCCCAGTCAGCAATTAAGAGCCCTGGCTTTCTTGCCCTCCACTGTCCCCAGGGAAGACTTTGCTTCCCAGGGATTCTTCTTAGGGAGGCCTATAACCAAACCTGCCCTGAAAACCCTGCTGCCCATGATGGTAATCTTTTGTTCTTTGTTTGGCAACCCCTTGGCCATTCACCTCTGCCTGAATGGTGACCTAACTTTTGCTTCCCATCCTCTAATTTAGCCTTGCAGCACTCTCCCCAAGTCTCCTCCTACCCTAGTCACTTCACTTTAACTCTTGCCAGTTCTAGCTTGGTGCCAGTTTACACCTACTTCCACTGGAGGAATCTCTGCACTTCTATCTGCCTTAGTCACATGGTTTATGACTCTAAGAGGATAAAGGAGGGGGAGGGAATAGATACAACAAGGATAAAAACTTCCATCTGCCTCACATGTTTTGGCAAGAGCCAGAACTGGTTGGTGGCACTGGATTTAAATTCCGTGCATTCAGACAGAATTTCCTCAAAAAGATCTCTAACTATAGCTTCTCTGTCCTGGCCTGAGAACCCTCTTGCAAGCAATGACCCTCTAGGTTGAGGCCAAATACCCAGGACTAGCCAATTCCAATGGAGCGTGGGCATCAGCCAAGCTCACATGCCAAAGCAAATAGAAGAGGGAAGGGGCGCAGATGGAGAGACCAAAAGGGCATTTCCCAGTTCAGACATCAGCACCGCTTTTTTAAAGAGCTGTGTTTTTAAAATTCTGTTCATTCAAAAGTGTAAACTCTTGAGAAGAATGTTTTTCTTTCACCAGTAGCTCTCTCAATTTTTGTTTTGTTTTGCTATATTTACAATATTAGTTGGGCTTTATTTTTCTGTTGCACACTAGAAAATTTCATGTTTGATGTCAGTAAGATACATATAAGACACAAAGCACTGAAGGAAATTAATTCTTCACATGTCAGATGAGTAAGTAGAATGTTTTTAATCATAAACTTATTTACTATTTTAAACACTTTTAAAATTATTTCCTTTTATAGAATAATTTTATCATAAGTAGAAATATCTAATTTAAGAGAGGGCAATGTTTTAAAGTAGGAAAGAAACTAGACTGAGATTCAGAATTTCTAAATTCTAATCCTTTTACCTACTGTGAACTTTGAGTAAGGTCTCAGACTTCTCATCTACAGAATGTAGAAATTGAACTAGGAGACTCAATCTTTTCTTTAGTTACATTCTTTTTCCTGTTTAATAACTTGATACACTGAGAGTATAGTACAGCAAAAAAAGAAATGCACTCGGATTCAAAAATTCAGACTTTAATTTTAATTTTGCCTTTAACTTTCTTTGTGACTTTGAGCATTTACCCTCTTCTGTTTCCTCATCTGAATAAAAAGGAAATGGAACAAATGGTGACTAAGGATATTTCCAGCTAAAATTTTATAACAAAAAAGTCTGTGGTATGTATGCTGACTTCCATTTGCACATAATACTTTATATTTTGCTCCAAGTAGTCTGAAAAGAATACATGCATTTGTAAAGCACTTGCCCAGTGTGCTGGAACAAACCCTTATCCACATGAACCTCGGTTCCCAAAGAGAAAAGCTTTCTTAAGAGCATCTTCACCTCTCTTCCAAGTACCTGTGGTCAGGCTCTAGAATCCAGCATAAACATTTTTATTAAAAGGCTTTATTCAAGTGACATCTGTAGCCCATGAAGCAAAGACAACTACACTCAAATCTAGTCTTTGTCTTCGGTTTATAAATAGACTATTTGGGGGAGGGGGAGAGTAACGTCTAAAAAGCTAAAAAAAAAAAAAAAAAAAGCCATCAAATAAACTTACTTTTACATTTCTCACATGAATATGTGCTTAATCCAAAAATATTATTGTGATTATGATTTCTGGATTTTTGTTAAAATGCCTTAAGTATTTAAGTAAAGTAACTTTGCTTCAAAAGGAAGTCAGAGTTACAGTCACGGGTGGTTTACAGAACATTTTCTGGTAGTCTTTGCTTCATTTCAATGTCTTGCCATGATTGGCTGTTGATAGCTACAAATAAGGAAGTCTTCAAGTCAGGGGATTTCTCAGTGGAAGTTCCCAGTTCAACACAAGGGAGAGCTCAGGGAGTTTTGAGTGGCATTGCTAGAGCTGTAGATAAAGCTTCCAGACCTTGTAATCGCCTACATCTTTAAAAGAGAAATAGTTTGTGAAGGAAGACTTATATGGAGAAGAGGTAACCAAAACTTCAGTAGTTCCTACCGATTCTCAGCCTAACAAGGTTTCCTGGATGTCTTAAACTAAAGTGTTGCTGATTTGTTCTTCTCTTGCTTCTGCTAAGTGAGTAATTTATGACATGATTCAATAATGTCTTTGTATTCACTGTGATAGTTGGAAATTTGACCTTAAAAAAGTGGAGTCCCAGCTAAGACTAAAGGAAAATTTAAGATTCTGTGATCTTTTTACATTCTTCCCAACTTTTAAGACAGAAGTTGTGTCTTTACTTGAAATGATTTTTTTTAAGTTTATATCTGGAATATGAGTCTTCTCTAATAAGTGGTTTTTATAACATAATGTTAACACTTTTAAAATATATGTATTTAGCATAAGTTAATTTCTATATAGCTTACTAGATTGAAAAGTACACTAAAACTGTAGATATTATGTTTATTTTTGGCTAAAATCTTAAAGATCAACTTTGGTCTGATCCAGTGCATCTATTCAAACATTAACTCAAGTTTAGTATTTTTCCACTTCCTATGAAACACATATTAATGAATATATCTTTACAGTAAAATATTAACCTGTAGACATCTTTGCATATCTTATCTTGAAACCTTTAAACTTACACAATTAGAATAATCTAGTCTTATTCTATTACCAATTGGCTTTTATGTTCACAATCAAAAATGAATACTAAAGATTGTGTAGTATTTTCTTAAAGATTTTCTTAAGGATAATCCTAGGAAGTGTTGATTAAATATCAAAAATCATTATCACAATTATTATATTAGTAGCTGCCATTTATTGAGTGTATGCTGAAGGAAAACAGTCACAGGGCCTTCCAGCTAGTGGCAAAGATAAGGCTTAAACATGAATTCACATCACTTCTTTTTTCATAGCTCTCTGTTAACACTGCCCTGCCTTCTTACAACATTAAAACAGTATTTTGAGATGCCTTATCCAAATGCAAAATGTTGTGGCAGCGGGGCGAGGAGATGACTTAGCCAAGGTCACAGAGCAGCCAAGTCATTCATAGAAGCTTAGAAGTAATTCAGTCCTAGGTCTGCTTTCTCCTCACTCATCCACCCCATCTCCTCAATCCCTGTGCTCAGGTAAAACTACACATGAGTCTGCCTCCATGCAGGAGTGGGGTGCGGGGGGATGCAGGCTGTATACCAGATCCAACCTGACTGAGGTTCCTGCTAGCAGTAACATCCAGTTATTTCTCTTAAACATCTGTTACCATGAAAGAGATGGCCGACTGGAAAATTTAAATAAATCTGTTAAATTCCTCCAAAAAAGTTCTGGTTGGAATTTCATGAAACTTATGCACTAATTTGAGGGAAATGGTTGTTCTTGTAGTAGAGAAACTTCTTGTCAGCAAACATTCTTTCTCTCCACGTATTTAAGGGCTCAGGAAATATATAGGTTTTTTGTTTATTGTCAAATGTATTCCAGTATTCCTTGTTTTATCTTCTTTGTGTGTGTTATTTAATATAGACATTCTTTCCACTGTATTTCCTACTAAATACTGCTGGCATTTAGGGAAATTCTTGATTTTATAACTTTATCTTGCATCCACCATTGTATTGATTCTTTATTTGTTCTAAATTATTTTAGGTAATTCACACGTGATGCCTAGACAGGAAAAATATAATTTTTCTCCTCTTTTTTTCCTTCTCACCACATTGGCTAGAACTTGTAAAACAGTGTTTAATAAAAGAGAAGATAGCAGCCAACTTTGTCTTGTTCTTACCTCAGTGGGGATTTCCCTAGCGGTTAACATTAAGGATAACATTTGCTGTTGGTTTCAGATAAATAAATTTATCATAAAAACCAAATAACTACCAAATGTACTTCTAACCCTAGTTTACTAAAGGTGTATCAAGATTTCATGTTAAACTATATTTACTGTCTTTTCGGCATCATTAGAGACAACTGTACAGTTTTCTGCTTTAAATTATATAGTTTTCTGCTGTTACGCAATACAGTAATTGCATTTTCTAAAAATACAGTATAGACATGATTTCTATATCAATAATAACGTCTCAGTAATAAAGGTAGGTTTATAGTTATAAAGTATATTTTGTTTATGCTCTGGTTAAAATAATAAGTTGGTTAATGAAAACAAACCAAACCAAACCTATACATTTCCTTATTTTCTCTTCAATCCACATGCTTAGATGCCTGTCTTCTATTATTTCGGCTTCACAATTCAAGTCACAATTCATATTAACAGAAAAGAATGAAAACAATGTGACATAGGCAAGGAACCCTGTCCAGGCAGAGTAACCTGATACGAAAAAAAAACAGCTGTTCTTATACTTTGTTCAAAAAGCTTTTTCCCCTATTATGACAGTGCTAGTTGCAGATCACAATTTAGTTACAACTAACAGTGGTATGCAAAATGTGCGTCTAAATTAATTAATCTTATACTAATTTATATTAAGGATACATAAGCAGAAAAAGAAATGTCTGTAATTTACTGAGAATTTTTACTTTCATATTCATAAGTGAAATTAATCTGTATTTTTATTTTCTGATAAAAATATCAAAATTTTCCATAATCTAAAAAAGTTTAATGGGCGTTATTTGCTCCTTGAAATGTTTCAAGAACAAAGTTTAACACTGCTCATTTTGGGCACTCACTTTTTGAAATAATTCTTCAAAATTTTTCTAATGTTTTCTGTTGTCGATCTGTTCCGAATTTTTGCTATTTTTTCATACAGTTTAGGTTATTCGTTTTGTTTATAAATGATCCTTTTCATCAAGATTTTCAAAAGTATTAGCGTACATAGTATTCTCTTGTACTTTTTTATAATCTTCATAACTATGTGAAAACCCTTTTTTTTTTAATTTTGTGCATTTATGTTTTCTCTCTCTTTTTTTTCCTGATCGGACATGTCGAAGAGTTAATGTCTTACATGTATCACTTTTATGGTTAATTCTTTTAAAAAATTTTTGTTCTCATCTTTATTAATATTTCTTAATGACATTTTAAAATATTTTACTTTTCTTTTTCTCAGTTTTTGAGTTGAATGCTTAGTTCATTTATTTTTATTCTTTCTTGTTTTGTAATGAAAGTATTTAAGTCTACAAATTTTTTCTGAGTACACATTTTAACTGCATTTTTAGTTTTCTTTTCTTGCGGTGTCTTTGTCTGGCTTTGGTATCACATTAATCCTGGCTTCAAAGAATGAGTTAGGAAGTATGTTTCCTTCCCCTATTTTTCAAGAGTTTGAGAAGGATTGGTGATAGCTATTCTCTAAGTGTTCGATAGAATTCATTAATGAAGCCATCTGGTCCTGAGCTTTTCTTTGTTGGGAGTTTTTGATTACTGATTCAATTTCTTTATTTGTTATAGGTTTGTTCAGATTTTCTATTTCTTCTAGATTCAGTTTGATATCACTTTTACATTATCATTATTTTATGGGTTTTAATTGCAATTTTATGTCCTCTTTGATCGAAGAGTTATTGTTATTGGACTTTATTTTTTAGAACAGTATTAGATTTATAGAAAAATTGAGCAAACACTACAGAAAGTTTGCATATATCACCCAGCCTCACTCTACCCCCACCACACAGTTTTCCCTATTATTAACATCTTACATTAGTATGGTACATTTGTTACAATTGAGGAAACAGTATTCGTACAGTATTCGTACAGTTTTATTAACTCAGTCCATAGTTTATTCAGATTTCCTTATTTTTGCCTTTTTTCGCTTTTTAAAAAATCGAAATAAAATTCAAATAACAAAATTCTTTTAGATACTATTATAAATTGAATTGTTTCCTTAATTTCCATTTTGAATTGTTTATTGATGGTGTGTAGAAATACAGCTGATAATTTTGAGTGCTAATCATCTATCCTGCAACTTTGGTAAATTCATTTATTAGAGCTAGTAGTTTTCTTGTGTATTCTTTGGGATTTTTCCATATATAGAATAACATCATCTGCAAACAGAGATATTTCACTTCTTCCTTTCTAATTTGGATGGCTTTTATTTCTTTTTCTTGTTTAATTGCTCTAACTAGAACTTCAGGACAATTTTGAAGAGCAGTGGTCAAAGAGCATTCTTCTCTCATTTCTGGTCTTAGAGGGAAATCTTTCAGTCTTTTCATCACTGAGTAGCATGTTAGCTGTGGGTTTTTCATAAATTATCATGTTGAGAAAGTTCCCTTCTATTTGTGGTTTTCTGAGTCTTTTTTTATTTTATCATGAGAGGATGTTGGATTTTGTCAAATGTCAATGGAGAGGGGAGAAAAAAATGGCATAGATGATAAAGGCTCTATTCATCCCTCTGGCGACCAGATCAAAGTTGTGACAGAAACAAGGAGCAACAGCAAAGAAAAATCACCTGGGATCTAGATGAACAAGCCATACAACTAGGGAGAAATCCAAGAAAGCACTGTGCAACGGCAGAAGGTAGGATGGGGCGAGGATGTGGGGCGACCTGATCTCAAGTGGCTGAGTGAGACGGAGGCTGCGGCAGTGGCAGCAGCAGCGGCAGTGACGGACCTGCTCTCTCTGCTCTCTGCACACAGAGGACACAAGGGACTTATAGGGGGATATTGTCGGTATGAGGGTTAAGTAGAGACTCGCTCAGTACAGAAGTGCCGGCAATATCCATTGTTCCCTGTTGGGCCCTCCCCACTCCCAGTACACGGACACAACACCACCATAGCTGTGACATCATCAAACTGGATAACAGAGGTCACTCTGCCCAGAGGATTCGCAGAAATCCC
>NW_011888783.1:26089757-26104153 GCF_000151845.1 Pteropus vampyrus | reverse complement strand
AACTGACTTTGACTTCATTGATTCTATTGTTTTTCTATTTTCTGTTTCATTTATCTCTGTTCTAATCTACTGCATCCCATAAGTTTTGGTATGGTGCAATCTTGTTTTATTTTATCTCTAAGTAAATCTAAGTTCCCTTGTGATTTCCTTTTTGACCCATGGCTGTTTAAGTACACATTGTTTAATTTGTGCATATTTGTAAATTTTCCAGTTTTCCTTCTATTATTGATTTCTAGCTTCATTTGTTTTGGTTGGACAAACTACTTTGTATGATGATTTCAATATTTTTAAATATATTGAGACTTTTTTTGTGACCTGATATTTGATCTATCCTGCAGAAGGTTCCATATCCATCTGAGAAGAATGTGTAATCTGCTATTGTTGGGTTGAGTGTTCTAAATATATTTATTAGATTTAGTTGGTTTATACTATTCTTCAAGTCCTCTATTTCCTTTTGGATATTCTGTTCTTCCATCTATTATTAAAAATTATGTAGTAACATCTCCAATTGTTATTGTAGTACTGTCTATTTCTCTCTTCAGTTCTATCAATATTTGCTTCATGTATTCTGGGGTTCTTTGTTTGGTGTGTATGTGCATAATTGTTATATCTTCTTGATCAATAACTCTTTTGTCACTACAAAATGCCCTTCTTTGTCTCTTATAACAGTTTTTGACTTAAAAGCACTTTTGTCTGATAATAGCATGGCCACCCCATCTCTCTTTTGGTTAGTAATTGCATAGAAAATCTTTTTTCCATCTTTTTACTTCTAACTTATTTGTGTCTTTTGATCTAAAGTAAGTCTCTTGTAAACAGAATATAATTTGATCATATTATATCATCCATGCTTCCGACCTCTACCTTTTGATTGGAAAAATTAATTCATTTATATTTAGAGTAATTACTGATAAAATAATTACTCTGTCATTTTGCTATCTGATTTCTGTATGACTTATAGCATTTTTCTGTTCCTCATTTTCCCCATTACTGCCTTTTTTTGTGTTTAATTAATTCTTTTCTGTGTACCATTTTATTCCCTTCTCATTTTCTTTTGTTTTTTTTTTTTTAAGATTTGTCTTAGTGGTTACTGTGGTGATCAAAATTAGCAACTTAAACAATCTTATAGCAATTCAATTTGAATTAATATGAACTTAACTTTAATAATATATAAATACTCTACTGAACAGCTTGGTTCCCTCCTTTCTGTTGTTGTAATCACAAATTTCATTTTTATACATTGCATGCTCATTAACATAAATTTATAATTATTTTTAAACATTTGTCTTTAAATCACATAGGAAATAAAAAGAGGAATTAGAAACCAAAACTATGATTATGCTAAATTTTTTGTTTCCCTTTGTAGTTGTCTTTACCAGCATTAATTTTTTTGTATGACTTTAAATTATTATCTATTGATACTGACTTTAATGTTTCTTGTAGTAGAAGTCTACTAGCAATAAACTCCTGCTTTTGTTTATCTCAGAATGTCTTAATTTGTCCTTCATTTTTTGAAGAATAGTTTTGTCGAAGAATTCTTGGTTGACATCTATTTTTTTCCAGCACTAAATATGTCATCCCACTGTCTTCTTTCCTCCATGATTTCAAAGTGAAATTGACTGTGTTCTTATTGAGCATGCCTTGTACATAATGGGTCACTTCTCTCTTGCTACTTTCAGGATTCTTTCGTCTTTAGCTCTCAGTGTTTTGATTATAACGTACCTCAGTACGGCTCTCTTTGTCTTTAGCCTACTGTTGTTTATTGATCTTCTCAAATATACAGATTCGGTATTTTATCAAGTTAAGAAGTTTTGGCCATTATATCTTCAAATATTTTTTCTGCTCCTTTTCTCTCACTTTTTCAGAGCTTCTATAATGCATATGTTGTTTCACTGGATGTTGTCTCACAGGTCTCTCAGACTCTTCTCACTTTTCTTCTTTTTTCTTTCTGTTCCTCCAGCTAGATACTTTCCATTGTCTTATCATCATATTCAGTGACTCTTTCTTCTGCCTGCTCAAATCCATTGCCAAACCCTTCTAGTAAATATTTCGTTTCACTTATTATACTGTTCAGCTCCAGAATTTCTATTTGGTTCCTTTTTATAATTTCTATCTCTTTATTGATGTTTTCATTTTGTTCTCATTATTTTCTTGATTTCCTTGGGTTCTTTGTTCATGATTTCCTTTAGCTCTTTGGGCATATTCAAGACAATTGATTCGAAGGCTTTTTCTAGTAAGCCCAGTGTCTAGGTTTTTTCACGGTAAGCTTTTAAAGACATTTTAAATAATAATTATGACTACTTATTTACATTAAAAATCAACTGCATGTAGAATCAGTTACTTAAATTATAGAAATTATCTATATTAGCTAATATTTATTGAGTTCCATCTATAGGGCAGGCTCTGTTCATATATCTTATTGTACACACACACATATACACACAACCTTTGAAGCAAGTACTATTGTAATATGCATTTGACAGATGAAGAAACTGATGCATAAGATTAGTAAAGTCATATTGTTTTAAATGGCAATATCAACATATGAACGAGACTATTTTAACTCAGAATTCTCACATATAACCAGCATAAATTAGCCTATCTCAGCTTGAGTTTGCTTTTGGGGGGGAAGGGTGGGAAATTACCACTTAGGTCTCAGATTGGTGGTTTCACATTTCTTTAATATTAGCTGTAATAGCCATCTTAACTTCAAAAACATCCAAATGTGCAACTTAGAATTTCAAGTGTGATGCATGTCATAAAAGACAGAGTGAACTAGGAATTCATTGGTGAGCCCACAGTCCTAACCTGAAAGAGGAGTCAAGTGAGGTCTTGCTTACAATCAGATTATTTATTTGAGGACTTTATAGACCAAGTAAAACATAACAGAAAAATCTAGGATGAGGAAACCACATTAGCAAACACCTAAAAAGGATAGAACAGGAAGCATTCAAAGTATCAAAAGAAGCCCAAAAATCACCAGGAAGGAGGATATGAGTCTACAGAAGGAGGAAGAAGCCTCACACCATGCTTAAATTTTGGATTTTATTTTAAGGGTAATATGAAACCAAAGAGAAATTTTAGGCGATACAGAAACATAATAACATTTAGAATTTGATGAGAATAAAAGTGAGAACAATGAGGACACTCATGTGGTAAATATAAATTGGTGGTGGCTTGAACCAGGGGTGGCAGGCAACAGAGACACAGTGACAATGAGGCCAGAGTGTGACAATAGGAACACAGAGTATATGTATGTAAGGAATGTTACAGAGTAGTATTCACATGAGTTTTCTTATCGAGTAATTGAATGTTGGGAAGTAAGAGTTTTATATCTTTGTTATATGGGCAATGTTCTCTTTCTTCCTCTATTTACATAAAAAAAATGAACATTCAATTTTTAATTCTGATTGTATTTACCATTAAATTTAAAGAAACTAAAAGTATGTTCAGTTGTCATAGAATAAGATCCTATCTATCATTTCTTCATTTCTACACGTAGAAGATAAGAAAATGAGTAAATTAGAAATTTTTCTTTCCTGACATTTCTCTTTCACTCACTTGAGTTTTTGTTACTCTAATCAGGATGTTTAGAACACATTATTATTAAATTATGTATTTATACTTTATATCTTAAAAATTCTTTTTAATATTCTCGTATTTGCAACAATTTGTATTTAATCTAATATTTAAATTATTTCAAATATTTATAAATATTTCTTTTATATCAGAATTTCACCTTTGTTTTTTTGATTTTGATCCCTTCTTGACCAACTGAAGTATATCTTTAATTATTTCAGGAAATGAGTGGTATATTTCTGAAACTTGAGGTATCTAAGGATGTCTTTGTTTTTCTTCCTTATGTGAATGATAACTTGGGTGAGTATAGACTTTGTAGGTAAAACCTTTCCCAGGCAACTGTAGATGCTATTCTATTTAACTTATGAAGTACAATGTTGAAGATAAATCTACTTTTCTTTATTTTTATGACTAATTTTTTTTCTACCTAGAAACTTGTTGAATTTGTTCTCATACTTTAGATACAGGCAATCTTCCCTCACCCTCTCAAGCCTGGACTAAGGCCTCTCCAATGTGTTTTCCAAGTATCCTACTCTTATCCCTATTATAATATTGTAATACACATTGTGTAGTAATTGCCTGCTTCTCATATGTAGGTCACCCACAATAGCACTGAGTTTTTTTTAAGTAGGACTGTGTCTTGGTCATCTTTATATCCCTAACTTTTAGCATATATCAAGTATTCACAAAATATTTGCTGATAAAATGAATTAATTGGTAAATCATTTAATATCAAATTATTTTACCATGATAAGTCAGCGTTTGGTCTCTTTAATATGTTTCATAATTCATTGAGTCCTTTTATCTCTGGTTTGGATCAAAGTATTACTTCAGATATCTTTTGATATATTTTTCATTATTTCTGTTCCATTTACTCTGATCTCTTCTTCAGGAAGTTAGAGCACTATCTTTCCGCTACTCCATTTAATGGTTTTCATCTATTTGTCCTTTCCAGTCACATTTTAAGAGAGTTTTTCAAGATTTAACTCTAATCATTGATTTAAAATACTGCAGTACTGACTCCATACTTGATTATATCCAAATAATGTTTGAATTTTGCCATTGCAAGTTCTATGTCCTTACAGCCTTAACTTTTTCAACTTCGTTTTTACTTCTTCCTGCATCTTAACTAGGTCCCTCCCCCCTTATCTTAGTAAAATGTCTTATATTTCATCACTTATTTCATAGAAAATGCAAGCAGTTATTTCCATTTACTTATGCTTCTGGTAAACCATTTCCAAAGTGTTCACTTTCTCTGCATCGTGAGGACTCTGTACTTCCTTTATGCAGCATAATCTTTTCAAAGGGATACTTTGTCTTATATTTACTCATTCTAAGCCTTGTGTATGCTTTACTAACCAGATGTATGGATTTTCTTTGGTTCTTCTCATTACCTGCCTTATTTCTATTAGTTTCTTGACCTGAGAGACAAGTAGACATGCATACATCTCAGTTAAATTTAGGCCTGAAGCTGATATTTATCAATTTTGTCACTATTGGTTTTGGCCTATAGTGGTATCTCTCACCTTTATTGCCTAGTTGTTTTACTATGAAGAGAAGAATTTCTGGTTAATCAGAAATAATCATTGCTCTTTTCCTTGATAGGAGCCATATGTGAATAATAAAACTCCTAGTGAGAGTCAAACACACAGCTGTCTGCCCAGCCCCTTTTGTTATTGGCCTTGCATATCCTTAAATACAGAATATCACATCTATCAACTCCCACTGAAATTATGTTGGTGTATTTCAAACCACAGGTCCAAAATGGATAATAGAGAGAAATACTAATGGGGGACACTGGGGCAAGGAGGTGTAAAATATTACTTGTAGGTAATGCATAGTAGTGGGGTTACTGTCCATTTCATTAGAAGGTATCATGAGGCAGATAGTTTTCTTACTATCCTTCAGGCCAGCAGATTTGATCACCTTCAAACAACAAAGTTCATGTCCATTTCAGCCTCACTGTTGTTACAAACAGTGAAAATCCTGTCAAATTTCATCACTAGTTTTCTTGTCAGCAGGGTTACAGCCATTCTTTTGATGACCTTTTGTAACAGGAAAAGGCACCCCTCTGCGGAATATTCAAGCCCAAGGGGGCAAGGCTGGCAAGTAAGCACCTCTTACAGCTGGATGCCCTGTCCAGGGTACAGCCTGCTCAGCCATACACACTGAGCCTGGTCATCAATCCTACCTTTCGATGCTATTATGAGTTCTCATATTTTTCTGATTTTTCATCAGGCATTTAGTTTAGGGAATCTGAGACACAAACAGCTAGTCCAGATGTCAGCCTAAATCAGAAGTCAACCAGATTCTATTAATAGTGATATTTCACATCAAAGATTTGAGTGAGATCATTGATGCATACCTGACATTCCAAGTTATAGTGTTTATATTGGCAGCTTTCCTTATCCCAAGATTTGTATTCAGAATTCTCGATAAAATATTAAGCAGTTTTGAAAATAGGTCCTAAAATATTTTTAATAAGCCTGCAGCTCTCATTTTCATCCTACTCTACCTCCACAGTACTGCTTGTTAACCTAAGGTATGTAGAAGTATGAGTAAAGAAAAATTGGAGTAAAAAGATATCATTAATTTAAAAATAATTTTAAAAAGATTTCCTCAAATAAATGTCTTAACTCAATCCATACTCTTAACAAAATATACTATATGTCAATTCTAAAAACTTCATCATCATTCTAGAAAAAGGAAAATGTTTGATGCTATTTTAGCATAAAATTTATCTATCTACCCCAGCATTCATATATGTTTCACACACTGAAGAAGTATGCAACCACTTTTCTACATAACTACAACATCATGGGAGTAGAAAGAGAGAAATATATACATTTAATAAATGCGTATGTTTAATTTTTTCTTCCTTATTCAAAGTTTTTAGCACTTCCATATTTTAAATTTGTATGCATTCGGTTTTAGATTCTAAGTGTATTGTTAAATTCTACTACTTTAATTAGAAATCACCAAGCATCTCCTTCAATATTCTCCAAACCAGTGCTAGATAAGTCGGACTTCATTAAAATTAAAATTTCCTGCTCTCCCTAAGACATTGTCAAGAGAATGAAAAGCCAAACCACAGACTGGGAGAAAATATTTGCAAAAGATGCATCTGATTTTCTGGAATAAACAAAGAACACTTAAAATTCAACAATAAGAAAACACAAACAACCTAATTTTGAAGCGGACCAAAAACCTTAACAGATATTTCACTAAAGAAGATATACAGATGGCAAATAACCATATGAAAAGGTGCTCCACATCATATGTTACCTGGGAAATAAAAATAAAAACACAATGAAATACCACTACATACATATTAAAATGGCCAAAATATGGAACAGTGACACCACCAAATACTAATAAGAACATAGAGCAACAGAAACTCTCGTTCATTGCCAGTAGGAATGTTAAATGGCACAGCCACTTTGGAAGACAATTTGGCAGCTTCTTATAAAACTAAACATATTCTTATCATACAATCCAACAATCATGCTCCTTGGTACTTACCCAAAGAGGTTAAATATTTATGTTCGCACAATAATCTGAACACTAATGTTTATAGCAGCTTTACTCATAATTGCCAAAACTGGGAAGTGACCAAGGTGTCCTTTAGTAGGTGAGCAGATAAACTGTGGTACATCCAGAGAATGAGATATTCTTCAGTGCTAAAAAGAAATGACCCATTAAGCCATAGGAAAAAAAAAAAGAAAGAAAGAAATGGAGGAAACGAAATGCATAATACTCAATGAAAGAAGACAATAATAAAAGGCTACATATTGTATGATTCCAACTATGTGACATTCTGGAAAAGGCAAAACTGTGGAGACAGTAAAAAGATCAGTGATTGCCAGAGATAGGTAGAGCACAGAGAAATTTTAGGGTAGTGAAACCACTCTAGTACAGAATAATACTATAATAATGGATAGATGTCATTACACATCTGTCCAAACCTATGCAATATATATATACGTACACACTAAGAGCGAACCTTAATGTAAATTATGGACTTTGAATGGCAATGATATGTAAATGTAGGTTCATCATTTGTGACAAATGTACCACTTTGGTGGGAGATGTTGATAATAAAAGAGATTTATTCATGTGTTGATGAAAGGGAGTATATGGGAAATCGCTGTACTCTAAAAAATAAATTCTTGTTTTTGTTTTTGTTTTTTTACACCTACAGCACCTGGTATTCCTAGTTGGTCTCCCATCCAAGCACTAAGTACTAACCAGGCCCGACTCTGCTTAGCTTCCGAGATCAGACGAGATTAAAAAGTAAATTCTTTAAGAAAACAGTTTTGTGTTATCACATTTAACTCAACTATCACAAGAAAATTGTTCGACTGGTCACACTGTTATATTCAAAAAGTTTCTGTTTGTTAAAAAAAAGTTTTTAAAACTATGTTTGGCTTTGGCTTTTAAAAATAAGTCCAATATTTTAAAACGCACTGCAACTTGGCAAGTATGTAAATCCTTGAATTTATCAGCTTAAGGGAAAAAAGTGCAAATGTCCATGGTTCAGAAGCATAATTGGGGCAGCCAGAACCTGATCCTCCTGCTCTAATAGAGAAAAGAAAAGATCACAAGATGCTGGACTCCCTTCGGGAAATAGCAGCTTCTAAGTTAATGGACCATATGACCAGTAAAGAAAAGCAGCTCAATAACTCCAGACCTAGGCTTGAACATTTCAGAATGAATAAAAAATCATGGGCTGAAGATCTTCTTCA
This sequence comes from Pteropus vampyrus, assembly GCF_000151845.1. Taxonomy (NCBI): domain Eukaryota; kingdom Metazoa; phylum Chordata; class Mammalia; order Chiroptera; family Pteropodidae; genus Pteropus; species Pteropus vampyrus. The sequence continues at coordinate 26,095,832 of NW_011888783.1, read as the reverse complement.
GGCACATCTTGGCCAAGATCACAGGGACAGGAGAATTCTCAACTTAGGAAATTTCATCAAGTCTATGGATATAAAGTTATTTTCTAGCGCAGGCTCTGTCTGACAAAAATATGGTCTTTTATTCATGGTCATTTTAATTTTGCCTATCAAATTGCTGCTTCAACGAATTTAGTATGCTTATTGTTGACTGTGAGGTCTTTTCAAAACGCCACTAACCTATGTCAAATATGTGCAAAAGCAGTGAGAGTTTAAAAAATATTTTTAAGTAATAGGTCATCGCCATGGAACATTCTGGGAGTGCGACATGCATTCAGCCAGGTACACTCATGCTCCACTCAATGTGAAGAGTCCCTGCCTTCACTGTTCTCAGAAAGCTTTCACATGTGCTATGGATTTGACTGCTCTCTTTTCCTGAAGGAAATCCCAGGAAAAACTTTGGTCGTGGGAAGGAGCTAGCATAATATGAGTGACTTGGGACAATATCGTTCAGTTGCAGAGCCTTCTAAACTTTACCACGTGCTTTTGCTTACATTACCGGATTGATCTATCAAGTGAAGTATGTTGTCATTGTCCTCATTTGTCATAGAAAATTAAGGTTCATTAGGTTAAGCAACTTGCCTTTAGCTTAGATACAGCAGGTATCAGAGCTAAAACTGGGAGTATAGTCACTTTTCTTGAGTTGTCTAAAATTTCTATCTTGGAGAATATTAAGCATGGCTAGGAAATGGAAAAATGGGGAGGTCTTAATTCTTGGGAAATTTTCTAATAAAGGTCTTGCTTTTTCCAACTATTCAACTTTGGCAAATTCATTTAGTGAAAGGAGTTACTAGTTGGGGAAAATCCAATGGGTGTGTGTGGGGCGGGGGTTTCTCATAGTAGGGCCTTAATCACCTTAATCACTTTCGCAGACGGATCTGTTGAAAATACGGGGTACTGGGCTTTCACCCAGTTGCTCTGAACGCCAGGAATCTCTAGGGGTGAGTTGGTAGAATCTACACCTTCAACAAGTCGTTAGGTGTCCGCTAACTACCATAAAGGATGATGTTAGACCTGTTACTTACTGTTTGACAAAAATCTAGCTAAGAGCTTCAGGTGACCTTTAAATTTGACATTTGACGCCTTTCAGTGGCTGTTTACCCGGCGAGGTGGGGCGGGGCTTCGTCGAGAAGGGCGGGAGGGGCGCGGCCGGGCCGGGCGGGGTGTAGGGTGATGGCTTAATGCCACCGCGCGCAGGCGCTGCCCTCTGAACTGGAACGGAAAACAACTTCCGGTTGGAGTCACTCGGCCAGGCGCCGCGGACACGAAGCGTAAGCGATTGGCGCGGAATCCCCGAACTGTGAGTAAGAAACTTCGTGAGCGAGTTGGTGTGTCCCTCCCGTCGAGCATGGCGACGGAGAACTTGTGTGTATGAGTGAGATGGATGCGAAGGCAGTATGGGAGCCGCAGGGAGAGAAGCCGAGTTGCTGCGGAGACCACCGGTTCTCAGAATGAGGAGGGACCGTGCGAGAGAAACCACCGGGGTCAGCGTCTCGGAGCGGACCCAGGAGGGGCTTTCCGGGCCCGCGACGTCAGCGTCGCAACGACGTCCCCGCCGCAACGTTCAAGGGGGAGGGGGTTTCTGCCCCACGCTGATTTGACTTCGCTGGGAAACCGGGGAGGCAGGGCTTGCGATGTCAGGGCGAGCAGTGGGGCCCGCCAGCGTGTCGTAGGCGTCTTTCGGGTTAGGGGCTGCCTTCCAGAAGCTTTCAAAAACTTAATAGGTTCTTTCTGTTGTTTTTCCCAAGGTTGTTGCACAGTTCTCTCTGCTTTCCTGTGGGGTGTCATCATAGCCTTGTCGATGAGAAGTTGGGTAACTTCCCCGAGGGTCACGGAGATAATGGGTGGCCGAGGCGGAAAGAGCAAAAGCAAACCCTGCCCCTAGTGGGAACCCAGGCAGTAGGTAAAGTCCCCACCCCTGTGTAAACTGATTAGCAACGAGTTACAAGTGTAAAAAGCTGTGCTTGTCAAGCGCTGAGGATACTCAAACGAAAGAGTAGTACTTTGTGAAATACATCGCAGATATTTTCAAAAACTACCAGTCTTTTGGTTTAAAATGCCCAGGTTTTGTATTGCTAAAGGTAGTCCCCACTCAAAAATTATGAAAATATTTTCCTATTTTGTCTGTTAATCCTTTTTATAGTGTTTTTATGCTTTACTCATTAAAACATCTGAAATTTATTTTTGTGCATCGTTTAAGGTAGGGATTTAGCCGTTTCTCTTGAAATCAATTCCTTCCCAACTAGAAATACTACCTTAAAGTAGGAAATTTTTCTGTGTACATGGGTCTTTTTTTTTTCTATTGCTTTGTTCTTTTTACAAATACTAATCTCTTTGATTATGGCATTTTTTTAGTAACTCATAAAGCAAGTCGCTCTTCATTTGTCTTTTTCGAAATTTTCTAGAATATTCATTCTCTTTCAGGTAAAATTTAAAGTAAACTCTTCATCTTTCAATAAAGTAATCTTTTGGGATTTTAGCTATTATGTATTTTCCAATAAATTTTATTTCTCAAAAAAGTGTCTTTACTATTTCTAGCTTACTAGGATTTTTGCAGAGAATGGATTTTGAATTGTATCCAAAGTCCTTTTTTTTTTTTTTAATCTGTTTGCATTGGCTAGTGTTGACTGTTCATTTGATCTATATATTTCTTGTTCTTAGGACAATCTTCTTAAGTACTCCTTAACTAAACATTTTTATCAGGAATGTATTTGTCGTATGGCTTTTGGCACCCGTCATGACCTAGCATGTGGTGTTCTTCTTTGACCTACTAGGATAGTGAGTTATTTTAGTGGATTTCCAGTTTGTGAACCAAGCTTACACTTGCTCATGGAGTAATATTTAAGCATGTAGGTTCCTTTTTGGTAACATTTTTTTAATCAATAATTGAGTTTCATTTGTAGTCTTTGTGTTATCTTTGTCAAAGTTTGATATCGAGGTTATGCTGGTTTCTGAAGAAGAGCTGCAAAGAGTTCCTTCTTTCTCTGCTCTGAAGTAGTTTAGGTAGCATAAGGGCTCTCTGTCCTTTGAAGATCTGAAAGAATTCACTCATGAAATCATTTTGGCCTGAAAGTACATCGTTCTTAAAACAACAATATTGAGCAGAAAGATCCAGAACTTTAAACAAATCTCTTTTAGAGTAAATTGAAATAAGTGAAAGGGTCTGAAACACAAGTAATGTTAAGAACAAAGGAGAGCTATTGTACTGATCCTGATAGTATTTTTTTTACTCCTTTCCCCCAACCGCACCACTTTTTTTTCCATGGTCAGGGAAAATACTGTACCAGCTGAGGCTGATGATAAAATGTATTGCTGTTCTTTGTCCTCTATTCCAGTTACATTATAAAATAAAGAGTGTTGTTTCTACGTGGATAAGTTCTTCTATGCCCTGAAAGAAACCAGGAGTGAAACTCAACTGGAAAAGCATCAGTTTGTTTGTTGTCATTAGCTTCCCATTTTTGCCTGTAAATTTCTTATGTTAGAGATAATAACCAAGCTGGCATTCTTCTATAGCTAGATCCCATAGAGTGGTTTCAGAATGAGTGGGCGAGAAAATACACAAGCTCAGCATGCTTGTACATATTTAAATATGAATTGAGAATCATTGGCACAGTGCAGATATATATGTGTTATGTAGGCAGGTATATGTGTGTTGTGTGCTTTATATGTGTACACACATATAAAACAGAGCTGGTCTCTAAGGAATACAATCTCACCAAAGCCCACCTTTTTACTCCACTAATAGTTTACTGTTAATATGTGGATAATAGTGTATTATGTAATCTTATATAAAATTATGTTATTAACTTATATAAAAGATGATTTAAATAACGTTGACACTATCAAGAAAATGACCTTAGGCAGGTAATGTAATTTAGCAATGTAGATCTGTGAACTACGAAGGATACTTCAAGATCCTCATAAGTGTAATTTACAGAGGGATGCAGTCATTATGTGAATGCTTAGATATTTGAGTATTTTAATTGATCTTCTGTTAATTTAGAAAAAAATAATTATTGACATGATTTGAGGGAGTGCCCTATGATGAAGAAAGATTGCATGTTTCTAGAAAAAAATAATTATTGACATGATTTGGGGGAGTGCCCTATGATGAAGAAAGATTGCATGTTTCTTTAAAACCATACCCATTATCCAAAAGTAAATGGTAAATAAAAATAGTCTATTGATGCAAAACTTCACTATTCTAATATTCTGGTGTGATGCTTTAGCTGTTACTACTATGTATCTGTTTTGTTTTCTAATACCTTATAAGCATGAATATTACTGTTTCATTTCAGCTCCTTTATGTTTAATTATATCAAGCCAAGTTTTAGTCTCTGTTTCCTCTAGGATTTATGCAGTGGCTGCCATTTCCCCCCTGACATCTTCTAGGCATGCTTCTATGATTTTCAATCGTGGATAGAGGGAAAGAGGAGGCTATTATCTTGAAGAGGTAACAAAAATCTCTTTATAGTCCAGGATCAAGATTCTGAGTCTTCATAAAAGGATGACAGAGGAAATGAAATAAACTGCCTTGGGGGTGGGTGGCTAGTTAATGTACCGACTCTTTTGAACTAGGTGCAGTATTTGACGATTTGACAATTGTTCAAAATAGTTAAAGAGAATTGGAATAAGTAATGGTACCAGGTCTTTTGGAACTGAATATAAGTCTTTGGGACCTATATAATACATGTCATGTAATCCCTAGTCTAAAGAAACATTTTTTATTGATTATAAAATACACATAACATGAAAGTTATCATCTTTACCATTTTTAAGTGTAGTTCGGTGGTATTGAATGTATTCACATTTTTGTGCAACCAAGAAAAATGTTTCTTAAAGGACTTTTTTTTTTTAAGAAAAAGAGTTTGAGAACTAAATAATAATGATGTTTGTCTTGTGGGGGAAATGTCCTGTATAGTAACTTGATTTTTTTTCTTTTACCTTCAGAAATACACTCTCTGTGATGGTAATCATTAGTCCTAAATTATGAGAGTAAACAGTTTGAGCATCAGTGATCTGCAGTAGCTTTCACTTATCACCAATACTTTTCCTTTGCCAAAAAGAAGAGTCTATTGAAAATAGGTTGTTAACAATGAAAACAGATTTTTTGGTTTTTTTTTTTTTTCAAGTTATTGCAGTAAGGAATTATTGGAAATTGAGTGAACTAAGAAAATAATGAGTTCCATTTTTATGGTTACTTACTAAGTTGAAGTTACAAGAATCCTTGACATATTCGTGTAGAGTGAGGTATGAAGAATTGTTCCCTTGAGTGGCAGAACAAACACAATTAGGTAATTTTGCTGTGGAGAGTGACTTGCTAAAATGACAAAAATCAGGGACTCTGGTCCCTTCAACACAATATATTAGTTAAAATTGCTTGATGAAAAATAACTATTTGTGGGATATTTAAATGGTTTTACTATTCATAGCCATTTGTTAGTGGCATTTACTATGATGTAATTTCATGACTTTATGTGTTTGCTGTTCCTAAACTAGAAATGCCTTTCCTTTGATATTGATGTTCTTCAACTTTTTTATATCCACCTTTCTTTTTTGATAAACATTGAAATCTTATAGGTCCTAGGAGATTTTAACATGTGCCCCTCATCCCCACAACCCTCTCGTACTAAATATAAAGTTTCCTTTGTAATTCCCTCATTCAAGAATATTTTGCAGAGCTCTATTTTATATGATTTATGAAAATAGATTTTTAATATTCAATAGCTATTTTCAAACTGCATAACTGCTCACCTTAATGTGGCCCCTACTGAGAAGAGGGGACACCCCCTACATAGCTGAGTAGGCTGAGTAATGCTGTATTTATGTTTACCTCAAGGGATAGAACATCACATGCCCAGTTTCCCTTTTGGAGTTATATTGTTTAGTTGTGTACTTCAGCCCATAGAATTTAATAAACAATCTGGAAAAAAGTATGACTGGAGAATAAAAAGAAGCGAGGCCAAGCTGAGACTCATTGGTGTGGTCTCTGACTGTGAAGTCAACTTTTAACTCTTAGAAGATAACACAAAACGTTTG
>NW_011888783.1:26021250-26089707 GCF_000151845.1 Pteropus vampyrus | reverse complement strand
GAGTCTTCATAAAAGGATGACAGAGGAAATGAAATAAACTGCCTTGGGGGTGGGTGGCTAGTTAATGTACCGACTCTTTTGAACTAGGTGCAGTATTTGACGATTTGACAATTGTTCAAAATAGTTAAAGAGAATTGGAATAAGTAATGGTACCAGGTCTTTTGGAACTGAATATAAGTCTTTGGGACCTAAATAATACATGTCATGTAATCCCTAGTCTAAAGAAACATTTTTTATTGATTATAAAATACACATAACATGAAAGTTATCATCTTTACCATTTTTAAGTGTAGTTCGGTGGTATTGAATGTATTCACATTTTTGTGCAACCAAGAAAAATGTTTCTTAAAGGACTTTTTTTTTTTAAGAAAAAGAGTTTGAGAACTAAATAATAATGATGTTTGTCTTGTGGGGGAAATGTCCTGTATAGTAACTTGATTTTTTTTCTTTTACCTTCAGAAATACACTCTCTGTGATGGTAATCATTAGTCCTAAATTATGAGAGTAAACAGTTTGAGCATCAGTGATCTGCAGTAGCTTTCACTTATCACCAATACTTTTCCTTTGCCAAAAAGAAGAGTCTATTGAAAATAGGTTGTTAACAATGAAAACAGATTTTTTGGTTTTTTTTTTTTTTCAAGTTATTGCAGTAAGGAATTATTGGAAATTGAGTGAACTAAGAAAATAATGAGTTCCATTTTTATGGTTACTTACTAAGTTGAAGTTACAAGAATCCTTGACATATTCGTGTAGAGTGAGGTATGAAGAATTGTTCCCTTGAGTGGCAGAACAAACACAATTAGGTAATTTTGCTGTGGAGAGTGACTTGCTAAAATGACAAAAATCAGGGACTCTGGTCCCTTCAACACAATATATTAGTTAAAATTGCTTGATGAAAAATAACTATTTGTGGGATATTTAAATGGTTTTACTATTCATAGCCATTTGTTAGTGGCATTTACTATGATGTAATTTCATGACTTTATGTGTTTGCTGTTCCTAAACTAGAAATGCCTTTCCTTTGATATTGATGTTCTTCAACTTTTTTATATCCACCTTTCTTTTTTGATAAACATTGAAATCTTATAGGTCCTAGGAGATTTTAACATGTGCCCCTCATCCCCACAACCCTCTCGTACTAAATATAAAGTTTCCTTTGTAATTCCCTCATTCAAGAATATTTTGCAGAGCTCTATTTTATATGATTTATGAAAATAGATTTTTAATATTCAATAGCTATTTTCAAACTGCATAACTGCTCACCTTAATGTGGCCCCTACTAAGAAGAGGGGACACCCCCTACATAGCTGAGTAGGCTGAGTAATGCTGTATTTATGTTTACCTCAAGGGATAGAACATCACATGCCCAGTTTCCCTTTTGGAGTTATATTGTTTAGTTGTGTACTTCAGCCCATAGAATTTAATAAACAATCTGGAAAAAAGTATGACTGGAGAATAAAAAGAAGCGAGGCCAAGCTGAGACTCATTGGTGTGGTCTCTGACTGTGAAGTCAACTTTTAACTCTTAGAAGATAACACAAAACATTTGATGAAGTTGTAACATCCAGCAAAATGGAGAACCTGATCAAATCTTTCGGTTTGATCAGTGGGGTTGTCTTACCTTGTTTATCTTGATGCATTTAGCCAACAAGCTTATGGAAAAATACAGAAAATCCAAATTCTGACACTGCTAGATCTATGATATTTGAGTTTCTATTATTTCAGCTGCCTGATTGAGACACAGTAACAGTACAGTGTAGTGTGCTATGGGTATATCCATAACCCAAGTTTACAATCTGGAATGTGAGACTGGAAATACAAGCTGTCATTTTGGGGAATTGGTTGCTTGTATCATGGAACTCTCTTAAAAGTGGGAAATGATCATAACTAAATGTTAGGAGTGACAGTTCTCTTCCATTTTCATCAAGTAAAGAAAACACACATACTTTTGAGTGTCGTTAGAGGTTTACCTTAACTATCTAAGACAGAGGATGTTCTTTTATTTATGTCTATGTACTACATCATTGACTTATTTTCTGCTTTTTAATTTCTGTTGCTTTTTGATGACAAAGCAGACATAGATATAGAAAGATAGGATATATCTCTCACTTATTCACCACTTTGATTGCTAAAGTGGTAACTTTTCTGAAATAGAATTGAACTCATTTGTACCGCAAGGTTTGGGAAAAGCAGGTGACTTTTCTAGGGCACAGTGGAAGAGGTAGCAGTTACTCAAGGTGATTTCTTTCCTCCATCCTGAAACTGCTTTAGATTTAAACTGGCTACTCACCACAAGCATGAACACTGGCAGAACTACTTACACAGAAGCAGAATAGTCTCAGCAGTGGGGAAAACCCAGCAGAGGGCCCTTTCATATCTCCCAAATCATCCACACTTGTCTACCATCCTACAAAAAGTAGACCTTATTAAAGAATTATAAATCAGTCTGGGGTGAAGATGGTGGGAATCTATCTTTAAACTTGTGATTCTTTTCAATCTGAAACACACACACACACACATAATCAAAGTTGAGCTGCTCTGGTTGAATTGGGCAATTGGTGATGGAACATTGTTTGGCTCACACACTCCCAGCCTCATTGGATCTCTGAAATACCACTACTTATCTCGATTATTAGTTTATTTATCCAAGATTGGTTAGCTGTCATTTGGCAGCATTATGCTGGTTGCCAAAGACAACATGCTTAAACTATCTATAAAGTAAGAAGTTCATTTGAAAAAGAAAAGGAGGCTGAGAAGAGTTAGAGTACCACGTTAGAAGATTGAGCATCCAGATAGTCGAAGTCCCAGAAAGGGACACAGAGGGAATGAAATTGCCCAAAAAAATAATTCAAAAGAAGATCCAAAAACTGAAGGATGAACTTTCAGGTGGGTTAAGTACAAGATCAGGAATCAAGATGGCTCTGGATTTCAACAAAAACAAATGGAAGCTAGAGAAGAGCATAGGAAAGCTTTCCAGATTCTGAGGAGTAATTACTTTCAACGTAGAACTCTCTTAACCTGCAAACTATCAGTTAAATCTGAGGTGAAGTAAAGATATTTTCAGTTATGCAAGGTCTCAAAAAATTTACTTCACACTTTCTGAGGAAACTGCTGGAGGGTTAACTCCACCAATGGTGAGGTAAAACAAGAAAGATGAAGATTTGGGATACTGAAAATGAAGGATTCAGTTGGAGAGAGAGATGAACAAAGGGAATGCTCATATTCAAGGTGAAAGACGATCTCAAGATGAAAACAATCCTTCAAGTGTAGAGATCAACAAATCTAAACTGGAGGAAGTCAGAAAGTTCAGAGAGAAATTCTTCTGAGAAAATGAAATTGGTAGAATAGCAGGTGTCTGTGGGTTGAAGACGTATTAATGATAATAAGAAGTAAAGCGAATGAGAAGTTTTTCCAAGAAAAAGTTTTCAGGAAAGGAAAAGGAACCATAGTATAGTATATGGCTCAGCAGTGAATAGCATTTACATAGTCTGAGGAAAGTAAAAGCTGAATGCAAATCTAACCAAAAATAGGATATAACTATATTAGGAGAGTAAGGACGATGTGAAGTGGGGAGGGGAGCCATTAAAGAGAGCTTAATTCTTATTTTGCATAGTGGGAAGATAAAACTGAAAAATCAATAGTGTCAGTATTAGCATGTAATTTAGAGTACAGAGATAAATACCAGAAAGAATCACCAAAAGAGTTGAAAATTGTTGCCAAGGTCAAGTAGGAAATGGGGAGGGTGGAGAGGAGAGCAGACTACTGTTTTTCTTAAGCTTTATCAAGATACTTAAATAAAATATAGATATGTATAGCTTTGATTAAAAATAAAATAAAAACTAAATTAGGGTGTAATGAGCCAGAGATAGGACTTTTACATCAGAGAGACCTGGATTTATCTCGGTCTTTCATTTTCTAATTCTGTGGCTTTAGTCAACTTAAACTTTTGAAGCTCGGTTTCCTTATCTGGAAAGGGAAGGTAGTATAATGCTCCTGCAAAGGAAAGATTAAAATAAAGCAGTTTTACTTGTCAGTAAAACACCTGACAAGTAATACTGTCTCTGTAAGTGTTCTTCACTACCCATGTCCCTTCAATAATGGGAAGCTTGCCATTCAAACACAAGACTAAGATTGTTCTTCTGGTTCATGGCTCTGTGCCTCTTTGGATTGAAGGCATGTCATTGGGATCTATGTCCTTACCCAACCATCTATAGATAGTTTGAAAATTTAAAGAATTCAGATGATTAGAGTATTGGTAGGGGGAGCATCATGTTAAAAGGGCCACTGCTGCTTGGTAGAAGAAGAGCTGTGGTCACAATCACATTTCTTTCTCAACATTAACTTCAGTGCAAATGCCATTAATGCAGGGGTCCCCAAACCCCGGGCCGCAGACCAGTACCAGTTCGTGGCCTGTTAGGAACCAGGCGGTACAGGATGTGAATTGGTGACCAGTGAGCGAAGCTTCATCTGTATTTGCAGCCGCTCCCCAGCACTAGCATCGCTGCCTCAGCTCCATCTGAGATCACCAGGCATTAGATTCTCTTAGGAGCACTGGTGCTTGGTGCCAAAAAGGCTGGGGACCACTGCATTAATGGCATCTCTTCCATTAATAGATAAAACACTTACACAGACCTGAGTTGTGGAAATATTATGGAACCAAGATCTTTAGAGTACTATTGCTCTGGGCCATCTGCCAAAATATCAAAACACCTTTAAAAAAAAAAAAAAAAGAACATCTTCTACCTTAATAACTGCTATTTTTCTTTCCAAATTCTCTGGAACAATTCAAAAAGCAGATCACTGTGGAACCAAAGGACACTATGAAAGCCTGTTCCCCTTCTATGCTGCATATTTGTTTAGTGTTTTACAGAGTACAGCTTTCCTAGTTATGACTAGATCCCCTATGGCAGTGATTCCAAATCAGTTTCACATCTGCTGCTCCCTCTCCCCACACTTTCAATATGATCTAAGAAGTCTTGGACAGGATTTGCTGATCTATTTAACCACCTTGGATGTACTGATTGGTTAGGAACCCATGTCCTCTACAGCATGTTCTACCCCTTACATTCTAAACTGGGGCAGATGAGGGAACCGAGGTCCACAGAAAGGTTAAATGACTTCTTCACTCTCACCTATCAACAAATATGTCTAGACTGGACATGTATTTTGTATACCAACTCTGATTTTATCTTCGGTTGGCTAAGCTTTTTAATTTGGATTCAAATCTACAAATTGTCTCAGTAGAGAAATTAATACATTTTACACAAGATGTGGTCTCAGTTAAGAATTAAGTTTGGAATATTTATTATAGAGTATCTTTATTTTTTTCCAGATGCAAAAGGAAGTGAAACAGCAAATCAAAAACTTTAATAAACTTTTACTTTCCTATAGCAAGTTTCAGGATTTACTAGGTCTGAATATTCTTATTTGAAAAAAATTGGTGCGGCCCTGAAAAGATTGGAAACTTGGGTAAATATGGCACAAAGTTTGAGAAATTGGTTTGTCAAGCTACCCAGGGATTTTTGAATCCTGTCTCAGGAATATTCAGTAATTAGAGTGAGATGGTGTGTTGCATGGTGTAAAAATATTATTGTATCTGGTTTTAAACTTTTATCATGTTATACATTTAAAGTCCTACCCTAAACACCTTGGAAATGACTGGAAATGGTGAGCTGGAAATCTCTGAAACCTTATTTATTTTTTCATTAGAATTCTCACAATTACTTCTAATAAAACAAGTTGTGACTTGCAAACATTTGCCCAACAGCCTTTAGGTGTCCTCAGGGAAATTAAAAGCAGGAGTATGAAGAGCTCTAGAGTCCTGTGCCAGTGGTTAAGAGCACAGAGTACAGCTTTATCATTGTGTATGCTTTTGCCTGTTCCCATTTATTATTGGTAATATTCTCAAGGCTAAATGACTGCTCAGCAATTTAAACTGTGATTTAAGAGAAAACAGGCCTTTTTGTGAAAAGGTCCTCTAGTCTGTCTCCTGAAGTTTCACTCTTTTTATAGAAGAACTGTCTCCTTTCATAATGGTTTTATTCTTATACAGTAAATGACTCAGATGTTAGAGGGCCCCCTAATCTGTTAACTCGTTAGATTTTCACTACTTTTTCAAAAACCTTATAAATCTGGTGTAGCCTGTGACATCTCTTACACCATTGTCTTCTGTTTGGGGGGCCTTTTTAAGATTACTTGCAGGTATTTTTTCAAACTTTTCTGCTTAAGACCAGAAGATAGGTATAGTGCCCTATTCTTATGAAAGATCGTTATTAATACTATTTTATTGTCATAAATTTGGTAGAGTAAAAGAGACAAAAAATCACACTATAGAGAATTATTTTTCATGTTATTTAATGGTGTATAAGGATTAACAGAACAGAACATTAGATAACATTCCTATTTGGCTAATAGTCTCTTTACGTAAGACAATAGACTGCTACTAAAATGCTTCTTTTATGCATTTTCTAGTTTTCTGTCTGTCTTTGTCCAGATTCTCTTTTTTTGGTTTATATTTGGGAGGAAAAAAGTGTACATCTGACACAATGTGGCACAACAATGAGTATTGCTTCTTTACTATTTTCTTTTTAAAAATGTAGTTTTTTTCTGCCCCATCCTTTTTTTTTTTGGTGAAAAGATATTGGTCTGGTTGACCATCTAAGGATTTACCAATATCAGAGGACACAGGACATTCAAAACAGGACTTCAAGAATATAAGCAGGCGGGAATGCATACTTGGCTTTCATTTCTTCCTCTAGATTTTGCTGTCACTCAGTTGCTACTTTTTTCCTGCCTGTTGTTAATTATGTATCTTGAAGCACTTTTGTCAAAAATTGAATTCAGTATCTTTCCCCCCAAATTTTTCTTCCTGTTTCTCTATGTTGTGGCTATCATCACTGTCTGCCTAGTATTTTGAAAAATATGACTTGTGAACCATCTTCAACAAATCGATTACATGGGTTACTTTGCTTATCAAAATGCAGATTCTGGGGGCTCATCACAGGCCAACTGATTTGAAATCACAGGGACCTAAATGCTGCCTTCTTGTCTATTGTGCAGATCCAGTTGGCCAGCAAATCCTGTTGGTTTTGCCTTTGAACTACCTTTTTAATCACGTCCCCTTCTCTAGTTCATGCCCTCATCTTTCACCCAGAATAAGCAATAACTTCCTGTGGATATCCCTACTTTGTCTCCCTCATTAATTTGTATTCCATGCTGTTATCCAGTTTGCCTTTCTAAAACATGTCCATCTCCTGCTCAAAAATCCTTTATTACGCCTTAATGTCAGCAGGTTAAAGTCTAAATTTCTTAGAGTGACATTCAAGGTTTACTACGATCTGTTCATAACTAAGTCTGCTTAGTTATGTAGTTAGTGTACTCTAAATCTCTAGGGGATTCAGTTCCAAATAGTCTATGAATGGTGTCTCTAGGATTTTTGCAGTGTAGCACAGTCATACATGGTGACTCTGATATCCTCTCTTAGCACCCTCACCTCCACCCTCTCTGCACACACTCGAGACTTCCATAAATACTCACTTCCAGTCCCTGAATGACTATAATAGGGACTTCTCAGTACTTCTGCTTATTCAGAGTGAATGTTCTTTCCCCTCTCATTCTCAACTTGTTGAAATCATATTTCAGCACCTAGTTTAAGTGTCACATCCTTTCTGAAGCCTTTCACAGCCCCTCTCATTTTAATTGTTCTATTGAGCCTTTCTTTTGCATATACCTTTTAAGTTCTCTTTTTCTTCTTTTGAGATAAAACTTAACATACAATTAAACTCACACTGAGTGATGAGTTCTTATAAGTACTTCTACCTGTGCTTCCCCTTTTAAGATATGCGCATACCTGTTTACACATTTATAATTGACCTGCTAGTATGGTTAACCATTTTCATTTATGTCTGCCTTATGAAATTATAAACTAATTATGAAAAAAGGCAAAACTCTTTTGTCTCTTTCCCATGGAAGAATGGAGCACCTGCTATGTGTTCATCACTGAACCAGTCTTGAATATTGTTCTAGTTAGGATATAGTTCGGCTCCTCTTTTAAGAGATCCCCAAAGACAGTGGCTTGAGACAGAAATTTTATTTCATTCATATGTTACAATTCAAAGCGTAAGACATTCAGAGCTGATCTGGCAACCCCACATTGTTGAAAAACCTAAGCATCTTGATTCTTGTTGTTCCACTATCTCCTTGTTGTTCAACCATCCCTGAAGCGTTGCCCTCACCAGAGTGTTCTAGGTGACTCAACACAACATTCCATCTAGCTGGGAAAAGGAAAAAGGTGAAGAGGAGAGCTTGGAGTTGTATTTACTTACCAATGACCAGAACATAGTCACATGACCACAACCAGCTAAAAATCAAGCATACTAGAAGAGAATGGATATAAGGGACAAATAACAAATATGCTTCACATATAGTCTGATGAAACCCTACAAGCTATGTATAAGAAAACTGATAAGCTGTGTATAAGAAAACTAATAATCAGAGAAGCTAAGTAAATGGCTGCGTTAGTACACTCAGACCCAGGGAAAAGCCCCAAGACTGAAAATCTACCTCCATAAGTGGAGAGCAGGAAAAGACTGAAATAAAGAGGCTGACCACTCCAGTCTAGTAATTAATAGAGTTTATTAAGAGAAACTTACATACAAGGCATGTCTTGGGAGGCTGCAAGACAAACTGGACCCCTGCATCGCTTGGCAGATGCCAAAGAATTATAGAGGGTAAAGGGTGGGGGTGGCGTGATAGTCAGTGCTACCATGTACAAGAAATTGCATGCTTGCCCAGGTCAGTACGACAACCTGTTCCAGGAACCAGTACATAGCAGAAGGCAAGAGAGAAGTGTGAATTTATGTCAGAATCAATATCAACTATGATCACTCTCTAAGGGGAGTTTGTAGAAAGTAACCTTCATTCTGGCCTGGGTCCAGCTTCTGGAACAGACAGCGGTCATGGCACTGAACAGTCTCTTCTCCATAGGCTAGAAAATTGCAGATCAGAGATCTGAATCCAAAGCCTATACTTTTTCATTCTACCTAGTAAAATGTTAGGAGGAAATACATAAATTTTATTAAATAATGATTAATTTTCACAATGTTATGTCACATTTTCATATCACACATTTTCACAATATCATATCTAATCTCTTTACTCTCAAGACATCCTATATAACTTTACTCCATGTTTTTTGTCATCTTGAAATGAAATACCATATCAACTGGTTTGTAACCAAGGTTGTTTGTAATGCAATTTGAAACAAATTGCTACTCTTTTTAAATCTATGATATCATTTATGAGGAAAAATAAATTATCATATTTGCCAAGTAAAAATTTCTATTCTATGTTTAGAAATGCTGTATAATCATAAAGTTAAAGGAGATATCATCTTACCCCTTCATTTTAAAAGCAAGGAAAATTGAGGTCCAGAGAAAATATAGGAATTGTTCTTTAATTTATTCCCACCCCTACTTCTCAAGCATCATGGGAAAAGCACTAGCCCAATCAGTCATTTCTATGTGTAAACATTATTGTTATACTTAAGAATTGTCTCAGGTTTGCAGAGTTGTCCTAATCAGGAAAATCAAGGTGAACACTGCATATAATCCTGGCCTGTCTTAGTGAAGAATGGATATTATCTAATACTAAAAATATCTTTATAGCTATGGAGAACCTGTTTTAGAAAGGATGACTACTATTTGATAAACAAAAGGAGTGGGTGAGTCATTCTTACCCATAATTTAAAACCTAATTCAAATGCCACCTACCTCCAAAGCCTTTCCTAAACTTTGTAAATAGTTGTGACCACTTTCCTCTCCAAACTCTATAGCCTTTGGATATCTCAGGATAGTCATACGTATGTTTTAAGTTGTAGCTAATGGTGCCTTAATGAGGATAGGTTTCATTTCTGCTTTGTTTCCACTTTATCAGTTGTGGCTAGCACAGATTTTGCTTATAGTAAATGTTGCACTTAATTAACGTTGTAGTGAATGAACAGATCCACCATAGCACCCTGAGAGACTACAGCAAGCTTTAGTGAACAGTTTTTGAACTAAGAATTTGTAGCTATAGGCAAATATTTTAACTACTCTGAGCCTTACCAGTCAAATGGGAATATGAATAATAGGAAACAAAGAATTGGTGAAAAAAACTTTGTAAAAGGAACACAACTCTAAGGTGATACCACCTCTGAAGCCCATTACTGCACCCAACACAGTGCTTTACAATGTAGTAAGCAAACAAATACTATTTTTGTAATTGAATTTAATAGTAATGTGATAGATTTTATTAAGGTAGAAAGAATTTTGGCCCTAGCAGTTGACAAACATTTGTTGGAACTGGGAGACTTTACCAAGGGAAGATAAAATTATCTCCTTTGTGCAGACTGTCTCTCCTACCCTAGTTTCATTATTGAACCAAAGAATCGGGAAAAGAAGCAGCAGCCTGCTGCCCAGGGGTTTTCTTGATGCTTCCTCCTGGGCAGCACATGGTGAACCTGGGAGGCAGAGCAGGAACTTGCTAACCTCTGTTTTCCTTCTAATAGCTACCATGCAAGGGATAAAAAAAGGAACTACTGATAAAGGTAGGTGGGTGGGGACGATCCTGGCTTCAGGAGGATTGCCCCAGGCGAGTCAGGGGTGCTTTGCATTCTGTCTACCTAGCTACTTCTGGGGCATCAGCGACTTAATCTTTTCTTATTGTGATGGAAGGAAACCAGCAAACCAGAACCAAAAATAAAGAAATTACCTTGGAAGGCATCCCTAAAAATACATTTAAAAGAGTGAACATATAAGTAGAAGAGTGTTTCCAAGGCAGAGGGTGCTCTGACTTGGACCTCCTGGGTTTGGGGTGTGACAATGGCCATAGATTTGGGTTTGAGCATGTTTACTATAAATAAAGCCATTTCCCTGGAGCCTGGCAAGTTTTGCAGAAGACATGCCAAAATGTAATTGAAATGTGACTGCCTCTTAAATTGTGAAATTAATTTTACACTTGACAAATCTTTTAAAAATGAAGAACAAGTGGCTTTAAAGTTCAGGGTGTTAATATTTGAAATCTGTCCAATTTAATTAGCTGGATCCCAGAGATTGTTTCCTTTTTCTCTGGTGAGTGGCACTGATCTAACACCCAATTCTCTTCTTGGTTGTGAGATAGGAATTAAATGTATCATTTATTTAGTTGTATTGACCTGAATTATATCTCCCTAGCATACATTCTTATTTCAGGAAATAGGATCCATCCATGTGGAATTTACTCAGGAACTCTTCTTAGTGACATTTGTGTGATCTAATTCAAGGACCTGAAGTGAAGGCTCCACATGATTTACTTGCATATGATGCAGCTATTTTTAATTCTGCATTTACATTTTAAAAAACAAGAATGCACCTTCTTGATGGAACAGACATGCATTTTTAGACTCACAGACTCAAGAACTGTAGAACAAAGAAGTTTCTTAGGAATTGATTTCAAACATCTTTTTTATATTGGAGAGAAAAAACCTTGGGTCCAAAAAGATTTAGTGGCCTTGAACTAAAGGTTACAGGGTCAGATAGTGATAGAATAATACAAGAAATTAGATGGGTTCCCTAGTCAAGGCTCTTGTTTGTCACAGATTTAAAAATATGTGAGATTTACATTGACAATTTATCATGACGTGTAGCTTTTTAAGATAGTAGTAGATAACTTAGCTACTTAAAACCTCTAATTTCTACATTAGCATATTACTGTATATTAGTATCCCTGTAGCTACCTAACCTTATCTTTCCTTTCATTTG
Organism: Pteropus vampyrus; assembly: GCF_000151845.1. Lineage (NCBI taxonomy): Eukaryota > Metazoa > Chordata > Mammalia > Chiroptera > Pteropodidae > Pteropus > Pteropus vampyrus. Next base: position 26,077,931 of record NW_011888783.1, on the reverse strand, counting down.
TATACTTCTTTTTAATCTTGTGTGCAAGCCACCTTAAATCTTTCTTTGATTGATTTAGTATATAAATAAAATACTCAAAGTGATACTTTGTGTTAATACTAATTATGTTTCCATAGTGTCTGTGGCATGTCAGAAAACCTGGCGATGTTAATTGTTCTAGCAGTATTTCACCTTTTTCCGTCTATCAGAGCTAGCAGTAGAAATAAAATTCCTAAGTAGAATGCTTTTAAAAATTACCGTTCTTTTATTCAGAATCCCCATAAAATCTTGAAATTGTTTTTATTAAGCCTGAAAAATGACTTAGGAGTGTATTTAGTATAGTAAAATGAAAGACTGGCTGATAGTATTGAAATACAACCTAGGTATTTAAAAGAACATTATGACTTATGGTCATCCAGTTTTCAACAAGAGTGCCAAAGCCATCCAGTGGGAAAAGAATAGTTTTTCAACAAATGGTGCCAGGACAATTGGATAGCCACATGAAAAAGAGTGAATCTGGACCCCTACCTCACACCATATACAAATCAATTCAGTATGGACCAAAGATCTAAATGTAAGCACTAAAATTATAAAAATCTTAAAAGGAAACATTGGTGAAAATCTTTGTGACCTTGGATTAGGCAAAGATTTCTTAGATGTGGCATGAAAAGCACAAGGAACAAAAGAAAAACAGGTAAATCAAACATTAAAATTTAAAACTCTGTGTGTCAAGAATACTATCAAGGAAATGAGAAAGTCTACAGAATGGGAGAAAATATTTGCAAATTTTATATTTATCTGACAAGTGTCTAGTTTCTATAATGTATAAAGAACTTGTACAACTCAACATTACAAAGAAATAACCCAATTAAAAAATGGGCAAAGGACTTGACTAAACAGTTCTGCAAAAAAGATATACAAGTGACCCATTAGTAAACACTGGAAAGATGCTTAGCATCATTAGGGAATTGCAAATCAAATTTGCACTTTGAGGAGCCACTTTACACCCACTAGGATACCTGTAATTTAAAAATGGACAATAAATGTTAGTGAAGATGGGAAGAAATTGGAACTCTTGTACATTGCTAGTAGAAATATAAAAATAGTACAGCTTCTTTGGAAACAGTTTTGGCAGTTCCTTAAAAAGTTAAATAGAATTATCATCTGACCCAGCAATTCTACCCCTAGGTATATATCCAAGAGAATTAAAAACATATGTTTACACAAATAGGTATACACAAATAATGGCTTTATTCAAAATAACCAAGAAGTAGAAACAATGGAAATATCCATATACTGAGGACTGAATAAATGAATTGTTGTATCCGTAGTGGAATATTATTCAAGTATGAAAAGTAATGAAGCACTGTGACATGCAACAACATGGGTAAACCTTGGAAATTTTTATGCTGCATTAAAAAAAGCCAGACACAAAGGCCATTGTATGATTCCATTTATATGAAATGTTCAAAATGGGCAAATCCATTGCATTAGAAAGCCGATTAGTGGTTGCCAAGGGATGGGGGCAGGAGAGGGGAATTGGGACTAACTGCTAATAGGTACAGGGTTTCTTTATGTGGTGGTAAAAATGTTACGGGATCAGGTAATGGTGATGGTGCACAATATAGTGAATATACTAAAAACCACACAGGTATATACTTTAAAATGGTGAATTTTATGTCGTTATGAATTGTATCTTAATGTAAAATACTAAAAATTTTTTAAAAGCGCCATGTACCCAGAAATAAGGCAACAAACATTATGAAAGACTAGAGACTGAGATTCATGAAGGATTTTCAATTACAAAGAAAGTAAATAATTTGGTACCCTCAAAACCCCTGTTGAGTGATAGGAAACTTTGTCCTGTGGCTTTCAGGGCATTAAGAGAAAGGTCCTGTGGTGTGGTTTTTGCAGCTGAACAAGAGGAATCAGAGTCATTAGATGGCCCTCTGCTCAGAGGCAAGGAATGTAGTTAGAGATGTTATGCAAATTGAGATGATAAAACCATATTACTTCAACTAAGTAAATCACATGGAGTTCAGAAACAGCAGGGAGGTTGAAAAACTAATAGGAAGTAGGGCTAGGACTTGAAGGGATGTGATATTTCCTTTTTTAATACACAGTTTAACAGCAATTCTCCTTAGATTTTGTGCTAAAATAAGAGCATTTTTGCACATCTTAATTGCTCCGCTATAACAGCAGTATGAACTCCGTCCACAAACATGTATTGTCTATTTAATTTTGTTCTAATTTCAGTGTATCAAGAATTAATCTTGTAAGTGGGAGTAACTGTTTAGTAAAAAGAAATCCTGAAATCCCTTCCCACATCACAAATTGTGTTGTGCATTTTTATAATGTAGTATTAATAACAAGTGGTCTTTATGTTTCTCCATTTTTAAATTGTACTTATAGTTACTATTTTCAAAGTATCTATGAACTAGAACCCCACTTGCTCCTTAAACAGTAAAGAATATTAAAAAATTGTAGAAGTTAAGATTTTACAGGATTTCTTATTATGATTGTAGGTGAGACTTTATGCCTTTATAAACCTTTATAGTACTTAGTGCTATGATGTTTGTGATAAACCATATAGAACTGTCTTTAAGATGTATTTTAAAAATGAGGTTTATATAATTTAATAGCTATAAATTGTTCTGATTATTTTCCAGACGTGTCATTTACTCCATCTATTATAGTGATGCTACAGGACGGAGAGGAATGGATAAAAACATTGGTGAACAACTCAATAAAGCTTATGAAGCCTTTCGACAGGCATGCATGGATAGAGATTCTGCAGTAAAGGAACTACAGCTAAAGGTTTGTGGTTTTGCTTTTGGAAGTTATTTATCCTGGTAAATGGAATTTGAGTCTTTTGCAACTGGAAAAAAAGATTATGTTGTTAGAAACTGTCTTGAAGAACTATAATGACTGGAATGGAGATACATTAATGAATAAAATTCGAGGTTTTTATTTGTCTTTTTAAAAAACATTGCGACTTGTGGGAAGAGTTTATTTTAAGGAGATTGTGTTGAGGAAAGATGACAAATGTTATCTTTCATAAATAATTTTTAAATAAAATGACACAGAAAGTTAGAAGTATCAATGTCTCAGCTAGTTTTGTTTTTGAGTTTTTTTTTTTTTACATGGTTTTTTGGTTGGTAGGAAGATGGTACAAATTTTAAGGCATCCTAGAACTAAACTTATTATTAATTTATAATAGTCTCATTCTTTAACTAAACAGTTAAAAATTGACTATTCTAGTGAAATCTTTAATGACTTAACCAGAAGTTTCAGCTTTTTAAAATTATCCCTGTACAGTGTCATAAGGTGATCCTATGGTTCCAAAAAGAATAAGAGAGCATTACGAGAAAAGAATCTACGAAGGTATATTAGGACACTGTCATGATCAATATGACTAAGTAGCTTGTATTGTATTTTTACTTAACTAAAATTTACTGAAAGATTAATATATGCTTTAGAAAAGTCTTCCCTACAGTGGGCTAGAAGATAGATAGGATAGAGAACAATGTGGAATTCACCTCAACAGACATATTTTGATGCTAAGCAATGTTCTAAGAACCAGGAATATAAAAATAAGTGGCAACCATCAAATTGCACTATATATAATTACATATAAATACCTAATGTATATGTATTTATATGTAATTAAATATAACTTTCATTATATTTACATATAATTACATGTAAATATTATACAAATATTAAATATATGTACATATGTTATACTAATATTTTTTAAAGAAAAAATGAATGGCAATCATTTCAAATAATCAAAATGACTTAAGTACTTGGGATGAATTGGAGAAGAGATCTAAGATTTACTTAGGAGATAGGATGGAAAGTACATGGCAACTGAATACAGGCCACTTCTGAGAAGACAACATAGATTCTAGGATGATACCCAAGTATCTGGAATTAATGGTGGTGCTGATGACTGAAACCAAGAATGAAGAAGTTGCAGTTTGGGGGATAAGAAAAGAAGATGTATAATTAGATATAGCTACCTGTGGGGCATGCAGGTGAAAATGTCCAATGGATGTTTATAGATATGGATCTAGAAGCCTATGTAGAGTTCTTAATTAGATCGTAGGTACAGATGATGGAACAACAGATTTTATTATAGCCATGAATGTGGATAACATTTCTGTGTTAGAGGGTATAGGGTGAAGAAATAGTTGAAGTACAAAAGGGTAAGAGGAAGGAAATAAGGCCAACCAGTTGGTCACTGGAAATTCAGAAATAGGTTAAAGAATTTACTGTGAACAGAAGGAGAAACACCTATTCCTCTGAGGACTGGAGGGAACAAGAGGGAAACAGCTGCATATGAAGATAAGTGTGCATGTAGAAGATGGTGGTGGCCAGGAGTTAGAAGGGTTATCATGTATCACTTATATGTAAAATCGAAAAAAGTCAGACCTGTAAAAAACAGTTAGATGGTGGTAACCAGGGAGATCGGGGTGGGAATAAGATTGTTGGTGTTTAAGTGTTCAAGCAAGTAAATAAGCCATAAAGATTTTAATGCATAGTACAATGAATATAGATAATATTGTACTATAATTATGTAATGTGACAAATATCACTACAATAAATAATATTACAATAAATTTATCAAAGTAACAACACAATGTTATATGTCAGATTTATTCAATAAGTTCATCTGAGCCTTCAGTGAGTCATAATCTTTTTGCTGGTGGAGAGTCTTGCCTCAGTGTTGATGAAAATGCGGTATCTATGAAGCTCAGTAAAGTGAAGTGCAGTAAAATAAAATATGCCTGTACTATGATAAAATAAGAGTTCTGACATTGAGTTTTATACTTTGATCTCATTCATTATACTTTTTAAATTAATTTTTTTCTAAAACTTTTTCTGAGAAGATATTTGTACTTGTGACATTAGGATTTTATTTTATGGAACATTTATCGTTTTTGAAATTACAGAATCACATGTACTAAATATAAATCACTAATTGTCCACATATATCTACTCGCAGAAATAAGATCGAACATTGGAGTAAAACAAGCTAGGTATTCCTCACTGAGAATCTTTAGTAATAAGATGATATATACAATTTCTCAAACTTCTATCTTCTAATATGAAGATAAGAGCAAAGGCTCTGAAGTCAGACCTGAATTTTTAAATACCGTTCCTACCATTTACAAACTTTTCAGCCTAGATGACTGGAAGATTGATGATGCAGCCACAGAAATAGAGAACTCTGATTTTGCTAAAGGAAATTATTATTTGATGATCAGGCAGTTGAAGTATGGATCTTTGGGATAAGGTACCAGTTTAAAGACAGATTTGGGAGTTGTCTGTAGAAATGATACTTGAGGTGATAGGAGGAGGTACCAGGGGAAAAGAGAATAAAGCAGGAGATGAAGAGAAGCAAGAGGACAACCTTAGTGAAGTGGCCTGTCATTCTGATGACCAAAAAGCCCCAAGGGATATTTTCTGTGAGTAAGTATAGCTGCCTAACATTGTACTTAGAGAATTGGTCTATCAAGTGACGTCAGCAAGATTGCAAACTAGGAAGTTCTAGGCCCTCATTATTCCACAAAAATGCCAAACTACAGACTGTCTGAAATAACTTTATATGACCTCTAGCAATCAGTCAGTGATCTAGAGCAACAAAAGGAACAGGCAGTCAAGAAAAAAACACATTCAAAACAAAATTTCATGGCATTTCTATTTGCCCATGACTGACCCAGATTAGCAGAATGGATCAGCAGAGTAGAATAAAAAATAAAAATCAGGATCCCACCATATGCGGTCTACAAGACTCATTTTAGATTTGAGGACATTCATAGATTGAAAACGAAAGGATGGAAAACGATTCAATGCAAATCATTAAAAATGGCTATACTAACATCAGACAAAACAGACTTTATGTCAAAAGTGATTGCAAAAGATAAAGAAGGACATTATATAATGATAAAAGGATCAATTCATCAAGAAGATATAACAGTTATAAACCTATATATACCAAACATCAAAGTTCGAAAATACATGAATCAAACAAATGGCAGTATTAAAAGAAGAAATAGATAGCTCTACGATAACAATAGGAAACTTTAATATTCCACTTTCTGCACTTTTAATAATGAATAGAACAACCAGAGAGAAAAGTAATAAGGAAATAGAGGACTTGAATAACATTATAGGGCAGTTGGAACTAGCAGACACATAATACTCTACCCAAAAACAGCAGAATTCATGTTTTTCTCAAGTTTACCTGGAACATTCTCCAAGATAGGCTATATATTAGGCCATTAAAAGTGACTCAAATTTGAAAAGATTGAAATCATGGAAAATATCATTTTTAATCACAAGGGATAAAACAAGAAATAAACAGCAGAAGGAAAACGGGAAAATTCACAGATATGTGGGAAAAAAACAGTGGGTCAAAGAAGAAATCACAAGGAAAATTAAAAAATATCTTAGAGACAATGGAAAATAAAAGCACAGCATACCAAAATTATGGGAACCTGGGAAGGCAATGCTAAGAGGGAGATTTTTAGCTATAAATGTTTACAATAAAAAGAAGATATCAAATCAAAAACCAGCATTACTGCTTAAGGAACCAGAAAAAGAAGAACAAACCAAACCCAAAGTTAACAGAAAGAAGAAAATAGTAAAGATTGGAGCAATGATAAACAAAATAGAGAAAACTAATAACGTCAAGAAAACCAAGAGTTGGTTCTCCAAAGAGGCCAGAAAAATTGACACACCTTTAGCTAAATTGACTAATAGGGGAGAGGGAAAAGCCTGAGATAACTGAAATCTGCAATGACAGAACATTACTACCAATATAGCAGAAATAAAGAATTATGAAAGTACTATAAACAATTGCATACCATCAAATTGAATAATCTTGATAAAATGGACAAATTCCCAGAAACAACCTACCAAGGCTGAATCATGTAGAAATAGAAAATTTGAATAGACCTATACCTAGTAAAGAGATTAAAATTTGAATAGATCTATACCTAGTAAAGAGATTAAAACAGATTAGAAAAGTTCCCAACAAAGAAAGCGCAGAACCATGTGGCTTCACTAGTGAATTCTACAGAACATTCAAGTAAAAATTAACACCAGTCCTTCTCACATTCTTCCCCCGAAATTGATTAGGATAGAACACTTCCTAACTCATTCTATGAATCCAGTATTACCCTGATACCAAGGCCAGACAAAGACACTACAAGAAAACTACAGACTAATATCCCCTACAAATATTGATATATAAATGCCGAACAAAATACTAGCAAACCTATTTCAGCAGCATATTACAAACATTACACACCTTGACCAAGATAGATTTATTCCTGCAATGCAAGGAGGATCAACGTACAATATCAGTCAATGTAATACCACTTTAACAGAATGAAGTGGGGAAGAACCACATGATCATCTCAATTGATGCAGAAGAAGCATTTGATAAAATTAGCATCTTTTACAATAAAAGCACTCCACAAACTAGGAGTACAAGAAAACAATTTCAACATAATAAAGGCCTTATATGGAAGATCCATAGGTAACATAATACTCCATGGTGAAAGACTGAAAGTTTTTCATCTAAGATCAGGAACAAAATTGAGATGCCTGTTTTCACCACTTCTATTCAACATTGTACTGGAAGACCTACCCAAAGCAATTAGGCAAGAAAAATGATAAACAGATTGGAAAAGAAGAAAATTATCTGTTTGCAGATGAACTGAACTTATATGTAGAAACCCCTAAAAATTCCACCAAAAAAATTGTTAGAACTAATAAATTCAGCAGAGTTGCAGGATAAAAAATTAACAAAAAATCATTTCCACTTTGTACATTAACATTAAAATTAAAATTCCACCTACAATAGTATAAAATGAATAATATACTTAAGAATAATCTTAACCAAGTAGGCAACAAACTTAAACACTGAAAACTGCAAAACATTGCTAAAAGAAATTAAAGAAGACACCAACATCTGGGGAAATTTTTCATGTTCATAGGTTGGACCCTTACCTTTCACCATATACAAAAATTAAACCAGGACCTCAATGCAAGAATTAATACTATAAAACTCTTAGAAGAAGTCAAAAGAAGAGGCTTCATGACATTGGATTGGGCAGTGATTTATTTGATATGATACCAAAAGCACGGGCAACAAAAGAAATATTAGATAAGTTGGACTCCATCAAAACTAAAACTTTTATGCACCAAAGGATACTCTCAAACAGAGTGAAAAGGCAACTCAAGTAATGGGAAATATTTGCAAATCATATATCTGTTAAGGGATTGATACCCAGATTATACAAAAACTACAGTTCAACATCAACAAACAGCAACAAAAAGCAGAAGAATTGAATAGACATTCTCTAAAGTTACACAGATGACCAAGAAGCACATGAAAAGATGCTCAACATCATAGTCATTAGGGAAGTGCAAACCAAAATGACCAAAAATGAGATACTACTACACACCTATCAGGATGGCTATTATAAACATTAAGGGGGAAAAATAAGTATTGGTGAGGGTGTAGAGGAATTAGAACTCTTTTACATTGCAATGGGAATGTAAAATGGTTTAGCCACTATGGAAAATGTATGGCGTTTCCTCAAGAATAAAATAAACATAAAATTATCATATGATCCAGCAATTCCACTTCTGGATGTATACTCAAACGAAGTGGAAGCAAAGAGTCAAAGAGATGTTTGTATACTCATATTCATAGCAGCCTTATTTACAATAGTGCCAATTGATGGATGAATGGATAAACAAAATGCTGTATATACACACAATGGAATATTATTCAGCCTTAAAGGAAATTCTGACACATGATACAACATGGATGAACCTTGAAGATGTTATGCTAAGTGAAATAAGCCTGTCACAAAAGGACAAATGTTGTATGATTCTACTTACAAGAGATACCTTGAATAGTCAGATTGATTGAGACAAAGTAGGGTGGTTCCTAGATGCTAAGGGGAGTGGAGAGTTAATGTTTAATAGGTAAAGAGTTTCAGTTGGGGAAGATGAAAAAGTTCTGGAGGTGGTTACTCAACAGTGTGAGTATGCTTAATGCCATATAACTATACACTTAAAAATGGTTAAAATGGCAAATTTTATGTTATATGTATTACCATAACCTTGAAAAAATCTATTACGAAATAAATGGAATTGGTTTAGCCTAGATTTTCTTATTGTTTTATTACTATGCATATGTCATCGGTTTGAACAAACTCACCAGCCTATTACCACTTAGTTGTTCATACTCCAAGCCAGTTCTCAGTGTTTCTTCTAGTTCACTACAATTTGAGAAGTCAGTGTGCTACATCCAGTTAAGAACATTCTGTCAAGCAGAGGCATTTGCGTATTTCAAATTAATAAGGGAAAACAAAGACAAATAAGGCAGGTAACTGATTTTTAGAATAATATTGGCCAAAATTTAAAAAGCCATGCTTATTGAAAAAATGCAAGTAATTCAGGAATACAGAATGTAAAGTGATGGTCCTCTCCTTCACTCCCAAAGGGCAGCCATTGTTAGTAATTTGATATATATTCTTCCAGAATATGTGAGTCATATTTTTTCAAAAATGGAGTCATCTTAATCTGAAAAGGTTTTAAATTTTTTTAAATGTCTTTAACTTCACCATCATCATCACTAAAATTTATTGAGACTAATGTTTGCCAAAGTGCTTTACAGTCATCTGATTTCATCATTATACAAATCGTAGAAGGAAGTATTATTTTCATTTTTTAGATGAGGAAAATGAAGTGCAAAGAAGTGAAATAGCGTGCCCATAACCACACAGCTAGTAAGTAGTAAAGTTAGTAGAGCTGGAATTTGAAAAAATCTGACCACAGATTTCATGTCTATAACTTCTTTACCTAAAATCATCAAATCTTTCAAGTTAATACATACAAAGCTACCTCATTCCATTTTACAGCTGACCAAATCTCTTGTACCTACCTCTTCCTTAAAACACTATTTTTCTTTAACATTTTGTATACCATGTTTGATTTTTCTTGTACCCTCCTGGGCCCCACTTCCTCAAGTCACCTTTATTAGATTTCTCTACTGTCAGGCCACTGAATATTAGAATTTTTCAGAGCCCTCTTTGCTTCTTACTTTATATTGTATGAACTATCTCATCTTCCCCTGTGGCTTCAGATACCTATGATAGTGACTCCTAAATTTATCTTCCTTCTCCAGATGTTCCCTCTGAGCTCTAGACACATATATCTCATTTCTCCTTGGAAGGCACATTAAACTGAATGTCATACCTGAACTTATATATCCATTATTTTTTTCTCACCTGTACTATTTCAAGTGAGTTACGAGTTTTTATAAATTGGTGTGTAGAATAATACTGCCTTTCATTTATTCTAAATTATCTCACTGACGTTTCAAAGAATGATCCCTCATGCTACTACTAGTGTCCTATTGATCATCAAGTATATTTACTTTCCCTGCCCCTTTAGTAGTGTTTTTCTTTTTCAGTTCTATACCAAAGTTTCCATTGTTATGCCTAGGAAGTCCTGCCACCATGCCATTAAATTGTTTGTCTTAGTGTCTAGCAAAGTGTCACATACTTTATATGTAAATTCTCCTAGCCCTACAAAGTTAACATCATTAGCCCCATTTTCAAAGGAAGAAACTGAGAAGCAAGTTAGTTTTTCAACCTAAGTGGTAGAATCTGTACTGAAACTTGGTTTATCCAACTCTAAACTCCATATTCATTATACTAACCCACCTAAATCACAACCCATTCCAAGTTTTCAAATTGTTTTCTTCCCATCACTATGAAGAATCAAATATAGTCTCCTTTTCTTGGATGAATCCTTACTTTGTGATTTGTACATCTCATACCAAAAGAGACTAGAATATAAAGCTTACTGTTAATATTTTCTTCCCTCATCCTATCAACAATTTATGATGTGCCGTGCACATAATAAATGCTAGGGATTCAAAGTTAAATAAAACATAGAGCATGCACTTAAAGGGTTCACAGTCTAATATTGTTCATTCTGTTTCTTGCCTTGTGTAAGAATTCATATGTATCCATACTAAAGTCTTCTGAATGTTCCAAAACAGAGAACTGTTTAAAACACAGTAGCCCCTGACATAGACAACTTTTAATATGCTTACAGAATAAGAGAAGAGACTATTACATAGGGCAGTGGTAGAGTTGGCTTGGTACCTGAGTTAGTTATTGTATAGGACTAGCTGTTATTACAAAGAGACCGAGAAATATTGTGATTGATAGAAGTTGATTTCTCTCTCATGTAACAGTCCAGAGATATGTAGCCAGGTCTAGTAAGGCAGCTCAAGCATCTGTAAAACATGGTTTCCCTCTCTGGAATCACAGTGGCTTCTCTGCTTGTTACCATTTCCCTGCCAGTGATGAGAGAAGCAGGGAAGAGCAGGCAGCCTCCTTTTAATGATGTGGTGCAGAATTTGTACAGGTCACTTCTGTTCACAACCTATTAGCCAGAACTTAGTTATGTGGTCACACATAATAGTGGGGAAGGCTGGTAAATAGATTCTCTAGCTGAATGACCATGTGCCCAGCTAATAGTTTATATTATTAAAAGAAAGAATGAGAATGCATATGAGAGAGTAATTAGCAGTCTTTACCACTTGTGGCTGACTATAAGCTAAAGTTTCCTGGAGAGTTTCAAATATCACAAGATTTCATAATGTAGAATTAAATGTCTAATCAGTTTTATTACATATACCAAGTTACTTGTCATCTATTTCTGCCACTGTTCTGTAAGGGAAACCAAATATATTTAATAAAGATTTAAGTACCCTCTATTTTTTCTTTGACCATCATTTCAAAAGAATCAATAATAATTTAAAAAATTGAAAATTTTAACTGCCATTTTAAAGTCAGGTTACCATATTTATATATGATTAAATTACAGAAGACTTTTTATAGCTGATCTGCTTGTCCCAAGATCCTTTGTATTATGTAATCAGAAAATATAAATTCTTGTTGAGAAGAGGAATACAGAGTAAAGCGAATTTATCTCTTCCTGCCCAGTTCTTGATTAAAAGAGAAAAAACAACAATTTCTTGTATAGAAAGGAAGAAATCTTAATTCTAAGATAGTTCAAGTGCTGTGCTATAAGTTACATTTTCTTTGGACTGGTAAGAAAAGTGAAGGATACAGAATATTTAAACTATCGCATTTGCTAAGCAAAGAGCCTTATTGACTAACCAGTGTGTCTAAGGTAAAGGCCTCAGATAAGACTAAATTTGACTGTGCTCTGTCTTTTTATCTTAAATTACAGATCCAAACATTTTTCTGACAATAAATGTAAAGCCATAAGGACTGTCTTGTCAGATTGCTTTTTTCTAGCGCTAATCTTGACCCATCTTAAATATAGTCTCAGTCTAAAGGCTTATGTTACCTCTAAAAGTTTGTAAAACATGTTTTAAAGGATTGCATGAAGGCATAAAATGCCTTTATTGTAGGTACTATTTTTTTTTTAATGCCTTTACTTTCACTTAAGATGTTAATGCCCTCATTATCATTTACTACCCATTTTTTCCTTTCTTTGTTCCCCCAAAACATGTCTCTGTATAAAGTATTGGTGGGAATAGAGCAATTCACTCTGGTCTTTTCCTACTGAAGCTACTGGTATTAGAATAAAAGTGCTTCTAGCTGTTTCTAATCGAAGGCTTATTTCTTCTATTGTACTTGTTAGTTCTTTGTTAGTACTCATTTTCCACCTACCAGAATTTTAAACGATTGTATCCTTCATTTCAGGTTTTTGTTTCCAGATTTTTATTTCTAGAACTATGTCCTACTACCTCTTAGACAGGTAGGTTCAAGATCTGTTGATAATTAGGAATATTTAAATTCTGATATTTTTTTCAAAACTATTTTGAGCATCTACTCAGTATATTATATCAGAAACTGCTCTAAGTACTGGGTCTACAATGATAAGCAGACATGCTCCCTGCTTCACAGAACAGTGGCACAGTCTAGTAAAGCAGAGACTAGTCAAACAATCTCATAAATGTAAAGTTTCAAAGTCTGAATATCAGGAAGAAAGCTAAACTGCTATTAGAATGTCTTTTAGGGACTCGATCTATTCTAGGAGGTCAGAGAAGACGATCTGAAGTGACTTTTGAAAGGGCAAAGTTGGGAGCTTTCCAGGTACAAGGACCTGTGTTATAAAGACTCATTGACCTAAAAGAACTGAAAGTATAAGGGAAATAGTGCAGTGAAGAGAGTGAGGGTCAAGACTATGTAGGGTCTTAGAGGCATACTGAGAATTTTTTGGTTCTTCTAAGAGCAATAGCAAGTCATTTATGGTTTTTTGGAGGAGGGGTGGGAGGAAAGAGTGGATGTTAGGATTAGATTTGTGTTTCTCAAAGAACACAATAGAGTATAGAGACATGGATTGGTAGATTTAAGGAGAGCAGTTAGGCTATTGCAGTAGTTTATAAAGTTGTGGTGGTTGAACTGGCTACATTGGAGATGAAAAAGTGGACAGGTTTGCGATACTTAAGATTAAAATCGACACTTGGTAATGGATTGGCTATAGAACAAGAAGATGTCAAGTATGGTTATAGCTTTCTGGATAGACAGTGGTACCATATATTGAGAGAAAGAACACTAGCAAAGGACCCAATTTTGTGGGGAGCAGGGCAGGGTGGGTGGGAATGGGGTAGTTGGAGAGAGGAGATCATCAGTTTTGAATGAGTAAAATTCAAAGTGTTTTTCTAGTAGTGCTTGGACACAGATCAGAGGATGGATTTGGGCTAGAAGAAACTTGAGAGTCTGGCACATAACCAGCCACTGGAGATGAGATTTCTCAAGGGGAAAATACACAGCAAAAAGAGGACCTAGATATACTCACATGATATGCCATAGTGATTATTTAGCGGCTTAGGCTCTGTGGTTAGGCAAACCTGAATTCAAATCCCAGCTCTACTACCTGAGAAACCTTGGACATGTTATTTTATACCTCTTTGTGCCTCAGTTTTCTCATCTATAACCTTTTTAGAAGGTTAGTGTAAGAGTTAAATGAGAAAGAAGCCCTCTGATTTTGGTGCAAGTATTCATAAAAAAGATGTAATGACGAGTTGTTGAAATCTTTGGTTACAGAATAGTTTGCATTTTTTTGAAAAGTAAGATACATAAATATGCATGCACACAGGAGTTCTGAAAGAGCACATACCAAAATATCAGTAGTAGTTACCACTGAGGAGGAATGGAAGGCAAAGTAAAGGAAGAGACTATCACTTTTTACTTTGTACATATCTAGGTTTTTGTTGTGGTGGTGATGGTAGACATTTTGTTTTTTGCATTTCTTCAGCAAATGTGCCACTTTGTAATTTTTAACAGCCATTATTTCTTTAATCATTTTGAGCCTACTTTTTATAGGCTTTATAAACTTTCTTTGTAAACTTTGAACAACCAGGGTTTTGTTTTTTTGCTTGACAGAATGTTTTTGATTCAATGGAGATATCACACTGATTTCTCAAAAAGAAACTTCTGAGACCTAGGTTACAATGAACTAGAAGACAGACAGAAAACTGGCTTAGAGCATGGGGTAGTTGTGTGATAAGTCTGGTGACAAATTACCTGTGTTCAGTGGTAATCAGAGCTTTAGTTTATGTATGCACATAATAGATAATATGTAGATACTTTGCTCATTATTAAAGAAAAAGAACTAACATTTGCAAAGAGTTTATTATGTACCAAATATTTTATACCTGAAATGTCTTTCAATCCTTCAGGTAAATATTATTTTCATTTCAGAGAGAAAGAAACCAAAGCTCAGAAAGGCTAAGTAAATTAATCAGGACCAAAACACAAGATTGTAAAATAAAAATAATTTGTGTTAGTTTACCATTTGACATGCTGCGAAATTGGTGGCAGCCCTGTCACCTAATAGTAGATAAGCAGATTGATAATCTTATCTATCAAACTGTAGATCTCCTGGATAAGTCTTGGTATTGGGAGGGTAAGAGAGGGCAAGGTTTATAACCTAGTTAGTTATAAGAGAATACAGCCGAAAATGGTTGACAAATGAACGAACTGTGTAAACCAGGATCTCTGAGTTACTAATCCTACACAATCTCATTTTTTAAATTTAAAATTGAAGTTGATGTTCAGTTCACCAAAGTGTCAAGATATGACATATAGTTTGTGTCTAAAGTGCTATATATCGAGATAATTATTTAATAATCTTCCTTCATGAACTGTGGAGCTCTCTATTGAGAGCATTTGTGGCAGCCAAGCACATCCTTCAATAAAGCTTTTGTTCTCTTTGTTAATCTTAGAAAAGTTTGAAAGGTTTTTTAATTGAGACTTTTTTTTAATCCAGTCAACGTTTATTAGAGTCTTATTCATTTTACACTTGAGGGAAAACAATGGTGTATTTCAGAATATTGAGGACCTTAAGGATGAAAAGAGAAAACGTTTGCTCCATTTAGAGTGTTATAGATGACTTAAGGACACTTGAACCTCTTTTCCCCCCATCTAGGAAATAAGTGCTTTGGAAAATATGAAAAATGAGAATTTTCATTGTCAGCAATAGAAGGAAAAATTCAATTTATAGAACGATTTTAATATTTATGAAACTCATGAAAACTTGAGCAGCTGTATGTCCAAAATTATAGAGAACATGCTGCTTTAGTTTTGAAGATGGATTGAAATTGTGCCTGGATAAAGGGACTTTTCTTAAGATAAGCTCTTCCTTGCTTTATGATAGTTGAGAGTATGTATAGACAACCATTTTTAATAAATTTAAGGTGTGTACTATATTAATTACCATTGTTTTAAGTTTTGTTTTTGAAGACTAGGAAAGAATACAAAGTACTTTATGGCACAAGTACCTAAGTACCTGTTTTACCTCTTTGGATGCTGGTAGACCACTTGTTTTGCTAGTCTTTAGAATTGGAAGGAGTGTCAAATACACAGAAGCCAGAGTCATCTTGGCCAGATGGTGTTTGATACAGATGGATGGTTAGTTGTCATGCAGATCTCTTAGTTGGTAACTTGTTGCTGCCATCTGACTCAAAGAATCACTCACACACACTGGCTGTCAAAAGCATCTTCTCTTCTGTCTGTTTTAGCTGTCATGTCTATGCTCTGTACAGAAGTGTTGACAAGACATTGCTGTTGTACATTTTCAATGTGGTTGTTAGAGATTTTTCTGTTTTGTGGGGTCTTTGATAGTGCTGGAATGTACTTGCTTTGCAATTGTTTTTTAAAAAATACTGTGACAGTGCAATAATTACCTGACCTTTTAAAAGGACTTTTCAGGTTATAAGTTCCATTCAGTAAACAAAAGCATTTAATTAAAAAAAAAAAAAAAATTTCTTTCTTTTAGTTTCCAAACTGAATTCTACCTGGTTATTTCCCAATCTGATATAATATCCTCTGGACTTTCCCTCTCATAGCCTTATGGTCAAAATCTTTATACTATTTTCTGAATATGTGTTTTTCTCTTCTCAAATTAGTAACTTTTTTTTCTGATGGTATAAATTTCCCTTTTTTTCAAAAAAAAACAAAACAGACATTGCCTATTTTTTGCATTTATTTTCTCAAACGTTACTTCCTTCTGTCTTATTCACCCACTGACCTTGTCTCCACTTTTCCTGTTTCCCTTATGAAATGTAAGCATAGCCTTTTCTCCGTTCTCTCTGGTCACTTCTGAAGGCATGTCTATTTCTAGGATATTCCTTTAACAACTTAAAGTACTTTATATATTCAAGTAATGTTTACTGAGCATCTCAGTATGTGCCAGGCATTCTGCTATACTCTGGAGATATCAGGGGAAAATAGACTCTGCCCTTGAGGAGGTCATAGTTTGAAGGGAAATCAGACATATAGACAGACTAGAATACTGTAATTTCTTTAAGTATATGGAAAGAGCAGTGAGGGAATATGGACCAATGCTACCCTCTTTTCCTTGCTATACTGTCAAAGTATTAGTTTTGAAATTAATATAGAATTTGCTTAAGTTTTTAAAGTACTTTATTAAGTGGTTTAAGAAATAGTTCAAAACTTCAACTTGAAATAGTTGTTGATCTATTGATTTTTCTAAGCTAATGAATACTTTTTCAGCATTATTCATTTATTATATTATATACAGATGTGTTAAAGTATGTTTTTAAGCCAGAAACTAGAAGATGAAAATTACCTGGCAAAAGCTTTTTGAGTTGGCTCCAAAAGAAAATACAGGTCACTTGGTTTTACATTAAGTTGGGGAAAAAAATATGTATAGTAGATGGAGAATGGACTGAAGCTCGAATAAACTTACACATTTATACTAGGCCTATTTCTAACTTGCTAAGTTTTTTGTGCTGGTTACTTAATGTCTGAGTAATAGAATATACATACCTATCAAAATATAGTGAAAGAATGGGTAATTATTGGTCATTGTTTGTGAAGAGCTTTGAATTCTTTGGAGAAAGTTCTAAATACGCAGAAATAGATAGAGAAAACTGTAACATCAACTTCTTTTCTGATTCCTCAGCCCTGGTGGCTGTGTGTAGCCCAGGTAAATTTAAGGTTATACAGAATTTGCTGTAGATGTTTGAATCCTTTCAGTCAATCTACCTACTCTTTCTAGAGCCTTGAATGTAAATTTATATAAGATGTCATGTCCTGGGAAATCTGACCCTAGACTGGATTTTGGTATCAAAGATACAGTTCTGATACTCAGTCATAGGGCTTATCGTCCTGACGGACTCACAAGGTTAATTCTTCTACTTGTAATAATAAAATTTACTTGGATTTTTTTAAACTTAGATTCTTTATTTCCTTAAATTTTGTTTTCAATAAACATGTACTGAATACCTCCTATAATTATGTTACAGAGCTCTATAGGAGTATCAGGTAATGTAAGACTGCACTTAGGCAACATGTAATGATGGCACTTCACTTGGGTTATTTATCAGCTCTCAGTTATGTTTGAATTGTATCATAAAACGTGACCTTTTATTTGGGAAAATGTGGGGTTGTGCTTTAATTTCTTAAGCTAATTTATTTTGGGAATCTGGGAACAGCTGTGTGATTTATAAAGAACTTTAGGCTTATTCATCTCTGAAAACAATAGAGCTTAACTGATTTTGAACTTTGATTATGAATCAACTCAAAATCAAATATTTAGTGTCTACCAAAGTACATTCTGAGATTATTAGGACCCCATTTCATGTTTCAGGGAAATTATAATTTAATCATTTGTTTATTTGTTCCTCCAAATGTAGAAATTGGTCAAGAATCCTCTTGTTTTTGGTAATATAGTTTTAAGACTGATACTAATTTGATAACTGTAATGCAACATTTTCAGATTCGCTTGAAGGTTTACAGTGTCTGTATTCTCTAATGAAAACTTGTATCTTCTTTCATTGCTTAATTTTCACAGCCATTGAAATAAAATAGCAAGATGAATAGATTAAAAATACAAGGAAAATTATGGTATTTAAGATATTCACTAAAAATTAACCATGTGTTTCCTTGACTTCTTAAAACTTTTAGAAAAGAAGTTTATAATCAATATAATTTTATAATTTGTACACGTTCCTTTAGTTTTCATAGTGTCTTAGTGAGCGCCACTTCTTTTTTGTTTTTGTGCTCTAAAAATAAATTCAAAAGTATGTTTATTTAAAAGACATGAAATCTTACCTTTTTTAAGTTAGTGGGTATTTTTATAGAATAACAAGATAGCATTCATTTTATCATTCATGCCCTTTTTGTTATCATTAAGGATTAAATCTAAATTACAATTTGTATCCTAACTGAAGGACCAAAAAACCATATGTTGAACTCTTAACTGAAATTTTCCTTAAGATGATTTTTAAAATTTTACAGTGCTTCAAGTGTTTTAAATTACAGATGTTTGTAATGATTATAAATACATTGCTGGAGCCAGTTTTTAGCTCATAAATAAATGCTCAATACCTAGGTAAAAGCAATATGGGCAACTTATATCTATATAATCATTAATAGACAGTAAATGTATATACATATCTTTCAGTAAATATCAGACTAACTGGTTTTTATATCAACAGACTGAGAACTATGAGCTGAGAATACGTGAGCAACAGAAACAGCTGTCACTTCAACAAACTATTATTGACAGGCTAAAATCACAGTTACTTCTTGTAAATTCCAGTCGAGGTATGTTCATGTAAATTTTTGAACCACTTCTAGAAAAGAAAGGTGGAAGTCAAGTTTTTCTATTTTATTTTTCCTTTGTTTATCAATAGTTCTCACATTTTAATAACTGTGGTACAGTTACTTACTATGTTTATTTAAGAAATTAACACTTGCAAGATATGGGAAAATGGACATTCACATATACTATATGGTGGAACTCTAAGTTGATAAAACTTCCTAGAAGACAATTTGCCAATAAATAACCAAAGCTTTTTAAAATGTCTGCCTTTTAAACCAAAAATTTAAGTTCTAAAAATATATCATAAGAAAATATTTGCTCAAGTACTCAAAGATAAGTATGCAAGGATGCTCATCACAGCAAAATTTCTAAAAATGGAAAAACTAGAAATAAAGAAATGTCTAACAGATAAATTATAGTCGTTCATATAATGAACAGCTAGGTAGCCAAGAAAAGTGATGATAATAGATTAACTTACTAACATGACATGTACTCATGATATATAGCAAAATGAGCAAAACACAATATAAAAATAAGTTTTATTTGTGCAAAAGAAATTATTGTGTGAATTTATATGTATAAGAAAAGAAAAAGTCTGATAAAATATAAGCCAAAATGTTAACAGGAATAATTCACAGATGATAAAAATTGCGGGCAGCTTTATTTTTTATTCTTTTTAACATGTCTGCATTTTCTAGTAGTTATACAAATGATTATCTTAAACAAGAAATGCATACCTAAAAATGTGACTTAAATCAAAGTTTAATTGTTATTGCCGATGGTTAAGCTGCAAAGAACATAATTCTAGTTTTCTAAATTCTATATATTTTATATACCACTAATTTTGTTAGAGTAAGGGCTTTGTGTGTTTTTTGGGGGGTGGTGGAGGGGAATAGCAAGCAAATATGCCAAAATCTGAATGGCCAAATCTAAGTTGTCAAAGTAAGTATTTTCTAAAGAATTTTTAAAATTTATAATTTAATAACTCTTTAAAATTAGGGGTTTGGGTTTGTAGTCTTTTTAGTTTTCCAAGTAGTAGCAGAAACAAAGTTTTCCTACTTATGTCCAAGAGGGTTTTGTTTTACAGATAATGGTTATGGCTCTGTTCCCCTGCTTGAAGACAGTGAAGCAAGGAAGAATAATTTGACTCTTGATCAGCCACATGATAAAGTAAAATTGGGAATACCAAGAGAAAAAGAATCAAAGGTAGACTGCACTGCTGGCTTATTCCCTAAAGGACATAAAGAATGAGAAATTAGGTTCCACAGACTTCCTGTATTATTTAGTCAGTATTCTGTCATAACTTGGGTGGGCAGGAATGGGGGAGAAAGTGGATAAGATTCTTTTTAACCCTAACATTGCTTCTGCAAAAAAGCAACATTCAAATGCTGATACATAACACATCTTCCTCATTTTATTTTCCTGAGATGGACCTGCCACTGAAATTCTAAACAGAAGTTCTTTTAAACAACTTACATGTTTCTAAGTAGAAGCAATATTTCCAAATAAAATAAAAGCTTAGGTTTCATATTTTTAGTATTCTCTTTTTGATATCACCAGCATTTAATAAAGAAATAAAAGATCAAGCTAAAATAGCTATTAAGACACAGATGTTCCTGGATTAGAAAATAGAATTCTAGTTTTTTCCTCAATTGCCTGTGCTTAAATTAAACCAAAAAAAAATCCACCTAACCAGCTTAAGGAAAAGTCTTCATTGAAACAATATAGAAAAGAATATTCCCTATCTGCAAAGAGACAGATACAAAGATATACTACCTAAACATCCATCAGAAACAGCCTAAATATCCATCAGTAGCAGAATGCTACATCATTGCAATAAAACACTTTAGAAAAATTTAAATAAGTATTTATATGTTAATATTCCTAGATTTTTAAAAAATATTGAGTAAAAAATGGAAATTTAAAAATGACAAAATAGGAATAATTTATGTACATTTTCAAACATAAGCGGTATGACATGGTTCATAAAAACAGATATGTAGTAAAAGTACAAAAACATAGATAGAAGGGGTACACATCTTTAGAAAAATGATCACCTCTACAGTTGAGGAGAAAAGAGATTGATTCTGGGAAGGCGATAAAAGAGGCTTCAGTTGTATCTATATCTTTTTTTTTAAAAAAACCAAAAAGTTCTTAAATATGGCTGAATGTTACCACTTCTTAAATCAAGGTAGTGAATATCTAGATGTACATGTTATTCTCCATGTTATTCTGAATCATTTAAATTTTATGTTTAAAAAGAATTCTTTAAATGAGATGAGTTGGATTTTAGTGGGATGAAACAGCTTTTGAGTAAAATAAGATCTAACAAATGAAGACTCTTAACAGTTATAATACCAATTAAGTCAAGAGTGCTTTATTTCCTCCTTTCCTCTTAAATGTAGATTTTGGCTTTGTGTGTCGGGTTATTCTGTTATTGATCTCATAATTAAGACTATCTTAATGTTTTTATTTAACATCAAATCTGAAAAATTCTATTTTGATACTTTCTATAAATGAAAATTTTAGAAAGAAAAGTTTCTTATCATATCTCTCAGTTCATATTTTTTAATTCAAATTTTTTTTTTTTTTTTAATTTGACTCACTCGGCTTTTTTTTATTTGACTCTTCACCCCCACTCCAATTTCCATTTATCTTAAAATACTGATAAATACAAGAAACCATGGCACTGGAATACGTTCAGGTTTATTTTGCAAAAGATGAAATTCAGAAACAATGATTCTGACTTTTTTAAAGTTTTTTTTTAATTGAATTTTATTTTATATTAGTTTCAGCCGTGCAGCACAATGATTAGACATTTATATAATTCATGTAGTGATCCCCCTGATTAGAGTAGTACCCACCTGGCGCTATACATGATTATTACAATATTTTAACTCTATTCCTTATATTCCACATCCCCGTGACTATTTTATAACTAGTAGTTTGTACTTCTTAATACCTTCTTCTTTTTTACCCAGCCCCCCGAGCTCCCTCCCATCTAGCAATCACCAGTTTGTTCTCTGTATCTATGAGTCTGTTTTCATTTTGTTTGTTCATTTATTTTGTTCCTTGGATTCTACATATAAGTGAAATCATTTGTCTTTCTCTGTCTGACTTATTTCACTCAGCATAATATCTTTTAGGTCCATCTATGTCATTACAAATGGTAAGATTTCATTTTTTTATGGCCGAGTCATATTCCATTGTATATGTACCATAACTTCTTTATCTAGTCATCTTTCGATGGGCACTTAGGTCGCTTCCATATCTTGGCTATTGTAAATAGCGCTGCAGTGGACATAGGGGTACATAAATCTTTTCAAATTACTGTTTGGATTTTTTGGGGTTTTTTGGTTTTTTTTTTTTGTTTTTTTGATAAATACCCAGAAGTACAATTATGACTTTTAAAATACAGTTTTATGATTCGGTCTATATAGTACATTACAAAATCATTGAACTGCTATAAAATGCTGACATAAATTTAATGCTTAAGTAAACAATATTTACAGTCCCTTTTCCTTTTTCAAGGACTTCTAAATGTCATTATTTACCATTAATTTTTAATCAAAGTTCTTATATTTATTCTAGTTATAACATTTCTCTGAAGATAATATCTCTAGTTCAAAATATATTGAAGGTATTTTTGAAAATAGTCTTGGTTAGAACAAAAGGGATGATGTGAAAGACTACGATATGTCAATAATTTAGTTTATTTTAAAATTGGTTAATTTCATTATTTATGAAAGTTTTAGTTTATTTTTCAGTCAGTAAATATTCAAAAGGAACCTTCAACAGAATTCATTTTTAGTTACATTTGTTTGAATTTTGTAAGATGCCTTTTATCTATAAAATATATATTTAGGTACCTAGCCTGAAATTAAGGATAAGTAATAGAAATCATGTCAGAGATAGCTTATTTACAAAGAATTACTAATGTTACATCAATTGTAGCTTCATTTGTGGACAGACATTAAGAGAAAAAAGTAGAAAGCTCCTAGTAAGAAATAAGTCAAAATTTAGTGAGTTCTCTTAATTATCTTTACTAATAGGGGAAAGATTTATGTGACAGCCACATATTTAATACTTTGAATAGCTCACCAACTCAGTCTTCTTATTCTGTAACCATTTAGTAAAAATAAAAAGCAACTGTCTTGAATTTTAGCTTTCTCATCTTCCACTGTATATATAGATCCAAAGTGCTGGCTGTATATTCATTGTAAAAATTTAGGTCTAATTTAGAAAAATACTGGCCAATCAAGCAATTGAAATTAAAATTTTTCATTGGCCTATGTCGATCTATACTTATTGAGTTATAATTAAATTCACTATTAGCTAATAGAAGTAAAATCCTTCTCTAAAAAATCTTTGAATGATTTGGATATATTAGAGTTTTTCTAAAATGAAAAAAATTTGTATTGATTGGTTTCAATTTTGTAAAAGTATGCATCTGCATATAAGACAAGAACTAGAAGGCAATATGCAGAAATAGATAAGATAATGGTATAATTTATTTTTTTCTGTTGTTAATATACTTTTATAAGTCTTCTCAAAAATGAATTGATTTCTGGAAATCATTTTTCCAATCAATTGGCCTAGCCTCTGTAATGAATTAGTACATTAATAGGAATGCTTTGAACCAGTAACAGAAGGAAGCTACTACTAACCACTCTTTCTTCCTCCTGTTTGGTGGGTGGTTTGAGGATTTGTTTTCTTTAGACTATTTATTTTGCTTCAAATTTGGTTAGAATATTTGAGAGGGGTAAGACCCATGCACATTATGGCAAATGGCAACTATGGCCTCCTCGGTGAATGAGACAGAGAGTAGAGGATAGCGTTATGTTGAAAGGAAAGAGACCCTTTTAGAAAATTTTATTAGAAAACACGAAATTTATAGTTCAGCCTCCATTCATGCTAATCCTACACAAACAGCATTCAAGAATGCTTTGACTTGTAAAAGACATCAAGAAGTCAAGATAACAGAGCTTGTATCATTGGCCTTCCCTTAGTACTCTGCTTATAGTTTAGAGACATTAGAGAAGTACTCAGTTTAATGGAAAACTTTCACCTCTTGTTCACCATAGTAGAACGCACTGTCTTCCTTGACAAGATATGACTTTGGTAAAGGGGGCATTGTATTATCTATCAAGTCGTATATCATATATATCTATTATGTAACAAAGCACCCCAAATTTACCTAAAAACTTAACAAATATTTACTATCAGTTTCTGTGGGTCAGAAATTTGGGAGTGACTTAGCTGGTTCAGAATCTCATGTGACTAAAGTCATGAAGTGGGCAAGGGCTTCAGTTATCTATAGGCTTGACTGAGGTTGGAGGATCCACTTCTAAGATGGTATACTCATGTGACTAATGGCAGGAGACCTCACCACCTGGACCTCTTTTCACAACCTAGCAGATAACTTCTTCAAAGTAAGCAAGTAAGATCAAGAGAGAGAGCAAGGAGGAAGCCACAGTGCTTTCTATGATCTAGTCTTTAAAATCACATACCTTCCTTTCCATTTTATTCTTTTCATTAGAAATAAGTCACTGAGTTCTCCAGAGACAAGGAAATAGCTCCTCCTCTTAAAAGGAAGAATATCAAAGATTTTGTAAACATATTTTAAAAGCATCATAGGGATTGTAGATTGTGGTGTACAGAAGAGGGAACCAAAGATCAAGGGTGTATTGGAGGACCTAGTATTTAATTTACCATATGATAAATATTAATGAAAGGTAAAGGAGGTTGGCAGAATTTAATAGCGAATTCTACTACTTGAATCCTATCATTATTCTCAGTAGAAGGAAATATAACTTATCATTTTAACAATTTCAAAAGTCCTAATATGAATACAGACTTTCCAGAGGAAACTGGCTAAGCAGTGGTTTAGAGAACCAAGAAACAGTTGCATATTATTGCTAATTCTTTTTTATAACCAATTTTAAAAATTAAAAATATTTGTATATATGAAATCAAATAACACAAAAATGCACACACTTATTTTTGGCAAAGACTATTATCTCTTGTTTGTAGGACACCGTTATCAGACATAGTAACAAATGTCATGATGGCAGTTACTTTTTTTGTTTCAAATCTCAGTAGATTATAACTAAAATGCATTTATAGCTTTTTAATTTAATTAAATTTATCAGAGTGACGTTGGTTAATAGAATAATATAGGTTTCAAGTGTACAAATTCTATAATACATCATCTGTATATTAGCAGTTATTTAAATAACAAATGTTACATTTTAATGTAAATATAAATTGGCATTGTTTAATTTACTTCTTTAAAACTAGGGTTGTAATATACTGGATCATTTTTATGATCTTAGAAGTAAGAGATTTTTATAATACTGCTTCTGGGAAGCACTTCAGTTTCCAAAGTAAATGCTGTCCTGGGTGTCTAGGGCTTAACTCATCTTTCCATCCTACTTTTTTTCTGTGTGTGTGGCAGTTATACAAAAGTCTAGGGTATTTTGTTGCAGGAAAATATATAGATATCAATAATATAGACTATATAAAAGAATTTGTTGATATTGATAAATTTTGTTTACTCATTCATTCAGTAACTAAACTGCTCTGTACCTGACACTGCCAGCCCCCGGAAGAACAGAGATATTGTCCCTGCCCTCTGGTTTAAAGTCTTGATTTAATAACCGAAATAGAATTATTAAATGTTGTAAAGTTATTTCAGATTCTAGGATCCAAGATACAAAGTAAATATAGTGTGAGTCTATTTCAACTTTTAACTTTTAAAATAGAGATTATATGTTCATGTGTCAAAAGAGCTGATTTTATGTTTGATTTTTGATTTTCTATACTTATTTCTAATTTTTCTTTATATGTATCTTTTTTATCTAAGTTATATGCTTTAAGGAAAAGTTTAAAAATACAAAGAATGCCATTATTACTAAAAGATATTAATTAGACAGTTAGCAAATTTCTAATGTAGCTATCATACTGATTAGATCAGCAGGTATATGGTAGCTTTGAGAAGCAGAAAAGATTTTGTAGGTTTAGAATAGTAAAACAGTGATGTAGCCATGGAGCTGCCATCAGTGCTGACATTAAGGAAATTATGTGCTGTACCTGGCAATTGCAAGTAAATATAGATGCTCTGACACGTTTGAAGAAAGCTGATGTCTAAAAATTCACCTGTCAATCACTGAGACAAGAAGTATTTATTGAACTCCTCCTATTTGCCTAGCCTTGCTTGTCATTGACAGGAATACCAAAAGAAAAAAAAAGTGAGACAAGATCCATCTCCTTTAAGAAGCTACAATCTGGTTGGAGAAACAAAGATTTAGAGACCCAAAGCAATTAGCAAGCACTATAAGACAATGTGAAGTTCTAATTATATGACAAAATGAAATCCTAATTATAATTTTATGCACAGATAAAACTTAGGACTTTATTTTAAGAATAGCAATTCCCAATGACCTCAAGGTAGGCTTGAGCACAGGCTCAACATTTAGTTCAAGTAAGGAAAAGAAAAATTCTTATTTACCATTATCTTGGTAATGTATGAATAGATGTGTAAACTTAATTGTCTACAAGATTTTAATGGAAAAAGAATAATTTGTAGACAAGAACCAAAATTATTCCAGGCTACTTTGGAGAACACTATATAAACTAAAGGCTAAAACTGAGGGGTTTGAAAGAGCAATTTCATTTACTAGAACCTTTTTTAAGTGACATAGTCATGGCTTCAGAGGGAAAGGTGCTCCTTACCTTTTTGTTACTTTATTCTATAGACAGTCCTTCAGTGAGAGCCATTTACCCATTGTGAATTACTCCAATTATTATGTATGACAGTTCCAGCAGGCAGTGTATGAACTTTAACCTTGTTCTGCTTTCTGGCCTTCTGTAGCTTATAAAATACTAGCCTCACAAGTCTAGGACTTGGGTGCCGTCCCCATCCTTGAACTGTTCATCTCTTATATACTCCAGACTTCAGGTATAGCTCCCACTTAGGGATCTCCATCTGAGTTTTAGGCCCCCATAGCTTCTCTGAACACTCTAGATACTTTCTCTATTGTAAGTCTCTCTTAAACTATGTTTGTTTGTTAAGTTGCTATATATTGTAAAAAGCTTTAAAAGAGTATAGTATATAGGTAGATGATAAATATGTTTTTCATCATTTGAACAAAAGGTGGAAATTAGACCATTAGTGAAAATTAATTACCAAGTGATTTCTGTGGGGAAGTTAAATCAGGTTTACGTCATCTAAACCCAGTACGTTTCCTAAGAGAGGAACTTGCAATAAATTTGACTGTTTATGTTTATTACTCAACTTTGTAAAAAAAAATTGTCCCTGTATTGTTTTAATGCTACTTTCTTTCTTTTTATCACCTTTTATTAGATAGAGATTGTGATTGTGCCCACTGTACATTGGCACATGTTAACCTAGGCTGGGGCTTACAGAAGACTGGAGAAGGGGCGGGGGGGGGGGTTTGCTGCGCGCGCGCGTGTGCGTGTGCGTGTGCGTGTGCGTGTGCGTGTGCGTGTGCGTGTGTGTGTGTGTGTGTGTGTGTGTGTGGTGTAGCACTTTGCCTTTTCAGTTAGAGCAAATGTCCTATTCCCCCTGGTTTTGTTTCTAGAGACTGGATCAAATATACCTTATTTTTATATATAACCTTTATTTTATTCCTCTTTGGAGACTAGTCTTTGTTTATAGACTCTCTGGTAGAATAATAATAAAAAGGAAAAAAATTATTTTTAACCAGTTTATTCATTAAAGTTCAGAGTATTTTGCAAAGTGCCGTAATAAATGTATCACAAACTAAGAAAAATATATGTTGACATCCAAAGCATTTTAATATTTACATTGAAATTTCTGTTGTAGAAATTTTGTTTTCAGATCTAAATTATTAATTGATCCTAACCCTTTCCTATTGTGGGTCTCTTTTTTAATTTCGTACATCATTTTAGGATTTTTGCTTTGTTATAATACTGGAAATAATTTTTGGGGAGAGAAGAAAATGAGAAGTGGCATATCACTTTTAAATTCTCTTCCCCAACTTCTAAGGAAATTTGAGTATCTCTAGTGCAGCTCTTCTCTCCTTATTTCTCCCAATTATACCCTTTTTCACATTTCCCATTTTTCTTTTTTCTTCTCTTCTCCAGAACCCACAAAACAGAGCTTGTATATTCTATTCAGCCCTGATTTCTCTTGACCAAGGCACAAAAGGCTATTCTCTCAACCTTTGTAATAGGACTAGCCCCTCAAAACAATCTTGTTTCTCTTATTAATATAATCTGTCATCCTAAAAGTTCTCAAAATCTGTTTTGAAGATACTTGTTTTTCAGTATTACAAAATGCTTCTGCATTGATCTGTTGTGATATGTTGTGGGGGTTTTGTTTTGTTTTGTTGTTTTTCTTGTTGAACTATATGAAGAAAAATCCAGCCTCACACATATGTAGTTGGGAAAGGGAAGAGTATTTTAATAACCTTTTCAGAAATCATGAATATTCTTCTTTGATACTACATCAAAACTCAGTAAGTAGTTTCTTAGGTGTTAGCTACTGTATAAAAGCTAAAACTAATGAACTTTTCTGCTATATTAAAAGCCATTGATCTGTCTTGTACTTTGAATGTATCTTTTACTGATGTATGATTTTGTAACATTATGAATTGTTCATTTGGAAAATGGTGGTTCACTGAGCTTTGCAGATCTTTCACATATTGACTTAGTTCATAATATAGTTTAAAATCACATTTAACATTATCACTGATCTTATCAGAAAAGTCTTAAGTATCAGACAACTGTCAAGCTTACTATAATGGGAACAAGTTTTTCAACGTTTTAATTTTCACGTAAAAACATGGACTACAAATCTTTTGTTATTTTTTAAAAAATGAAAGGCTAACTTCATTTGCTTTAGAGAAAATGTCTGAATAACCATAGCTTGTGTGTCAGTCACTCCTTCAAGTGAAAATGGCATTCCATTAAAAAAAGAGACTAGTTCATCTTCTAATTCAAACCATTCATTGCACAAATGCTTTTTTCCCAAGACAGCCCTTTTATTTCAATATGAAATAGAAGCCTTTTGTGTATATTTCCCATTTTGTCACACAGAATACTAAAAGAATGTTAACTTGGGATTACATTCAATAAAATTAATAATCTTTACTGTTTTATCAAGGACTGTCTTAAGTAAAACTGGCTGCCTTTTTTTTTTTTTTTTTTTTTTTACTGAGTGTGGCATTAAGGAATACAGTAACTGCAGTTTGGTACCATGGCCTTGGACATACTCAGGCACCAACAGTTACTCACATTTGATTTTGCATTGTCAGTGTAAGTGCCAACATAGTAATAAAAAAATAAGCAAATAACAACTAATAGTGATAATAGTCGACCCCATGGCTTGTAGGGTCTGGAATTTGATTTTACTCTACTTACAAGCAAATAAGTTAACCAGTTCCTGCTCCATGGATGCTGGAAGAAGACATAAGACTCCTGGATCAGAGAAAAAAGTCTTTATTATTCATAACACAGCAAGCAACAAGAGCATTATATTTGTGTTGGTCTCATCTACAGGGTGACATAGTAGACCCAGATGGATGCCTGGACATCAGTGGTTGCATTAAAGGAAAGGAACATTGAGCTTGGGAACCTCACCATTTTATAGCAAGCAGTAAGCAGCCTGTTTGTTGTCCAGGAGGGAAACATGATACCTCATCTTTCAAGTTTGCCCATGTACAAACAGAACTCTGAGAAATGTCCCAGGCCTTGTATTCTTTGGCATGCACAGCAAAAATGTGCAGTGATGCTCAGGGCCCATGCAGATTCTAGCTCGTAACAGTGGATCTCTTGAAAGGTTCTCAGGACCCCCAGGGTTCCTAGACTATATTTTGAGAACCACTGGTTTTACTTGATTATAATTTCCTGTTAGAAAAATCATGTTGCCTTTTTCTCAGTAAGTTATTTGCTTTTCATCCTACTGGAAAAAAAAAATATATATATATATATAGATATATATATATAGATATATATATCTATATCTATATATATATATCATGCTCAGAATATTCTAGCATTTCCTCAGGAACCTTTATTTATGCATGAAGGTCAAATTGCTTGCTCATCAGTCCTTTTCACACTTGTCGGATAATTAATTGTTTTACATCTTTATACTTTAAATCACGATGCCTGTAAATTACTCCTGGTTACTTATCTATACTTACTACATTAAGCCCAGAGCAAACTCTGCTGAAAGATAGTGTGGTGCCTACATGCTGTGTACCCTGGTCATTTTTAAAAGCACAGCTTAGCTTCCTTTAACCACAGAATCTGTAGCTAGCACTTTTCCCAATATTGTATTTAACAACTTCTTACTGGATTTGTAGTCCCCTCTAAGATACTGCGAGAATTTGGCAGGGAGGTGGAAAAGAAGGCTCACCTAAATTTTCATTTGCACCTAACGTGTTATGCTCTCTGAGCTGCTCTGTTGCTTGTTTAGGTAGTCTTGCTATGTTATGAAAGCTGACTTTTTCCCTGAAAGATTTTTTTCTTTGCTAGTTATACATCTTTACAAACACTTGATATTTTGCTCTAAGATATAGATATATCCTAAAATTTTAATTAAACTCTTATAAAGTATATCCCAGGTATTCTGTATATCATTAACCTGTGATTTGTTTTTTCTTCTCTAATAAGTCCCTTTTGGAAAACCAAGTTTTTCTGAGGTGGATATCTTTTGTTTTCTCTCTTCCGTTGTGTTTATCAGTAGCAGTGTGATTTTTATATTTCAACTCAGTTTTCGTCTAAGTGATTCCTCATTGAATGGGTTTACCCACTCTTATTTTTATCCCTAACTGCTCTTCACTGTTTAACTTGTTTCCCTGTACATTTCATCCAAATAGTGCTGCAGGGAGTCACTGACTTGTCCATATTCTCTGAAAGTATCATCTGGAATGTATTTCTGCTGGATGGCCAAATGGCCACAGTAAATCTTCCTTTCCTTCTTTCCACTGCTGGTTAAACATTGTCTCTTCCTCCTCTTTCCCCATGCTGCAGCCTCGGAGTCCCCATTCCTCTCCCTAGCTTTTGCTTTTCATCTTGTCCTGAGAACAAAGTGATAACATTTTTTTAAAGCCGAATCTGCTTTTTTTGATAAATGTCTTTCCCTTTTTGACAAGAAGACAATAACAGATCTTGGTAGGTAGTTGTTTTGACTAACTTCTTTCTTGGCAAAATAAAAAGTTGGTAGCCTATTGTCAGACCCCCAGTTTTGTTTTGGATTTTACTATTCTAGGAAAGCCTAATGTCAGTTTCTTTAAGGTTTTGTCTTTCCTTAGATTTTTTGATGCTAAAGAGGATGGTTTTACATTTAAAAAGGGAAATAAAGATTAGAAGTGTGAACCAGACTTGAGGAAACAGTGATTATATTGTGTTTTAAAACTTGGTCTATAGTAGACAGCAGAACAAGTGAAAATGTTTTAGATCAAAAGAGAATTGAGAGTGGCTATCAAGAGAGAGGGTGAGCCTAAAGATACAGACTTTAGGGATGAATATTCAACAGACATGAGAATGAATGATAACAAGGGTGTATAGTGAGGGAAGAACAGTATACCCATGTCTGAACCTTAGTGAATACCCACATTTATGGCCTAGAATGAAGAAGGACCAATGAAAATACTAAAACTTGAAAGAAAAATATTATACTAGCAAAAAAAAAAAAAAATTCAAGGGGGAGAACCTGATCAAACCGTACAACATACAAAACAACTACCTGAAGGCTTTGGAGGCTGAACTTTTCACATTTTGGAGGAGAGTCAAAATGTAGAGCAAGTAATGGCTCAGAGTAAATTCCCAGTTTTCTGTGATTTTGTTTAAGGGTGGCCGCAGTTGGAGTGGCTAAAATTCCAATAGAAAGCCCACCATAATTCTGGCTGGAAGAACCAGGAGAGAATGAGCCCAGAATAACCATGGTCACCAGAGAGTGAGGGAAGGAGCCCCAGAGAAGAGAGAGCCAGAAGAGAGCCCTAAGTTCTGTGTTTAAACTCAGCCCAAGTCTCTGGCTATCCCCTGAATCTATGGATGTATGAGGCAAACAAACCAGTTTGCAGCTGAGGCTTAAAGGACTGAACCAAAATATGAACATCTACTCTTCAGAGGAGTAGCGGTTTGGAGTCTGAGCCTAACCAACTTAATTGCCTGCAAAAATAGAAACATCAAAAAACTCTTTGGCACCATGTAACGTAATGTCTCCACAACAAAATATTTACAACATTCAGGGTAGAGTCCAAAATTATTCAACATATGGAGAGTCAAGAAAATGTGACCCATTTTCAAGGGAACAGATACCAACCCTGAGATGTTCCAGATAGTGAAATTGTCAGACAAGGATTTTAAATCAGCTATAACTGTGCCCACTCTTCTATTAGGAGATTATTAGGAAAGCAAGGAAAAGAGTTAAGATTTTGAGAGGATAGATTTAACAATAAGATACTCCGTTGTCATGGTGTCAAATGGTTAACTTCTAATAGCAAGTTTGAGAAATAATTATACTATGAGATTTTGGTTAAGAAACTATTGCCAAATTGCCTCTGTCAACAAATGAACTGGTTTGGCAGGACTTGAAAGATTATCTATCTATCTAGGTTATTTTTGGATGTCAGTTTCTACTTGGACATTCTTGAGCACACACACAAAAGAAGTCATACCAAAGTGTTTTTTTCTTAGGCAATATTTAAATAGCAAAACTTGGCTTATAACTACTCCTCAGTGAGAAATATATTTGTTGTATGACAGACAGGTTTTAGAATCTTAAAATTATTTTGCATTGGTGCAATGCGTAAATGTTACCATTGTGTATCTTCCTCACCATGCTAGATAACTGCACTACTCTGCTTCTCCAGTAGCCAAGCCCTGTGCCTGAGAAATTAAGAGCCTGGGTTCTAATTGGAGCTACTCCACCTCCTGGACTTGTAGACAAACTATTAGACTTCTCCAAAGCCTTATTACTATAGCAAACTTTAAAATCAAATGGAAGTACTTAATTCACAAGATTATGTGGGTTAAGTTAAATAAAACATGCAAATTGCCTAGGTAATACTATTTTCACGAAGATATTTTCTGTTCACCATGCTGATGGTATAACAAAATTTGGGCTTAATGGAAAAGATTTTCCATGCATTTCAAATGTAGTATTTGGAGAAGGGATGAGGGGATTATGGGAAACCTTACTTTTTAAAATTGGTCATTTAAGTTATTCATTTTCTATTTCATACAAAAAGGCATCCCCACAATTAGATATTTCTTCCTATTAAGAAAATAAATTCAAAAAGATATATGCAAAAGGAACTTAATACAAGGTGAAAGATTCAAAAGACAGACAATGGGAAAGTATTAATCTCACTCTGCTTCAAATTAACTTCATAGAATTGAAATTATAGTAATTGTGGCAGTACTGGTAAAGGATTTTAACTTTTCAAAAAGAATGTTTTATCGTAACATTGAACTGATAGAGGTTGGGGGTGGGGGGGAAGGGGCGCGGATATATTAAACCAGAACCCTGTAAAGAACTTGGAAGTAATTGGGGTATTTAATTTTATTTTTACATTGTTTATTTTCTTGCCATTTCCCTTACAACTCTGGGATGGATCCCATTTTTGCTCCCAAACTGGCAGTGGGTTTGCCTAGCACACTGCATCACGTGAACAGACAAGGCTTCTAGGACTTGTGTTCCTCTTGCTTCACTTGTTCAGTAATGTTAATGAGGGTGAGAGAACTGAAGATGTCACATGGCCATAAATTCGTATAAATACAATTTCCTTGTTTTTTTTTTTTAATTTACCTTTTGTCTTCAAACTTTTTTTATTATGCTTTTATGTTTATTTTTATCAAATTATTTTATATTTTCTTTTTCTATTTTCTGCCTTAACCTCTTCCCAATCTCAGCCCTTTTCTTTCTCCCTCATTCAGCCACATTCAGTGCTTCATTTATCTGTAACATCTTTGTCTCAATCTGTCTAAAACTGGTAAGGAAACATTCGACCTCAGTTTGTCCTTCAACACTTTATTCTTAGTTTCAAAAATGGAAGTGAGAAGTGAATCTTTATTTTCAGTTTATTTTTCCACTGTTTATTTTTCCTTTTTCTGTAGTAAATTTTATCAAACTGGTATTTATAACTATTCCATAGTTTATATTCCTCTTACTAGTTCATACCGTCTCACCTCAACTTATTTCTTGGTTTACATTTTTTTGTTTGTTTTAAAAGCATAATTCTATTAAGCCTCATCCAGAAACAAAATCAAATATTAGCTAAACTCAGGTGCTTGAGCCACCTGAAATTAATATTCCTTTTGTATGCAGGGACCTCCATTAAAGTTTAGAGGCAATCCTTGATATGAACATTGGAATAAAGTGATATTTACTACTATAGTTCAAATATGTATCATTGAAATCTTACCACCGATATTCAGTATTAGCCTTTCCTTCCATATGAGAGGAATATATATTGTGTTAATGAGTTTATTATTCAAAAGTTTCATAACTCAATTTTGCTGACATTAATTGCTTAATATTTTTAAGAAAAAAAACATGATTCTGAATTAAAATTTTTCATTGCAAAAAAAATTTTTTTCATTGCATTTCTTTTTTTCCCCTCAGCTTTATGGAAGTATAATTGACAAATAAAAATTGTATATATTTACAGTACATGATATTTTGATATATGGACAATATGAAATGATTATCACACTCAATCTGATTAATATACCCAGCACTTCACAGTTATCTTTATTTTTTAATGTGATGAAAACATTTAAGATTTATTGTCTTAGCAAATTTCGAGTATATAATATATAGAAGTATTAACTATAGTCACCATGCTATACTTTGGATCTCCAGAACTTATTTATTTATATAACTGAAGCTTTGTCCTCTTTGACAAACATCTTTCCAGTTCCCCACCCTCAAACCTGTGGCAACCACCATTCTATTCTCTGCTTCTATGAATTGGACTTTTTTAGATTCCCCATACAAATAAGATAATGCAGTTTTTTGTCTTTCTGTGCCTGGCTTATTTCACAAAGCATAATATCCTTCAGGTTCATCTACTTTGTTTCGAATGACAAGATTTCTTTCTTTTTTAGGGTTGATATAATCAGCCTTAAAATATTCCTCTGTGTGTGTGTATGTGTGTGTGTGTGCGTGTGTGTGTATACACACACATATATATATGTGTATGTAATCATTCATATTTTCTTTATCCATTCATCCACCAGTAGACACTTAGGTTGAATCCATATCTTAACTATTGTGAATCATTTCTGTATTTTTCAAATTGGTTTACAAAAAGAATAGAATACTTTCACTTTTAGTACCAAATATTTTAAAAGGCAGGCATTAGGGAAAATATACATTTCTTTCTTTGAGATGTTGATATCTAACAGATCCTGAACTCTAGCAAAAAAATATTTCCCATTACCTTTGCATTAAGAATAAACCTAGCTTTGGACTAATATTTTCCACTTTTTGTTTTGTCTTCTTAAATAGCATTGCTTATTCAGATAGCACTTGAACATATTTTTTTATATAATACCCGTCTATGAGATGGGTAAATTGATTTACATATATTAAGCTTAAATTGATTTACATATACTAAAACAAAATTCTCCCAATTTCACATAAAAGGAAATATAAGGAATCATTTCACAACATCTTCCAACTGTTTCAAGTGAATTTATCTTAATGATTTAGTTGAATGATTTATCCAGTGCCGTACTAGAAGTGTAAATGAAAAGTACGACGTGTAAAAAACTCTTATTTCAGTATTCATTCCACAAGTTCAGCATTTCCAAACTAGTACTTGGAACAGTTTATAATGTTAAGTATTTTAAGTTTTAGTACCTCAAGATAAATTCATTTGTTGAATGATTTAATGTTTAAAATATCCTAAATTAAAATATTCAAAGTTCCTTTGCTTTCTTATTGAAGTTGCAATAACTTCAACTCCCTGTAGTGTAGGGTCCACCAGGATAATATTTGAGAATAGAAAGAAAAATATAAGTTATTTGCTTCTAATGTTTACTTACACTCTGGGATGCTCAACAAACTGAATAATTGTCTTTAAGATATTTAGCATTGAAAAGAAAGTTTGGGTTTCTGGGAAGTGTTGGAGTTGCCATTAATTATACTAACCCTAAATCCTTTGAAAAAATGATCATTTTCAGAAAGTTGTGTCAGATTGCTGTAATGGAAAATAGCATTAACATGCTACAGCCATTCTAGAAAAATCCTACTTCAAAATGTCAGAGAACTGCTTGTCTTTTTTTTTTTTTGGACCTAACATGTTAAAAGGTCCCTTTCTGAATTTTTTCTTGGGATGCTGGGGACGTAAGGTGTAGTGTATTCGTACGTTCAGTAATACTTTTCTTCAATAATAATAACACACAAAAAAATAGTAAGCAGAGCTATATATCTAACCCCAAAGAAGCTGAAGACCTTAGATATTCCTCAATAAGTATTTCCTTTACCCCCTGCCAGTACACCCGAGGAACCTTTTCCAGATAAATTTACCCATACCAGTAATCAAATCTAAATATCACAGAAATAAGTTGACATCCGTTATTTGCTAAGCCAAACAAAGGTTTATCATTCTTTTTCTACCTTTTCCTTCACCTACTCTGCCCACCCCACTTAGTTTTCAAAGCTTCTTTAATATCAGAAACGGTCATTCCTAGTTTATGTCAAAATCAGTGCTTTGAAAATTGAAAGTCTTTATTACTTTCTGTAACTGTCTTCATTTTTAGGCTAAAATTACAGAGTACTTCCTTTTTTTGGTTCCTTCTAGCTCCTAATAAAATTTTTCATATTGAGAATTTCTAGTAGTAATTTTTACAAGATTAATCATTCATTTAATTATTTTGTTATGATTTGTTTAACATATTAAATTGTCAAATGTTTCTAGTCTCTTAGTATTACCTCTGATTTTTTTTTTTTTTAGAGAGACAATATAATCTTTTAAAGGTTTGTTTTCATACTTTTGTAGTATCCTGAATGGTTGGCTAAGTTTAAAATGTTGCCTTTCTTCCTAGTCTACACTAAAAGCCATTGAGTGTTCTAATTGCACATAACACTAAATAAAAACTTTGTCAAAAAAAAAAAAAAACAACTTTGTCTGCCACTTTTAAAAACAAACTGTGAATGTGAAAATGTCTTCTGATGTGACTGCTTTATTAAGACCAATAAAGCAGTTTTAATCCAGAAGGCATGGCCTCAATGTTTGTCAAAGTATGCAGCAGCAAATGATCTTTATTTTACCTCAACCTGACAACATAATATATAATATCACAAATTGTTCGAGTTGCCAAGATTTTAACTAATTACTCTAAAGTAATACTCTATTTTAGAAATGTTAACCAAACACTGGTATTTAGAAAATACCATATTATGTTAGAATGTATATCAGAAAAGTTAGAAAAGCTACATTAATTAGAAAAAGCTGGAAAAAGTAGAGCAATAAACTGAATTAAACTGGAAAAGATTAATTTAAAGAAAAGCAAACAAAAATCATCAAGTCTTTTTCTTAAAGGACAAATAGATTCCTAAGAACTTGAAAGAACTTTTCAAAAAGCAAGATTAAAAGATGTACTGAGATAATAAGAAACAGTAAGGTAAAAATCACTCATTTTAATAATAGATACAATGACCTTAATTGAATAAAATCTAAAAAGTCACTAAATATAAATGTCCACTGGTTTGAATTTGAACTTGTATAAGACCTATGCAGTTTTGGCTGAATTATAATTTATGATTGTATAATATTACTCCTTAAAATCTTTGCATATAACTTTATAAGGTACTCAGAGGTTTCTATGTATGATTGAAGATTATATTAAAAATCTAAACCATACAGTAGATTATCACACGTTTTTCAATGTTGACTTTTAAATGTCAGAATAAATGTAATACCAATGTAAGCCACAGGGTGGGAGTGAAAGGCAAGAACTTGTGTTAAAGTAGCTTAAATACATAATTACAGTATCTTTAAAATGCTTGTTAAATGCTTAGGAGCTGTAGCTTGGTTTTCTTCCTCTAATACTGCTGCATTCCTCAGCAAAGACTATAACAAAATACAAAGACGTGGATTTAAATGTATAGACCAATAATGGAAAAGAAGTACACACACACACACACACACACCCGATTTTTTTCTCCCTAAAGTTTCTGGTTATATCAGGTGTTACTGAGATGATCAGAGTAGCAATTTTGATCAATATGTAAATTTGAGGAAATTCCTTGGAATTACCAGTATTGGAAACAGTAACTTAAGAAATTACCAGAAATACTTTATGTCTTCATCCTATTGTTTATTGTTCTACCTTCATTTTCCTTTTCCCCTGATAGTTCTCATTTAAAGAAAAAAAAATCTGTTGTACCATAAATATATCTAAATAAATTTAGGTAGCTTCCAGACGTATCTATATGGATCTATAGATATATAGTTATCTATATAGATGTATAGTTCTATCTATATATATTGTTATATACATATAGATCTATAGATAGAACTGCAAGCTACCTAAACTTATTTTTCATTGAGGAATATAAATTTTCCATGTGTTTTCTGTTAACCCATTCTCATTTGAGTTTAGAAGCAATTTAAAGTGGTGATCATTTTGTATCTTTAAGGAAAGAAGACAAGAGATTTCTTCTCCTAGAAAAGAAACTTCGCCAGGGAGTCTTGGCATTCCTTTATTCCATGAAAGGTAGTTCTGTGTTCTTTTTCACCAAATCTAAAAATTATAAATATCAAAATATATTCTTATTTACATATTTTTAAATGTTAGCAATTGTAAGAAAATAGCAGCTTCTTAGAACTAGAAGAGACCAATCTAAAACTCTTCCATGTTAAAATGACCTAAATAAGTCATACAGTTAATAGCAGAGATGGGTCTAAAAACTAGATTCTAAAGACCTAATATTTCAATAGACCAAGTATTATGACCACATTGTTTTACAGATGGCTCTTAATGCAAACCATTAAGTTAGGAATATTTAATTTTCTATTCAAGATGCTTATAGAGAACAAAAATCAATACATTGAAATTTCTAATGTGAGAATGAGACAGCACAAGTGTGATATATGAATAAGTAGATATGCTAGTCTGCATTACATATATGTATTAGAACTTTTCATTTTTCTCCTGGTTCTCCAAACATTAGAATATTTGAAGAGGATGTTTTCTAGGAATTTAAAATATTTGTTTAACAAAAGTTAAAACCTTTCAATAATTATTTTGTGGTAATAAAAAGATGCCATGTAAGTTTAATTTTGATTTTAAAATATTTGAAGCTATAGCCTTACATTTTAAAATATTGATTTATTTTTAGCAGTTATATAGAGAAGACTTTCTGGGATCTGAAAGAAGAATTTCATAGAATACGCATGCTAGCAAAAGCACAAAAAGACCACTTAAGCAAACTTAATGTACCAGCCACTGCAAATGGTAAGTTTGATTTAATGTAATATTAATATTATTGGTAGTATTTATTGGTTGAAATTGATTTCTTTTTGATTGTGAAAACATTTCTAAGTGCTTATTAAGGGCTAAGGCTCTGCAACTTGCATCTCACACCGCTTATAATCGGTAAGTGCTGTTTAAGTTCTGTAGTGTATTATATTATGTAATTGGCTTTTTCTCTCTTTATTGTATATGGCACTATATATATTGAAATGAATGACATAATTACTAATCTTCTTAATGAGAAGTTTCAACCTGGAAAACGTACAAAATAAGTATAGGATATATCTCTCAAAGCGTTCGGTTGCTATTTGGGGGTCTTATTAAACATTAATTTATGTTAGTAAGCAACCTTGAAGCTGCACTACCATATATAAGCTAAGTAAAATTATAACATTAGGGCTTTTTTTAACTTCTGCCTGAAAGTTAATTGAACAGTACAGATAGATTCTTGTAATTTGATTTGAGAAATAAACATTACCTGTTTCATGAAGGCCAGTTCTGTTGGAGGTACAAAGTACAAATTTAGTATTAGTATAAAAAATCACTTAAAAGGAACATGTGTTGTACACATGTGTTGTAATGTGTCTTTTAAAAGTTCCACCTTTCCCTAAAACCCCAGACTGGCTTTCTGGTGTTTGCATGAGTAGTTCAATATAAATAGCAAAATACTAGGGATTGAATCTGGCTACTAAGCACTTCTGTAAACAAAAGGAAGGTAAACTGATCACTTATGATAAATTTGCCTTTATTCTTGTGACTTGAGATATTTCTGCATACAAGTCCCAAGAGACGTGATTTACTGTTTTCACTCTGAAAGATGTTGCAGCAGTGCTAACACCCCTTTAATTAAAGATTACTTTCCATTTCTTATAGCTCTTATATCTAGGCTATTTAAAAGTCATTCTATAGTGTAAATTCACTTTTTGCTTACTACTGTCATTTTATTTTCAGAAAAGGAACACAATGTGGTGTTGGAAAAACAAAACAATCTTTGTAGAAAGACATAATTTATTGCTTCTCCTCCCTTCCTCCTACCTCTCCAAAAGGGCTCTAATTTTTCCATCTTAATTTTTGTCATTTTTATTAGAGATCGCTCTTTTGTGCCAACTAAAGACAGAACTTCTGAAGTAAAAGAATTATTTTTACTTAAAATATACTAGCTATAGAGATGTAGCACCTAGAATTCATAAACATGCTTTTTTGAACATCAACATCTTATCAAAACATTGGAATGGTGATATATTCATTGGCCCTACCCTGTTATCAATGGCTTAATACTTTGACCATTTTTAAATTGCACAGGTCTAAATCTGAGTATGTATCTGTCAACTAGAACACTGAGTGTTTAACTTCAATTTCTTTCCCACTGAAACTGCTTCCTAACATTATTCTTAAGCTTTACCATAACTGTCACAAATAATAAATACAACGTTATTCTGGAAATGTTTTAGTTCTGTTGTGCTACAGACTTCAGTGAAGTAAACCAAAATATCAAATATTATGCTTCTGACAGTAGTAGATAAAAGAGGGAAGAAAGAAAAAAATATTTTGGAAAAAGATTTCTTCTCAGGTGTTACAGAATTGGGTACTCAACAGTTGGTTTTCCTGACTGTTTCCTAGAATTTCCTGCCATTCTTAAGTCTACTACCAGGAAAATGACTACTTGAGAGTTAATGGACCTAAGAACCTTAGAGTACAAAGAAATCCTGCTAAAGATTGAGCTTCTTCTCAATTACTGTACCATTCCTAGTCCCAGATTATCTAGTAAATGTAGACTATTACACTAAGCTCTGTAGGGAAGAGAATACAGATTTATTCAGAATGCATCTATTGAGGGCATTCTATATGCCAGACACTGGCAAGGGTACTAGGGATAAATGGAAAACAAAACATAGTTTAGGACCTCGAGAAACCTTCTTTAATAAGAAAGAGAGATATGCTTGCAAATACAATATAGAGTGTTTAGTCTGCAGAGCATCCATGCATCATGCCTAAACCAGTCTTGGGAAGCCAGAGAGAGCCATCCAGAGAAACTTCATGTTTAAGGTAAGAAGTGAAAAATAAGAGTTAGGCAAAGAGTAGTAGGAGGGTATACATCAGGCAGTCTGCAGAGCATGTGCAAAGGTCAAAAAATAAGAGAGCAGGGCTATTTTAGAGAGCTCTAACAAAGTTCATTATAGTTGGAGGACAGAGTGAAACAGGTATGGTGAGAGATAAGAACATGGAGAGGTGACCAGGAGTCAATCATGAACAGTTTTATATGACTGAGGGCTGAGGGCCTTGGAAAGCCATGAAGAAGTTTTATTAGGAAAGTAACAAGACCAGATGTACTTTAGAAAAACTAAGGGAGGGTGGGGGGAAGCAATGTAGAGAATGGATTGAATATGAAATAAATTTAGAGGCAAGAAAGCAATTCCAAGGCTTTTGTAATCCAGTAGGAGAAGATGTTATATACTAAAGAGAGGCAGTAGATATATAACAGGGTGAACCAAAGAAGTTGGTTGTATTGTACTACAGTCATGTCCAAATAAAAAATATCATGTTGGAATGTGCTGTGGCATGAGACTGCAAAGACTAGAGGAAGGGAAAGAAACTGACATTTGTTAAATGCCTACTAACCTGGACTGTGCAGGGTGCTTTGTATATCCTGTATGCAAAAATATCCTAAATTGGCATGAAAATTGGTTAAATTTTCCATTTGTGAATGTACAGCTTCATTGATGACTACCTTTTCAGAGAGCTAATTTAAAAAATTTTTTACCATTTATCCATTTAATGAAAATACCAACCTCCAACCTCACTGCCTTCTAGAAGTAACATTGTGGAACATAATCGACCTTTTTCTGATATCTCAGAATCATCAACTTGGAGAGTGCTTTGATCACTGAGTGTTTGTTTTGTGTTGTTTTGTTTGCATTGAGAAATATAGCCCTTGTTGGCCCCACACTAGACTGGTGTTTTCTGAGTTCTTACATCTGCCTTTTTGTTTTTCTTCTCTCCTCTCCTGCTTTTAGCTCTTGTTGATATGTATATCTGCTCTCAGCAATATGTACCCATACCTTTTAATTTGCTGCTTCTAACCAGCTATGAGCTTGGTTAACCTCATCAAGCTTATTAGAATAAATCTAAAATGAAAATAAGAGCAAAATTTATATGTCTATGAAGCTTATGGCTCTAATTCTGACTCCTCAGAAGCTCTGTTTACTT
Source organism: Pteropus vampyrus (assembly GCF_000151845.1). Lineage (NCBI taxonomy): Eukaryota > Metazoa > Chordata > Mammalia > Chiroptera > Pteropodidae > Pteropus > Pteropus vampyrus. The sequence goes on along the minus strand of NW_011888783.1, from coordinate 26,035,109 downwards.
ACTTTTTAGCTTTTGCTTAAGTTCTAGAGAACTGGATTTGTGGGATAAGTGACTTCTAGATAAATGAGCTACAGAGGCCCTAGTATGTACCTGAGATCTGCCTGTTATCTAGAGGCCTTTTTAATCTATAAGATGAGAAAATCTTATATTCACATACAGTTTTCTAAACATACATCCCAAAATTTCATCCTCCTTTTGCCTCCACTGTCTTCTTTCCCACCCCCCGACTACCGCTCCATCACGTAGATTATTGAGAGTAGACAATAGCTAAATTGATTGGTGATATACTTTGTCATACAGTGATATTAGAGGAAATAAATGACCTAATTCATATGGATAATAACCTGTTTTATATATAGATATGCCTAGTAAGGATTTTCCCTTTTAACAACTTATTTGTCTAAGCAAGCTCACAGTTGCAGCTTCCATTACTGACAAAATGTTTAAATGTATACACTACAAGCAAATGTTTTTTACGTGTAGAGCAGTAGAACTGTGAACAAGATACAAAGCTTACAGCAAAAGACCTGGGAAAAGACAAAGCAGTTAAACTGTAACTAATAAGCTACATTCCAGCTCACCCGCTGAAGACTGCTAATATTTCTGTGTAAAATGGTAGCAAATGTAAAAATCCCAGTTGTCTTCAGTTGCTATAAAAACCAGTAGGAAAAATAATACTCATCTGTCCAAATCTAATCGAACATTCAGATTGTTAAGAATGATTGGAATGTGACTATTTTCCTTTTGTGTTCTTTTCCCTGTAGAAACACAATGCTCGATGCCTATACAGTGTACAGATAAAACAGATAAACAAGAAGCGCTTTTTAAGCCTCAGGCTGAAGATGATATAAATAGAGGTGCACCATGCATCACATCTGTCACACCAAGAGGACTGGGCCGAGATGAGGAAGACACCTCTATTGAATCACTTTCTAAATTTAATGTCAAGTTTCCACCGATGGACAGTGACTCTACTTTCTTGCATAGCACTCCAGAAAGACCCAATGTTCTTGGTCCTGCCACATCTGAGGCTGTGTGCCAGGATAAATTTAATATGGAACTTAGAGACAACCCAGGAAACTTTGTTAAAACAGAAGAAACTTTATTTGAAATTCAGGGAATTGACCTCATAGCTTCAGCAATACAAAACCTTAAAACAACTGACAAAACAAAACCTTCAAATCTTGTAAACACTTCTGTCGGGACAGCTCTGGATAGAGCTCCGTGTTTGCCACCTGGAGACCATAATGCATTATATGGAAATACATTCCCACTTCAGGACCTATCTGATGCACTTTTTCCTTCTCTTGATTCCCCAGGAAAAGCTATCCGAGGACCACAGCAGGTAACTGTTTTGCATTAACAAATATATTATGTGTGAACACACATTTTACCAGACATGCACAGCTATGCATCTCTTTCACGTTTATCGGAAATCCTTTTTAAACTAATGACTAGCCAAAGTTAAGCTCTCAATAAAAGATTCTGTAATAAATGTCATGAAATTATAAAAGATGAATATGGTAAAGCTCTATAATAAAGTATTTTAAAATTTATGTCACATTTTAAAATACATGTTAGCTTTATCCATAACTAGCATGTGTCACTTTTTTAGTCCCTTATTCAAAAGCTCTTTTACTTACCATTAGTGTTATAATAGGATTCTTTATTAAATTTCATACTGTGAAACACATGGCATTTTTCTATTAAAAAGTTTGTGTAGATCATGCTCATCTTTATAAGAATGCATGATTTTTCATAAGTAAATAATTGCACGTATATTCCTATTTATCAAAATAAGTGACCTGTCTTTCAACTAATACTTCTACTACATTCTCAATTATATAGTACGTAGATATGTAGGATTTGGTTTTGGTTTTGGTTTCTAATCTGGCACTGAACATGCAGCCTAATATATTTTTTAAATTGTTTCTGCATATGTATGATTTTAATCAAATAGCTTAATATTCCTAAAACTTGCAGATGACTCATGGTCCCCCAATCAAATCCTACCACCCCTTTTTATTCAGGTCCTATCACAGGATGATTCTTTTAAAAAAAAATTTTAATGCCTGAAGGCAAATGAAAATATATACTTCTTAGAATAAACAGATACTCATGAAAATACAGATTGGTGTAAATGTCTATATAACTTGCAAACATTTGCGTGATTTCTCTGTCTTAAACAACTTGATGAATTCCCTTTGCTTTATAAGTACTCTTATAGGCTATAGACTTTTAAATCAGCATACAAAGGAGGCAATAGTCAAGCTGTGATATATTTTAGTAGTGGGGAAAACTAGGCATTTTTGACAATAAGCTTTAATTATAAACTCACTTGTGTTCTACATTGTACCTTATTTCACATCATAGTCTCAGTTATAGTTACTACTAAATGAAGCAAATTAAGCAATTTCATTTATTGCAAATAGAATGCCCGTGGAGCTGTGAAGTGCATCAGTTCTAATGCTTGTTACTTTTTTCTCCATTATGTCTCTTCCTTGTTCTTTTACTAGTTAGTCTGTGCATTCATGTTTCAGTAGATGGCACCCTGCATTGTGCATTTGCTTTCTATGCTACAGCAAGGGAAACAGCTGGTATGTGATTACAACTTGATGGAAAAGTATTCAGCTTAAAAAATGCTGGAGAATTGGTGTTGAGCTGTCACAAGACATGGGGCATAAGGTTAGATAATTGATATTTTGGCAGAAAAGGCAAAATTAGTTTGTTTTGAAGGCCCTGTTTAGGATTGAAAGAATATTTCTTAAAATGGGTTTTTAAAAACACTTTGATGTGTTATTTGTATTAATAAAGCTAATATGATAAATGTAAAATCTTGAGTTGTTGATAAGAGGCGTGAAATTGCGGTTACATATTTCAGATTTTTACTTTTTATCAATCATTATTACCTAACACTTTTTAAAATACATTCAGTTTATCACTACAAAATCTAAAATATATCAGCTTATATTTGCTCTGTGTCATAGTTTTCCTATTTTTGCTGAGTCAGTGATTGGAGTCCCAACTGAATTCTATGAAGAGATCAAATCTGAACTAATAGCTCCTCATAGAGAACGATAAATATGGACTTTGAAGATAAATTGGCAGTAAAAAAAATTGGCTCTCCAAATTTAGAAGCTAAGTTGCTTCTAAGTCTGTTTATTATTTTGTAGATCTTATTAAGAATTATTTTAACATAATCCTTTATTTCTATCTATATCAATTTCCCATGAGCGTGGTACATATTAATCAGTTGTACTTTTTGTTTAAAACTGCAAACAGTAAAATTTTAATCTAGTTAACTAATTAGGTTTTTGCTTTTAGACTCACAATTATTACTACTTTTCTTTTATCAGGAAAGAAATATTTTTCTAAAAATCGTTTTATCTCAAATTTCAAAAAATATGTTTTAAATATTGCTATTTTTTATAATAAAATTAGTACTTCTCACAAAAAGAATTGAGTCAGTGTTATTATAAGCCCTCTGTACTGATATTTGAATGTATCTCGGTACTTAGACAGATTTTGTATATTTACACCAACTGTACACAGCTGTCCAGTAAAAATGTTTATAAGAAGACAGCGATATTGTGAAACCCAAATGCTTCAATTAATAATATGTATACTGTTTATGTAAATGATTGGTTAACTAGAATGAAAGAGATTGGGTAAGAGAATGAAAACTAACACTGTATCAAGTGTTAGATTAGGCCGTTACTTTAAAAGCATATTAATAATACCAGCACAAAGGTGTCTCTTTAAACTGACTTTTTGAGGTGATTGTCCTCAAAGTATCAGAATTTAGCTATGTCAAGGTAATTTACCTGTGTCAAGGTAAGAAAGCAAATTTAAAAAATTATTTGGTTTATAACATTTTAGGAAAATAAAATATTCCAGTCAACAAATATTTACTGAGCACCTACTATGGAACTAAATGCTTCTTCTTGCCCTTCTAGATTTAAAAAAAATAAATAAATTCAATTATTTAAAGGTATTTATGTACTGCCTATAATAGGAGTAATTCTGTTGAATTATTATTTTCTGTAATTCTTTAACTGGGCAACTATTGACAGGTTTCACTTCATTCAGCCTCAAGAAAGAATAAAGAAGTCCAAACTATGTAACAGGAGAAAAATAAGAAACCAAAAGAATGTATCGATGTTAGATTTTGTTGAATGATTCATTTAAATATTTAAGGTTTCAAAAACCCGATCAATGGAATTTCTTTAGTACTTTGAAAGAGAAAACTTCTTTTCAAAAAGTCAAAACAATATCTATTCTTAGATGATTTATTCATTGTGTACTTATAAATAGTAGTGAAATTTAAATAGCTCTTCAGCAAAATGCATGTACACATACACTATGTCCAGTGTACTATGTATAAATAAAGGTCCTGTAACTTAAGGATTCTATCGTAAAATAGAAAAGATAGGATTTAATTTTTTAAAACGCTCAATTATTGACTTATTCCAAAGCTACTGCCTTTGTGATAACGGGTATTAAAATAGGCTGGTGTTAAAGCTGGAAGATTTTTAAATATGTGAAGATAAAGTGCATAGATATGTATTTTAAGTGATTCTTCATCAAAGTTTAGTTGTGCCCTTTATGAAAAAGAGAATCGAGTCATGTCTCATGCTAACTCTATGGAAAAGTAATTTGCTTTCTTTCATATTAGAGAATTTCATATATACATGCATATAACCCATTCAAAAAATTTGAATTTGAAATTTAATGCAAGTTGATTTTACAAATAACAAAATGTTTTTGTTTGTTTCCTGCAGCCGGTTTGGAAGCCCGGTCCTAATCAAGGCAGTGACTTATTGGTACTAAGTGGCACAGGCTCAGAACTGCATATACCTCGAGTATGTGAATTCTGTCAAGCAGTTTTCCCACCTTCCATTACATCCATGGGGGATTTCCTTCGGCATCTTAATTCACACTTTAATGGGGAGACTTAAGAAGCATTTGAAAACAGACATACCAAGCTCTGTGTGACGATTTTGGGTTTGTAATACTATAAACACTTGATTACAAACTTAGTTCAAGATCATTTGCTGAAAAATCTCAGATATTTGAATTTTCTAAACTTATATTGTAACTTTTATTATCTTTTAAAAGATCATTCTGTACAAAACTAGTTCATTGTATTCATGTTGTGTTTATCATAATTCAAAATTATGTATGTGACTTACAGAATTGTATAACCATAATTTATGTTTGTTTCAAATATCTAAGCTTATTGCTTAGATTTCTAGTTAGATCTATTGAATTTGGTGATGTCCCATGTTTATAGAGTTTTTTCATTTGTTTTCATTTAAAAAGTTAGATTATTTATGCTGTAGGTGATGTTCTTTTTGAATAAACCTGTAATAGAGAATAGCAGACAACTTAAACATCTAAATAAATACTGAACCTAAAACATTTGCTGCCCAGTGATAAGATCACTGGTAGAATTATTTAAATACATCACATTTTTAAACATAATATACGTTTTTAATTTTTACTGTGTTTAGCCACATGATGAAATGAGTGAAGTATTCAAAGAGTTACTTATATTGTGTTCATTAATGTGTTCTTTGTTCCTGAGTAAAAAATATAAAAGAAATAAATCACATTTTGGGGAAGTTTATAAAATTTTTCTTTCCAGTAACTTAATAGAAAGGTGATACCAGATCTAGCAATATTTTATTACAAGTAGATCACTTTGAATTTTTAAATTATTTTTCAAACTAGACTTGCTAAAGAAACATTTCTATTTAATGGGAGCAAATCTAAAACCCTGTAAAGACTATATCCATATTTATTAATTTATATTAGTAATGTTCACATTCTTGTTGAGAAATTTGTTATTCATTGTTAGCAGGCTGATTGATAGCCACAGGAAGGCATTTAAGGGAAGAAACCAAATTCAGAAACCTGCAGAATTTTATTTAAAATGACATTTTCTTTCATTTTTCTTCCCTGTGATTGTCTTTTAGGGCCTGCCCCCCCCCATTTTAAAAAATGTTTAAAAGCATGACTTCCGTTTTATGAAGTAAACGTTGATTTGCAACTCTCAAAACAGAAATTTAAGCCTTCTTTGGAGAACGTGTTTTGAAACACTGGAGGGTATAGAATGAGGGAACTGGAGCAGGCCCCTGTGCCACAGTGAAGAGCCTTAACTTAGGAAGAATGATAGTGGTGCCTCAACTTCTCAGGATGCTAAGCACATCACACTGACATCTTCCTCACCAAGGTGACATAGCGATTATTAGATATTCACTGTGAAGAGTTCTGAGGCATGTACATCTTTCTTTCATTGCCACTGGGGCTGAATGGAAATGCCTAGACAATTATCCAAGTCTTTTCTCTTCTCCCCCTACCTTCCACCCACCCAGCTTCTCCTCACTCCTCTCACACACCCACAAATAAAACTTCCCAGAGTGTACCAGCCAGGATATACCATTGCACTGATCTTGTGAAAGAGGATTCCTTTTCCTTCTCCTTTTCTAGAAGAGGTAAAGTCCCTTACACAGTTGACATCTGCTAGCCTTCTGACAACCGAAAGAAATTGTAGTCCAGAAAATGACTCAAATTAAAGTGTATCCCTGATCCCTCCTACAGTCCACTCATTTCCCACCTTCACGACTTTTAGTAAGAGCGGGGAATTCTTTTTTCCTTTTGGTTTCCAGTGCTACCCCAACCTCCAACTTCCGAGGCACAGAGGCCCCTTGGGCCACAAGAGAGGCAGCCTGGTGCACGGGCTCCTGTCCCCCACTGCAGAGGTGGCGCTGGCTGCAGCTCGAAAGGTGGAGTGGGCACCCGCCAGGTATCTCCCTCTGTCTCTTACTAGAGTCGTGCAGGGACTGTCTCTTGGCATCTGCTAAGCGTGGCCGGGTAAGAACAGCTCCCAGGTAAAAAAGCTGCACACACGAAACGCTGAGTCTGAAAAAACCACCCCCGCCGAGGCGAGGCAGTTGTGAGCGGGATGCCTGAGAAGTGGGAGGTGAATGTCCTCAGGAGGGCCCCCCGGTGCAGCTTTCCCCGGAGGCTGAGGCTGCTGCCAGCGGGGACATCTGCTTTCTTACACTCCCGCCTGGCTCACCCCGCCCCCTCAGCCCGGGTTGCGTGGTTATTTTACCAACACGGGGGGAGGGAAAGCTCGAGGAGGTAGAAAAGGGGTGGATGGAAGCGCAGGAGATATTCTTCCTAATCTCCCACATTCCCTCCTTTTTCCTTCACATCTTTTAACCTTCAAGGTAAAGACTTTATAAATATGAAACGATAAGCGTGTCCGCTGGCTCCTAGGCCCGCCTTCGGCTCGCGGGGCTCTCGGGTGCCAGGCCCTCGCCTTTCTCTCCATCCTCCCCGGAGTCCGGCCGGTTCCGGAGGTTCAGCGGGGCCCGCCGGGTGCGCCCAGCCTGTGGCGCCTTCTCTCTCCGGCTGCTGCCTCGACAGCTGCTTGTAGCTACAGTAATTAGACTGTCAGTGCTTGTTAGAGAGGAGAGGGAAAAACACGCTTCTGACAGCAGATTCCGAGACTCCCCAGTTTGTTAATTTCTAAGAGATCTTTAAAGCATTAATTGAGGTCTCCCCAACTCTCCCCTCCCGTCCTTCTCCCCAACTCCTCCCTTCCCAAAAATATCTTCAGGAGAATTCTCTCCGCGTGGAAGCAGTGTTTCCCGCAAAACTGCAAGCCCGCCCCCGACTCACGCACATACAACCCTATTTTACATCTACATATAGATGCACACACGTGTACGCGTAAGGTTAACTCCGCGGAGGCCTCGTCCAAATAGGGACCGGGATTGCATTTAAAATAATAATAATAAATAAAGAAACTAAGAAGGAAAGGGGGGAGGGAAGCAGAAGTCGGGAAGAAAAGAGAAAAGCAGCAGGCTGATTACGAGGTGTCAAAACTGCCAGGAGCAAGAAGGTGATAGCAATCAGGGGTGAGAAGAGTGCGGCATTCGTGCGGGGCAACTAATTATCCGTCTCATTTGAGAAGAGCAGCATTTGAGGCAGCAGCGTTCGCCTGCTGAACGGTGACAGATTGGCGCGGAGGAGAGGGGAGGTGTTAAAACAATGGAGCCGGGCGCGCGAGCGCTGCTGCATGCTAATCAGCCCTCCCTCCGCCTGCCTGCCGCGCTCCCTCCTTCCTCCCGGCCTCCCTCCTCCGCGCTCCCTCCTCCCGCCTGCGGCGCTCCCTCCTTTCCAGCGGGCCCGCAGCCGCCGCCACCCGCTTCCTGCTCCCTCGCTTTCCCGCGCGTCCTTCCCGCCGCTGGCAAGTGGAACCCAGCCACCGCCACCGCATCCCTCGCTGGCCGCCCCGCCCCCCCCCCGCTCCGCGCAGCCACCCGCGGGCACCTTTCGCTGGCCGGGACTGCAAGCGCGCCGCGGGGGAGCGCCAAGCCGTGCTCGTGCGCCCGGGGCCCAGCCTGACCGAGGGCCCGCGTTCCCGGTTTCAGATCTTGGAGAAGAGACCAGGGAATCTGCATTCTCGTCCACTTGCTTTCCGCTTGTGGGTCGCACGCGTTGGGCAGCGAGCGGCAACCAAAGCGAACTCAGGAAGGGCGAGAAACGGCCAGGGGCGTCAGAGAGTCGGGGCCAGAAAGGCAAGGAAGGCCCCTGGACAGACGGCCGATGCCCCCACCCGGCCCTAGGGCGCTGCCACCACACAGGCCTCCCGCCGCCCTCAGCCCGCCCAGGGGTAGCTCCCGCAAAATCTCCCTCGCTGGTCCCCCACCTCCCGCCCCCGCGGCACTCCAGCACCCTCCCCTCCCCACCAGGCCAGAACTATACTACACGATTTAGTAAGTCCAGAGAGGAAGACAAAGGGCTTTGGCATTAGTTGCGCTTCCAAGGCTTAACCTCCTGACCCCGAGACTATACGGACCCTCAGAGAAACATCATTACACTGTCGCCCGAAACCTTTAAGAAATTGGCCACCCCACCCTCTGAGGGGGCCCGGGACATTTCGGGTTGGTCCAGACAACAGGGGCGTGGCTGCCCCTGGACAAAATCCACCAGAACCTTAGTCTCTGCTGAGAAGGGTCTCCCATACCTGTTGAGGCTGTCCGGGGGCCTGAGGTTTTGCATACAATTTCCTCCTACTTTTTGAGTTTAAATGCTGGTGGCTGAGCTTAAAGCTTTTGCTTAAAATACACTTTTATTCTTACATTTACTATGACAGGTTTACATAAACTACCCTTAGAGATTAAAAAACATTGAAGCATTAAGGTTTTTACGGCTTAAGTAGGTTAAAGGAAACAGCTACAGAAAACGGGTAGGAATTTGGACTGAATGAGAATGCAATTTCTTCTAAAGGGTTCTCTGCTATTTAGTTAACCAGGTGTCTAAATTAACATAAAACTTCCTTCCCTCAAGCCATACATGGAAAAGGAAAGCAGCTGGAAGATAATCCATGCTATGTGATTTTTTTTCCTGCTGACCTTTACCATTGCATAACTTTACACACCCAATTGTTCCTTTAAATCGATTTAAAATGGGAAGATTTGATAAAGCTTCATATATACATGAAGGTTTCATTGATATCATTGTCTCTACCTTTCTGTCTGCAATGTTTCATAATAAAAGTACAACACGCAAAAATCACTTGAATAAATGTTGGTATTTTATATTATATTTATTAATCTAGTCATATGAAAAACTACAGAAGCACACGGTGAATAATTTTTTCTTTTAGAATGTGCCCAGGCATACTGACACAATAGCTGAATCTAAAATTGTTAGGATCTACTAAAATAATACAGAATATTTAACAGTTTTTAAACTGAGAATTTGTAAAAGAGTTACATAAAGAATTGTGTGTAAATAAATGTTAATGCCTTTTGGTTTCCACTCTCTGGAAAACTACTAAGCAGACCTCTCTGCCCTTACTGCATCACAGACTTTTCAGTGCTGGAGTATTATCTGGCATTTAGAAAAACCCCTGGCATCTGAATCTGTTAAAATAGCAACCTATCTAACAGGAAAAAAAATAACTTTATATTTATTAATGTAGAGACTCAGATGCTTCATTAGCATCAAAATTAATCAATTTATTAACCACTCATCAGCCTTTTCTTCATTAACTGATTTTACAGAAGCAAACTTTCTGAGGCAGTGAACCTATAGAGTTTAAATAAATTTAGTTCAATTCTATATTGTTATGTATTTCTTCTAATGTCTAATCAAATTTGTTACCTTCCAACAACTTGATTGTTATGGGTTAAGTGTAATTTCTTCTCAGTCTCTAGACTTCGCAAATTTGCATGATTGTTTTAATGGTGTATTTACCGGTAAGTTTTTATTTGCACATAAGGACAAAAAGGTGAAGTGAAATTTGGTCCCAATGGAAACCTGTTAGGTTCCCTGAACATATGGCTCATTGGGCTGTTACTTCCTTTCTGAGATCATTTTCCAAGATTTTTTAATATATACATCAATTTGACACCAGTTATAAAGAAAATATATTGGCTTTGAAGATGCTTCCACCTGGGGTATATCTCTTAATAACAAACCGTCTAGTCAGGTGTACCTCTCAATGTATAGGTTTCCAGTCTCCAAGAACAGGGCATAATTTGAAAACAGTCAGAACCAACAGTTGATTTACAGTCTTTGAAATTAGGTGATTCTTTGCATTCTGAGAATGCCACAATTGATTTGATTAATACAGTTTAGGGGTGATTGCTTAAATATCTTTTTTTTGAAAAGCTATGCATTTGGAGTCCACAGTATTACAATGATTTCTCTCAGTAGATACAAGTGATGTAAGTATCATTTATTGGAAGTGTGTGGTGCCAGCTTAAGACTTAAGGGGAAAATCACAGCACGTTGAAAAAGATGTAAATGTTCAATTGGTAAAAAAGGGGGGAAAACCCGTGCTAAAACATGTGCCTATTTCCATTAAGCTTAATTTACTATTCAAAACAAGTTTTTCCTAATAAGCTCTATTGTTTCTTTCTGTTTTGTAAAATTTAATATGTGTGAGACAAAAACCAGATTCAGAATGTGAATGAAGTCTGTTTAGCAAAAGCTTTTGGAAGCTTACAGTTCAAGGAGGCCCTCAAATTAAAAGACACCTCACCTTATAACACTGATAGTACATAAGGGAGTGATTTTCTTAGGTCAGTTCTAGAACCAGTTACAACTAGATTGCTAACTTCCTCCAGCCTCAGAGTTCCTTGTGGGTGAATCAGTACACTGAAAGTGCAGCCTCCACCAGAATATTCAGAATGATGATACATATATGTTTAGTAAATAACTTTAGCTCTCACATTTTGCAGTCCTTTCTTAGGTCTTTTCGAGACCTTTTGAGACCTTTCTTAAGTCTCAGTCCCCAAATAGGACTGAAGTGTAAGTCCTCAAACATGTTACTCCCTTATTCTTTCTATAACAGGGTTGTTTGTCTTTAGATCGCTCACACTTCTCCAGAGTATTTGCACCTGATTGTGGAACCCCTTGAACTGGTATCCCTCATTTGAATATCCCCCTTGGAATCCAGGATGCCTGGGTAGCCTGGAGTGTCTCCATGCTTCCTTTGTTGTTTAGGACTACGTCATGAATAAATTTTTTAAATATCATGTTTAGATCCTTTGGAAGCAGTGTATCAAATATGAGTTATTGCTTATGAATTAATTCAAGGAATAATTATTTTAGAAATAACAAAATCTTAAAGATTGAATAATCCAACCTTCTTTTTATGTGTACAAAACAGAACAAAACTATGTCTAAAGAGAATGAATGAGTCCTTCAAATCCATGCAAATAGCTAGAACCCAGCTCAAACTCTCGTGCCTTTTGATCCGCTACTTTTCCATAATAATCCCTCACCTCAAAAAACATACACTTTTTCACTGGCTTTGTACTTGGCTTCGCAGGAAACTTAAATTATTGTATCAGAAGTCTTTTGTACACAAAGAGACCAACTATTATGCTAATACACAGAGACGGGAGGAGCCTGACACTACCTGACCATGGGGTGTTGTATATTATTTAGGGATTATCAATTTATCACCACCCTAACACGGGCGCAGAACATTTCTGCTGAGAGGAAAAAGCACCTTAGCACTGAGTGTTGAGCCTTTCTCATGTCTGCCCCAATGAGGGAACAGCATGTGTTGGATTTGGTTTTTGAAGCTTGAGATAGAAACTAAGGTAGGAAAGAAGATAAAAAAAGATTTGTACCTCTAAAGCATAGAGTTAAGCCTCACAATAACACCCAAACCGCAATGGCAACTTTTTAATAGTCCTAATTCTAAACTAAAGGTTTTATGGGAAAGAAAAAAAAAGTAAACCAGTATGAACTGGAAGTGTGCCTATGTACTTTCTTAAGCTATTAAACTGGAACTGGGACATTATCTAAACGAAATATTTCATTTGATTGAAAGGTTGGCCTTCTTGAGGAGATCTCAGCATTATATTACCTTTCCTGGACTGTTGGTGAATCAGTTCTGAAAACAGTTCTCTTTAAACAAATAGTTTTCCCTTTTTAAATGTGTTAAATTGCACTAATCGTCAGTGAGAAAGGAATATCCTGGGTGGGTGTATTCATACAACTTCAGGCAGTTGGCTTAAAAGGAAGGCAAGCTCAATGGAAATCCAAAGATCAGTAAAAGAGACAAAGTTTTCTTGAAAAGGCTTTTCTTACCCCAACAGAAGAAGAAATGCCAGCAGCAGGCTTCTTCCATGGGACATCTCTGTCTCTGTCTGTCTGTCTGTCTGTCTCTCTCCACTATGCAAAGACCCACTGTTTTATTTGTTTTTTTCTTGGGGTTTTACCATTGGCATTTTGAAAGTCTTTTCTTTCAACCTCTACAAGGTCTGGATGAGACCTATTTGTTGGTTAGAGCACTTGATGAACTTCAAAGCAGATTTCGCTCTATCCTTTCATCTTTAAAGTTTTCAAGTTCCAACTTTTGTTTCTTTCGAAATAAATATCAATGAGTAATATGGCTCAACAGTAAGAGTTCAAAAACAACATGTAATCCTGACATGAGAGTACCTTGGTAACCACCACTCTACTTCCATACATGCTGTAGTACCCTCTACTGGCCTGGAAAAGAGCCAACCTCAGGAAAGAAACGATGGTCCATTTTCCAGTCAACAATGACACTGCCACTTCCCTCCAAAATATAAGGACATTTTCAAGCGTTTCAGTCATTTCTTCCGCCTCCACCCTACAATGTGCTTGGAAAAGTGCGCCATGGGGTTTGTGACTCCTTTCCTTTCCAAGGCAAAGTCCCAATAAAAAGGTCCTGAGTATTCTGATATACATCAGAGAATGAGCCTTGCTTCTTGTATGATTTCTTCGATAAAGTACTATTTAGTTATGATAGCCAGGTTTAGCAAATGAAAACACAGGACGCCCAGTTAAATTTGAATTTCGAATAAACAACAAAAAAAATTTTTTACTGTAAATATGTCCTATGCAATATTTCACAACCTTATCTTTAACATATCATTGACTATCAAGATGTGAAATCAAGTCTTAACAGATTTTTTTCCCCTACTTTTTTGCTTTTTGTAGGTTTTTTTTGGAGCGGGGGTGATTAGGCGTGGAGCAAATGTCCCTTTTTGTGTCCTGAATTTTTTCTTCCTTTTTTATTCCGCGGGGAAAGTCTCAAGGCCGCTTAAATTTCTCTCAGTAGTCCCTGTACATACTACTCCCCTAGATTTTGATTATACAATGTTTTGTATTGTGTTTAAACGTGTTCATGTAGTCTCTTCCCTGATAATGTGAGCTTTTCAAAGAGAGGGAATGCGTATCACATCGCTTCTTCCCTTCCAGAGTTCCCTGGCGTCTTTGCCTCTCCTTCCAGGCTGCCTCAGGTGAGTCAGGTGGCACTCCGGGGATTCTCCACTCCCACCTGGGGCCCA
>NW_011888783.1:25878511-26021031 GCF_000151845.1 Pteropus vampyrus | reverse complement strand
CAGCCGGGCGATTCTTTCCCTCATTTGTTGCATTGTTTGCATTAATATGAATATCTTGTTCTGTTTGTTTTGTCTCCTGGGAGCCAATAAAGCTGTGAGTTTTTTCTTTACACCAAATGCAGCTCTACGGGCGATCAATCAATGGGTAGTCTTCGGATAATCTGTGAGAGTGAGAAATCTAATAAAGCTAGCGACTAAAAAAGGAAAACAAAATCTATTTTTCTCTTAGGTTAACTACGTCAGGATGAGTGTGTTCCACTTCTGCTGCTTGAGGTGGGTTTAACTCTTGTTCTTTTTCCTTTTTTTTCTTTTTCTTTAACAAATGGATTTGAATGTCAAGATGGGGGCGGGGAGGAGATCTGAGGGGAAAGTGAGAAGAAAGAGAAGAGGGCTGTTTAGGGGCCTCTTAGGTTTCCTGATGATTGGTGGGTTCTTGCAAGAAAAGGAAAGACCGTACTTTGTAACGTCCCAGAAAATGAGAGATGTAGGATTCCGATAAGCTGCACTTTGGCAAAGAGGTGCTTCCAAGCAGACAGGAAATGTAAATTAATAAAGAAGTTAACTAGGCAATGAATATAAATCAAGTAATTATTAGTGTCCCCTACCCCAACACTTGTTTCCTCCTGCTGGATGCTAAACTCCCAAAATGCATTTTTGGAAGGCCCCTCAGCTCTCCTGAGCAATGCAAGAAAGATGAGAAAGATTTGCCTTGGCTGCTGCTGCAGATCTCACAGCACAATGCAACCCAAATCATTTATAAACAGATCAAAATAACAATCTGAATTATCTAACATTCACAGCTGAAGAGCCCAAGATTATGTGATGAATTGTTAAATTGCAGTAGCATTGTTTTGGATTGCTAATTAAAAAAATAAGCAAACCCCATGACTCTAGATATGACAACTGAAAATACCCACAAATTATTTAATAAATGAAGCGTCTAACAACTTTAACACTTCCTGGTCGCCTTGCTAATAAATGTAATTTGAGGTAGATTTTTTAAATCTTCAATCTAAACAGTGAATTCATTACGCGCCATTCAGATCTCTGGATGCCTATGGACTTCTTGGAATTAGGTGTTAAATAGACAAAAGTGAACCAAACTGCCTTTAAAAGCACAGCATGACCATGTAATTCTTTTTCCAGTTTGTGGTAAAAAATGATGAAACTTCTTTCCAAGTAGCTATCACCCAGATTTAGTGTGAAAAGTAGTGTAATTGTAATTCACGCCATCAGGGTCTATCGCTGATAGACGATCAGCTGTTCTGTAGTGGGGAGAGGCTTTCTTTTCAAATAGGAAAGCTGCCAAGTGCTCTGCGATACCTCCAGCAAGCTTATCGGATTGAGTTCAGAGCCAAAACAGCAGCTGCACACATATGCAAATTGGCAATTAATAGTATAACATTCTGGAAAAAAATGTTTAGAAAAATTTTTAAAGAAAATAGAAAGAAGCTACCTGAACGTTAACCTTAACTGTAACTGGGACTTCTAGGATGAATGACTAAGGATTAATTATCCTCTCTGGAGAGGACTTGCTCTTTATTGCCTTCTCTCCTACAGATCAAGTCTTTGTTGTCTTGCTGAGTTCTGTCTCTTTCATGGAACACAACAATGGACTCTACAGGAAGAAGTTTAAAAATAACTAAAAAGCCCTTAGATTTCCATTCCAGAAAAGAAGGAAATTAAGTCCTTTTTATTGATCATTCTTTCTATACACAGAGATCACAAAGCAAGAGCTCCTGGAAAAGACATTTTGTTCTGGATGTCATCATCTTCTTCCACTACAGCTTACAGTAGGAACAGGCTTCAAGTCCTGGGGTGCTGCCTGTCTCTGTCTTGGTTTCTGTCTGTCTCTTCCTTCCATTGACAGGAATGCTGCTTGTATGCTTCATGCAGCAGTTTGCAGAAATCCAGCAAGATTTATGGTTTCTGTTGCCCAGCATGTATAAACACAACACTTTAAAATATTTAAAGAAAAAAATTATATGAACTTGTTAAATTTCTTAACATTCTGGTCCACCCCACCCCAGTTCTCACACACAAGTACCCTGTTTCTCTGATACAATCATAACAATAGTTGTGGCTGGGATTAGGTTAAAAACCTAAACCCGAAGAAGGGCCTGGCATTTTCACAGCAGGCTTTCTCTAATGCTTTGAGTCTTCCTCTCCCTCTAGCACGGGGGTGGGGTGATTAGCAAATGTTTCAGATAATCTGTGAATTCTTAATAGTCATATTTCCATGGTTGAAGATCTGCCTGTTTCTGGGATGTGGCAGGTTTTAGAAACATTGGTGTTGGAGGTTTTACAGATATTTCCAAGTTTCAGGAGTTTGAAATTTGGGTCAGGATCCTGATTCCCTTCAATGTGTAAGGGTGAAGGAGGTTTTATTTTGCTTTATTTTTCTGGATGTTTCAGGATGAGATTGTATCAATCCTGGCTGTAACATGTACCATAAATGCAAAGTTGCAACCATTATTTCTGCCTTTCTCTCCTTTTATCACCTACATTTCTAGCGTTATTGCAAATCAAGTGTGCCTTTAGTTTAAAAACCTTTTTTTTTTTTTTTACATTCTAGGAACTCTTTTATAGTCAAAGAGAAATTTTGGATTATTAACACTCAGTTGAAAGGATACGGTACACTTTTCCAATACAAGTTTTGAAGCTTGAATACCAAATTTTTAGTAGGAAATTCGCCCATGGGGAATTTAAATACATTTGTTTATATTTCTTGGAAAAAGGATTTTAGATAACTGTCAATTAAGCATCCAGTCCATTTAGAGTACAGAAAAATTTGAGCCCTAATTGGAAGGACAAAAGTCCTTTTCTCTAACCAACTCTGGATCAGTAGATGGCACTTTTCTAAATATTTATGATTAACAGAACTTTTCGTGTCTGATTCCAATAGAAGTATCCTATGTTCTGAAGATTATGAGGAATAAGAGAAAATTTGTCAAATCTAAATTTTACTCATAAGTAAGGTATTTTTCTTGTGATTAATTTGCATGCATTGTTAGACATTTCTTTTTTCTTGTGACTAAATGAAAAGTGATTTAAAATGATGTAGCAAGTCAATTGAAAAGTTGCTTTTGAATAAAACAGAACAATAGGAATGCCAACTTTCCTTCTCTATAACTTCATTAACATGGTTGTATAGACATTTGCATGTAAAATGTAGTTAACAAAGATTACACAGAAGTAAATTTAGTCCTTTAGTGCCTACCTCTATGGTAAAATCAGACCATTTGGCATAGTTTGAAGTCTTCCAAGAAGCCTGGTTTCCACCTGGAAAATAAATTACTAAATTTGAATGTGTTACTTATACTATGGTGAGTTGTCTATGTGTTACATTTTATTTTAGTGCATATACTAGAAATTTAGAGTTTTCTAAAATTGTCATCTGTCAAGGTAAAGAATTATAATAATATAATTATACTAGGAAAAAGTGTTGTGACTTTAGGTTATTTTGGTACTGTTACAACTATGATGCATTTTTTAAAAATTCAAAATGTCACAAATTCATATTTCATTGTCAAATTTTGAGATTAATTTAGATTAGCTATAACTTATAACCAAAGTTTATTTTCTTCATATTTATTGATGCATAGATAATGCTTATGCACAGTCTTCAATGTAACACATACACACTATTGCGGTCTCTAACTGGACTTAACTTTGTTCTATCTGTAAGTGGAACTTTATCTCAAAATTGTCTAAGAGTTTGACAAATACAGAATACTTATCAAATCATTGTAGTCTCAATTCAATATATTTTACTGTTATAAATCATAAACAGTTTGTGTTATAAGAACTATTTTGATTAATCAAAGATTCTATGTTGTGTGACACAAAGTCTCATAATGAGATGACTGGGAAGACGTCACAGATAGAAAACAACACTCAATTAACTTATCCAGATAGAAAATGTTAAAGCTGCAGGTGTACACAGTGGAAGGAGACGAAGATGTGGGACCATGGCTCAGTAAAAATTTATCACCACAGCTAGTGAAAAAGTGAAGCCATGTGTCTCATTAAACTGTATCTGTAGGTTTTTCTTCATCTGAAAGGAGAGTGCATTAATCTCCTAAAGGAAGCAGTGTTTCTTTCTGAAGTGTAACTTTTCTAAGTTGAGTCAAATAACCAGAACAGGTATGGTTCTGGAACTCTATACTCTCAAGCCTAGGAACTCTATAATTCACTGTAATATATGCAAATATGTCTAATGCCTATACCACTTTCATAATAGTTGTAATTTCTATATTTGTCGTTTTTTTATTCTTAAGTGTTTCGTGGATCCAGATAAATGTATAATAGATACCACTTTCCGCAGGAGTGAAAAGAATAAAAAATTGATTCATATTTAAAGGTGCTATATTTGAGCAATATGGTGTTAAAATATTTTATCTTTACACAGGACATTTGTTTTGAAGAATGTATCTGGAGGACTCAGGACATTTTCTATATAGTAAACTGAATGAGGAACCTTTACTTAAGATGATAAAGGGTAATATTTTTAGAAAATTATGCCTCTAGGAAATTTACTTGGCCATTGGATTAATAGTCTAAGAAGTGATGGTGATAGAATAATTTCTTAGTTAAGTTCTTTCTCTGTGTAAAACACTTCACACATATTCCCTCATTCAATTATAATAACCACCTCATGAGGCCAACATTATTATCTTTATTTTACTGACGAAGCAAATGAGGCTAAGATTAAGTCACATAGCTAATAATGGATGAGCCCCTACAGCTGTGGAACTCTAAAGTCCATGCTCTTACCATGTGAGACCCTTCTACTGTCGTGTCTGAAGGATAGAGGGATGGAGATTAGAAAACCATCTCTCTCCTCTTAAAACTCCATTTTTCCTTTACTAAATCAAAAAGAGTCAATGAAGTAGTCCAAGATTTTAGCAGTGTAGTTCGGGTCCCTTTGATTAAGAAGTCTTTATACGACTAGAAACAAGATTGCTTTGGCACATGCATAAAGACTCAGGCGATCTACACATCCATCCTCAATTTTAGCAATTCGAAGCAGTTAGCTACACGGACAGTTTTGTATGCATTGCTAAATGCAGACACAAAAACTGCATTTGCAAAAAGAGGAAACCCAGTTAAACTAGGTTGCAAATTTGGCCCTAATTTAGCGTAGCATTTGTGATACATATAGGTTAGAGTGACATTTATATAATGGTGTGAAATATGAGAAAGTTCCAATGCTAGACACAAAGACTTTTTAAAATTGCTTTTGCCTACTTTGGTTAGTTTAAGAAACAGGAGGAAGAATTTGGTTTTTCAAGTGATGGGAAGCCTTTAAGGATGTTGGAACACTGTTCGGTCCCCTGGGGTTCTGCCTGCTGTACAATTTTAAATGTCTTTTAGCTAAAAAATTGGCCAACAAGGGAAACATAGAGATGAAATCTCTTCTTCCTTATCGGGAAAGTGAGAAGCTATAGATGGCTAGTGTAATCTAATTATGATAATCAAATAAATGGTCAGCTTTTGGGGTCAGAAAGCCATAAGCATTCTCCTAGCTAATATTTCTATTTAACTGGAGTAACTACCAAATATTAGAATTTACTTTGGGGATTTTGTTCTTATGCTCAGTTGTAGACATAGGTTTCAGCTTAAGAAATACAGCCAGAAATGAGTCTAGATAAATACACAATGTTTTATATAAATGCTGCAGTTATGGTACCTGAAACTCTTTCCATTTCTCCAGTGAAGACCACTGGAGGGCAGTGTTTTCTCCTTTGGGACCAGCACCTGGTTTTAGATAAAGCATGGATGTGTTAAAAAGGTATCTGGGTTATGGAAAATGAGTTGCACTTCTCTTTCAGGTTGTGCTTGTAATTTATGCCCCCCAACCCCGTTTATGTGTCAATGTGTCATTAGGTTGTTTCTTATCATTCTGCTAGCCAAATTAGTCATATCTAAAAATCCTTAAAGAAGATCATGTACCATATTTATTATTTGGGAGTCTTTTAAACTTTTATATTAACCATTTGAGGATTGTACAGAGTTTGTTTTACTAATATAAATAGCAAATGAAAGAAGGATATATGAACAAGAAAGGTAGTTTTAACTAGCTGCTTTACACATTAAAATTTTAATATTTTATTAAGTTTACATTAATTTCATTTTCAATATAATATGTGTATATATGTTTGCCACCAAATCAAGACCAAATGAAGACTTCTTTGAAGTTATTTGTCATATTTTATGATATGACTTATACTCTAGGGATAGTATATGGAAAAACATTTACAAATTTTTTGTTAAAAATGATTTATTGCTGAGTATTAAATTATAAAACTATACTTTTTGATGTTCCCATTAAGTAAAAAATAAAGCTGGATTACATAATATAATTGGGGTGAGCCATTTAATCTTTACTTAAATGCATATAATGCTAATTGAATTTTTTAAATTATAATAGTTTGTTTCATTTTTAAAAGTAAAAATATATTTTAGCTCCATGATTTTGTCTAGCAAAAGACTGTTTTGTTTTGTTTTGTTTTTTTACAAAATCAACACATAATTTTATTGTAATGTTTTATATTTTCTGTAGAATGCCCAAAAGCTTACCTGGGTTTATGACTAAACTGCGCAAAGGAACCCAGAGCAACTGGTCTCTCGAGGAAAAACATAAATTTCAATGTCTGAATCATAAACATTTGTTTAAAGTATTTTATTTTATAACATTTGTAATTATAAAACTAATAAGTGTTTGTGGTGGAAATTATGGAAATAATATAATAAAATAAAAATCACCAATAACCCAGCCAGTTAGAGATAACCACTGTTAATGTTTTCGAGTATATCCTTACAGCATATTTTTCTGTGCAATGATATATATAAAAAATGATTAGAATAATGACATCTCTCATTGTGACCTTCACTTTTCACTTAAAATATCACAAATATTTCCTATCATTAAAATTGTCAAACAGAATTATTTTGGATGACTATATAGTGTACTGTAGTTTATCCAGTAAGTTCTCTAACACTATATATTTGGTGGTTTCTAATTTTCCTACATTATAAACAATGCTATAACGAACATCTCTGTATACTATATTTGCATACATCTGCAATTATTGTCTCCACATAAATTTCTAAAAAGGAAATTTCAGGGTCAAAAAGGTTTGGTTTTTTTTTTTTTAATACAGATTTTGAACATAAGGCCAAAATGCCTTCCAACATAGAAGTGTATGAGAGTGCCCATTTATCCATATCTTCACCAACACAATGTTTTTAATCTTCTCTAATTTGATGTTTGAAAACAAATTTTTTTCTAGTTTTTGTTACTTTGATTACATGAAAAGTTTAATATATTTCATACATGAAGACTAGACAAAAAATTTGAAACAGTTTCATTATGGTTTGCTTTTTTCTACACATCATCCATTTTTTTCTATTGAGATGTTTTGTTTTTTCTTAATTTATGAGAATTCTTCATATAGTAAGGATAGTAACACTGTGCCATACATTTTATAAGTATTTTTCCAAGCTAATATTATATTTTGTTATTGATTTTTCATTTTTAAATTGTCAATCTTTCAAATGTTTTCATTAAAATTTCTACCCTTGCTTACATTTAGAAAATATTTCTCACAAAGATTAGATATTCAGTTATATTTTTTCCTACATATTTGATGATTTTGTTTTGTTTTCATGTCGTGCATTTAATGCTTTAATCTGCAGCTTATTTTGGTTTACCATGTGAAGATTTGATTATTCTTTCCAATTGGTAAGCAATTGTCCCTGAATATTTATTGAATAATATATTTTTTTCCTGCAGATTTGAAAAGACTTTGAATCAAGCTAAAGCTTTTATATTTCAGGGTCCACTCCTGAGATTAATTTCTGCTCCACTGATTTCTCTATTCTTCCACCTTTATCACAATATTTTAATTATACATTCTTACATCTGATCTTGCAAGTCCCTCTTTAGTAGTTTTTTCCCCCTGAAGTTTTCTTTGTCATTTTTTCCCTATTTATTCTTCATATACTTCATAATTACTTTAGTAAGTTAAAAATATTCACTTGAGAACATATGTTTTGCTGTGGAAAAATGCCCAAGATATATTAAGTGAAAAAAGCCAGTTGTAGAACTGTATGTATGATTATCCCTCCTATAATTAAAAAAGAAAAGTCAGAAAAAGCATAGATGTATGTGTGTATGCTCATGTGTATGTGAGTATGTGCCTTATAGATACATACAAAATTTCTGGAAGAATAGACAAAAAAAAATTGTTAATGTTACTTTGGGGGAGTAGGAATGACTGTTGTGGGGAAGAGGAAATTTTGCTTTTTATTATAAGGTAGTCTTTAGGTAGCCTTTTAAGGAGGTTTGGATTTTAAAATTCACCTGAAATTCAAAACAGAATTACATTAAATTTATAAATGAATTGGGGGATCCTTATCTAATATTGTCATTTTCCATATAGGAACACTTTTCAAAACCTTTTATGCTTCTTTGTAAAATTTTGTAAGTTTTTTTAGATGAGTCCTACATAAGCTCTGTAGTTTATTAGTTCATCTCTGGATTTATATATTTATAAATATATGTAAATTATACATCTATATTTATAGATTATATACAGAAACATAGATGTATAATATAAATATGTATACTACATAATTGCTTTTGTTTGTCACTTAATTTGTTTTATTGAAGACTACTCTCTTTTTTCTTTAAATAATTGAGAAAACTTGATTTTTTAATTTTCTTGACTTTAACTTTAAAAATAATTCTAAAGTAATTGGTTAGTTCAAGTTGGTCAGTTGTTTAGGCTTTATGTGGAAATCCTCCAATTTTACTCAATATAATTGTTTTTACTTATATGATTTTTTAAAATCATATAAACATAGCTTAAGAAAATAGCAATTATGAGGAATATTCTAAAATATAAATGCAGAATATAATACTTGTCACTTTCTTGATAAGAAATGCAAAGAAATAATGAACAAAAATAATTATTATAGATAAGATTTCCATGAATAATTTATGAGAACCTAGACAAAGAAGAAGGAATAGATATGACCTATTTTGATTTCTCCAGATTTTTTTCCATATTTCCAGTAGAAGATACTGCTATTTTTCATATTATTTTCAAAAAAGAAAGTTTTATTGCTATTATTCTTGACTGTAAGTATATAATATTCTGATTGTAAAAAACATTCAAATATTATAGGAAAAACTACTTTCTTATATGAAGTTCAACCATAACCCTGTCATCTAGGAAAAACTACTGTTGAGTATTTTGCCTATTCTTCAAGAATTAATTCTATTCATATATATTTCATATATTTATAAAATGAAATCACACTACACATATTGTTTTTTAGCCTCTTTTTTCTTGTAATGTATATTCATTGCTGTCCTTTAATGTCCATAAATGCAGATCTTCATAATTAATGGCTACCATTAAAATGAATATTTTATTTCATGGTGTTCCATAATTTATTTTATTAATTCTCCATTGATTAACATTTAGTTTCCAATATTTTACAATGAATATTTTAAAACACCTTTTTACATTAGACACATTACTCTCTTAAGAAATAAAAATGTTAAATCAATAAGTCTGCATAATTTTAACTCTTGATAATATTGCCAAACTGTCCTCCAAAAAAGTTATAGTGATTTTGCTCTCAAGCATTTCCAATATTAAGTGTTAATGTTATTTTTAAAATCTTTTATAATCTGATAGGTGAGAAATGGTATTTCCTTGTTCTTTAATTTCAAGAATTTGATTACTAATGAAGTTTATTGAGTTTTCATATTTTTTATGGTTTACTGTTATTTTTGTATTTGTGAATTAATTTTTTCCCCTGCTTTTCTTCTGAAGTGTATATCTTATTATTATTGACTTGTAAATGGCTAAAGATTAAAAATACGAATCTTTTATGATATGTATTTCTTTCAGTATATCTTTAGTCTTTTTACTTTGTGTCATTTTTGCCACGTAAAGTTTTTATGTAATCAAATTTATAAGTTATCACTGAATTCAGTGTCTTTAGTATCATTCTTAAAAAGACATTCTCTATGATGAGATAGTGAGAAAAAATTCTCCTATGATGTCTTCTAACTATACTCATGTCTTTTTTCACTTATACCTTTAAACCTATCTAGACTTTTTTTAAAAGACACAGATAATTAACTATATATATTTTTTAAATGGTTAGTTAATATTCTCACACCAGTTTTGAGCAATCCATATTTTCTCCACTAAGTTTTTAGATATATTGTAATCTAGGTCTAGATTTTACCTTTTGTTTCATTTATCTGTATTAACATGATCTGTATCAATGAGATTCTGAGAATATTGTTCAGGTTTTGCTGCAGTAGTGTTGTGTAACAAACACCCCCAAAATCTTAATGGCTCACAACAACAAACATTTATTCCTCTTCCATTGTTATCTGGGTCAACTTTGACATTGCAGTGTTCTGCTGGACACAAACGAACATTGCTCCTGGCTCTAGGTCAAATTTATGACTGTTTCACGTGCTTTTTTTCAGGCTGAATAACAGCTCCCTAGAACATACTCTAACAGGGCTGGTGAAAACTGGGCCACACTTCTTAAGTCTCAACTTATATTCTCTTTTCCATCCACATTCCCATTGGTCTGAGAAAATCATATGGCCAAACCCTAAGTGCATGAAAAAGGAAGGTACACTGCATTCAGGGGGAAAGCGTGCCAAGGACTTGGAGGAAATGAAGACTTGTAAATTAAATAATACTATCAACAACACTGAGATAATTATATTTTTTAGGTCGCAGGTCCCTCACTGTTAAAATATGGTCATTGTGAAGATTCAGTGATATAGATAATAAATGTCAAATACATTGCACCTAGAATTTAGTGATTCGAGAAATGTGTACGTGTTTTCTCACAGTATACTCAGCTTTGTGAGACACTTTAATATGTGGAAGGACAGAGTAGCTCCTACCCTATCCTCCTTTTACAGGATTTTTCTGACTATTCTCTACCATTTTTTCCACAGATGAATAAATAAACTTTTGAGTCCATTACATATGTTTATCTCATTAATTACTTAAGAAAATACCTTCTCAATCTAGGAAAATATCTAGAATGATGAGCAAGGGCTTACCACGAAGGAGTTGAGGGGTTACTCTTGGGACTCATAATAACATATTTTCTGTTTATTTTAAAAAGTCAAAACTAAACTGTACGAATTTTTAAATGATATTAAATTAATTGAGGTAGTTAGGATCTCGAAAAAACGAACTAAAATTCAATTTAGGATAATGATCATATAAAAAATTATGCTCAAAGCAGCCAATGAAGCTACGCTTGTAAACATTAGTGCAATATAGGATTGTACAGAGTGTCTAGGTAAAAGGACAGGAGAAAAAGACTTTAAAGTTTATCTACAAAGTACAAATAATCAACAAACAATTTTTTTATGGTTTCCTAAATCACCTTAAATAAGCAAGGGACAGTTTCTCCTCTGTATCATGTATTAATTAAAGTTTTGTTTTAAAATTACTTCCTGTTGGATCATATTTTCAAAAGATGTGGAAAAATTGATGAGAGTTCAAAAAACAGGAAAATAGCCAAAAAGATCTAATTTAGGTCCCTGAGGAAAGCTAAAGGAATTGACATTATTTATTCTTAAAAGGCTAAGGTGTGACTTGATTAGTATTCAATCGTAAGATTTATTTTCAGAGAAAAGATGCCAAGTGGGGGTTCTCTATGTCTAAATAAGAACAAAAAATGTTTATTAAAAAACAGTTTTACATGACTTTTATAAGGAAGCATTGATTGTTAGGTCAAGGAAATACTAGAGATAAATATCAAGAAAGAATTTTAAATTTCTATTTCTGAAAAGAGAAATATTCTATTTTATAAGTAAGAGAATTGACAATTATCAATCTGGTTAAATTTCATTTGAAGGTCAATGACAGACCAGATGAACTCTCTAACACTGTGAGCCTATGAATTTATCTCAAGTTGCCTAACACTTTAATTTGCATCATTCATTAATAAATTAATTCAAATATTTATTATATAGTTTCATCATACCAATACATTGACATATTTATGCACATTTTGAACAAGAAACAAAATAGTACAGTGGTCTAATTACTCTTATTTCTTCTTAATAAATAGCAATAGATGTATTAGAAATACATTTGGCATTTTGGGCTATTATTCCCAAGCATCCAATAAATGTGGCCAAAATTATAACCATTTGTTCTTGATTATAATATAGAATCTCTAGGTTTAAATGTATTTTTAAGCATTCCTTTGAGGCTTAATTTTAGAGTTATATATTTTAAGTTGTCCTCCAAAGATTCAAGTTTTGGAACTAAAATGCCCTTTTAAATGTTATTTGTTAGTTCTGAAAACCTGATTTTTTTTCAGGTGGCATCTTCAATGCATTTAAAAAGGGGTCTGCAATACAAAAACCAAGAAATTCTCAGTAAAAGGTCAATTGGGAAGAGCTGAGACATCCTTTGCTTTCAGTCTTATGAGGCACTGGCTGTTTCTTATGTGTATGCATATATATGTATATGTGAGATGAGAAGTTTTAAGAAAGAATAAATGTCAGTTTTCAAAAATATAGCACAAACCTATCAATTAATTTAGATCCAATGGTAAGAAATATGTTTTGGTAAAAAGCAAGAATGAAGTAAAGTGGTTTTTCTTTTAATTTAATTATTTGCCAATGGTTTTGAGAAATGTGTGTATATGTGGAAAACACATTCGTTTATTCCTACCTCTTAGTTCAGTGGTGTAACCTTTGTGCAAGAAAGTAGTGCATTTGCGTGTTATAATGGGTCCATTAATCCTGCCCAATTAGAAAAAATACTCTTTCAAAGCTACCGATTATATTGGCACTGATTTTATTTGGGCCCAAGTAAAGGCCTGTTCTCACTTGTCTCCCCGTTACTCATCTTTACCTGATTAAATGGCCTTCACTGCTCAAAAGCCTACAAATGGGTTCCACATTTTTTAGTGCATTATTCCAACAATTAATAACATCATATTTGCATGACTAATAGGCTGTCAAAGTGTGTTGATTGTGTTAGTTTTGAATTAGTTAATTTTAATATCCCTTAAAGTTCTCTTTGCATTTGAGCTTAGAGAGAATAATCTATTTGGAAGAGTGTGATCAAAAGTGATAGCTTTGCTTTCTTGGTCATAGAATCACCAATGCATACACATAAGCTGTCTACTTCAATTTCAAAAATCAATTTTGTTTTAAATTATTTTGTATTCAAACATTCATTCCTTTTTTGTAAAACGAAGGTGAAATTGCATCCTGGGATTCTGCTGTCAGAACTATGATCTTAAGGGTAAGAAGGGTGTAACTTATTTGTAAGTTACTGTCCTTGTAACTTACTGTCCCACCACTAAACAGCACATGAAGCATGGCAGCCCTCAATACTTATTTGTTGGTTGGATGAACTGACAATGTAATAAATAGTATCAAAACTGGCACTTTAGTTCTTTGAACTAAAAATTTTGCTGTTTTTGAAGCTATAGTTTAAAAGTGTTTAGGCATTTTCATTCATTGTAGGTGGCAATTTAACAGTGTTCATCAAAATATAATAAATACACATATATTTGACTCAGCAATTCCAGTTCTTTGAATCCACCCTATAAAATACTCAAACACACCCACAAAGATAGGGATACAAGGCTACTCACTGCATCATTGTTTTCAACAGAAAATACTTGAAAGAAACTAAATGCGCATCTTTGGTAGATAGTTAAATAGACTGAGATACATCTGTACTTGGAACATTATGCAGCAGTCTTAAAAGAAGGAGGTAGATCTTATATGTGCATTCATGAAAAAATTTCCAAAATGTATTGTTGAGAGTTTAAAAAAACAAACAAAACTCCTCAATTTATGTGATGTAAATGCATAAGAGTATGTTCTGAAGCAATAGACACTACACTTTTAATTTTATTTACCTCTAGGATAAACAGGTATATTAATGATAAAATTATATGTTTTAAGGTGCTGATAAGCACTTTCACTTTATACTCTAATGTACTGGTATATTGTTTTAATTTTTAACAAGGACTATGCATCTATGTATTAAATAAACCAATGATTTTGTTTAAAACAGTACTTATTTACACAGAGAAAAATTTCTCTGGTAAACAACTGTTAAAGTATAATGTGAAATATTTATAATAATTCTCTACATCTCTGCCTTTCTGCCATTCCTCTCTTCACACATCACACCTATTAAAAAGCTACAAAAAGCAAAGTCTCTTACAAAACAGAAAAAGAGAAAGAAAGATATGCCTAGAAAATGCCTCATTCAGATTATGTCCCTCTCCATGTTTAGTGGAAAAATAATAAATTTCTATTCAACCAGTAGATATTTCTCATACACATGGCATTGAAACCACCAGGGAAATACTAGAGATAAATATCAAGAAAGAATTTTAAATTTCTATTTCTGAAAAGAGAAATATTCTATTTTATAAGTAAGAGAATTGACAATTATCAATCTGGTTAAATTTCATTTGAAGGTCAATGACAGACCAGATGAACTCTCTAACACTGTGAGCCTATGAATTTATCTCAAGTTGCCTAACACTTTAATTTGCATCATTCATTAATAAATTAATTCAAATATTTATTATGTAGTTTCATCATACCAATACATTGACATATTTATGCACATTTTGAACAAGAAACAAAATAGTACAGTGGTCTAATTACTCTTATTTCTTCTTAATAAATAGCAATAGATGTATTAGAAATACATTTGGCATTTTGGGCTATTATTCCCAAGCATCCAATAAATGTGGCCAAAATTATAACCATTTGTTCTTGATTATAATATAGAATCTCTAGGTTTAAATGTATTTTTAAGCATTCCTTTGAGGCTTAATTTTAGAGTTATATATTTTAAGTTGTCCTCCAAAGATTCAAGTTTTGGAACTAAAATGCCCTTTAAAATGTTATTTGTTAGTTCTGAAAACCTGATTTTTTTTCAGGTGGCATCTTCAATGCATTTAAAAAGGGGTCTGCAATACAAAAACCAAGAAATTCTCAGTAAAAGGTCAATTGGGAAGAGCTGAGACATCCTTTGCTTTCAGTCTTATGAGGCACTGGCTGTTTCTTATGTGTATGCATATATATGTATATGTGAGATGAGAAGTTTTAAGAAAGAATAAATGTCAGTTTTCAAAAATATAGCACAAACCTATCAATTAATTTAGATCCAATGATAAGAAATATGTTTTGGTAAAAAGCAAGAATGAAGTAAAGTGGTTTTTCTTTTAATTTAATTATTTGCCAATGGTTTTGAGAAATGTGTGTATATGTGGAAAACACATTCGTTTATTCCTACCTCTTAGTTCAGTGGTGTAACCTTTGTGCAAGAAAGTAGTGCATTTGCGTGTTATAATGGGTCCATTAATCCTGCCCAATTAGAAAAAATACTCTTTCAAAGCTACCGATTATATTGGCACTGATTTTATTTGGGCCCAAGTAAAGGCCTGTTCTCACTTGTCTCCCCGTTACTCATCTTTACCTGATTAAATGGCCTTCACTGCTCAAAAGCCTACAAATGGGTTCCACATTTTTTAGTGCATTATTCCAACAATTAATAACATCATATTTGCATGACTAATAGGCTGTCAAAGTGTGTTGATTGTGTTAGTTTTGAATTAGTTAATTTTAATATCCCTTAAAGTTCTCTTTGCATTTGAGCTTAGAGAGAATAATCTATTTGGAAGAGTGTGATCAAAAGTGATAGCTTTGCTTTCTTGGTCATAGAATCACCAATGCATACACATAAGCTGTCTACTTCAATTTCAAAAATCAATTTTGTTTTAAATTATTTTGTATTCAAACATTCATTCCTTTTTTGTAAAACGAAGGTGAAATTGCATCCTGGGATTCTGCTGTCAGAACTATGATCTTAAGGGTAAGAAGGGTGTAACTTATTTGTAAGTTACTGTCCTTGTAACTTACTGTCCCACCACTAAACAGCACATGAAGCATGGCAGCCCTCAATACTTATTTGTTGGTTGGATGAACTGACAATGTAATAAATAGTATCAAAACTGGCACTTTAGTTCTTTGAACTAAAAATTTTGCTGTTTTTGAAGCTATAGTTTAAAAGTGTTTAGGCATTTTCATTCATTGTAGGTGGCAATTTAACAGTGTTCATCAAAATATAATAAATACACATATATTTGACTCAGCAATTCCAGTTCTTTGAATCCACCCTATAAAATACTCAAACACACCCACAAAGATAGGGATACAAGGCTACTCACTGCATCATTGTTTTCAACAGAAAATACTTGAAAGAAACTAAATGCGCATCTTTGGTAGATAGTTAAATAGACTGAGATACATCTGTACTTGGAACATTATGCAGCAGTCTTAAAAGAAGGAGGTAGATCTTATATGTGCATTCATGAAAAAATTTCCAAAATGTATTGTTGAGAGTTTAAAAAAACAAACAAAACTCCTCAATTTATGTGATGTAAATGCATAAGAGTATGTTCTGAAGCAATAGACACTACACTTTTAATTTTATTTACCTCTAGGATAAACAGGTATATTAATGATAAAATTATATGTTTTAAGGTGCTGATAAGCACTTTCACTTTATACTCTAATGTACTGGTATATTGTTTTAATTTTTAACAAGGACTATGCATCTATGTATTAAATAAACCAATGATTTTGTTTAAAACAGTACTTATTTACACAGAGAAAAATTTCTCTGGTAAACAACTGTTAAAGTATAATGTGAAATATTTATAATAATTCTCTACATCTCTGCCTTTCTGCCATTCCTCTCTTCACACATCACACCTATTAAAAAGCTACAAAAAGCAAAGTCTCTTACAAAACAGAAAAAGAGAAAGAAAGATATGCCTAGAAAATGCCTCATTCAGATTATGTCCCTCTCCATGTTTAGTGGAAAAATAATAAATTTCTATTCAACCAGTAGATATTTCTCATACACATGGCATTGAAACCACCAGAGAACCTGCAGTGTTAGTCCCTTTGAGTTAATTTCTAGGGAGATGTAACTGATCATTTCCATCAAAGGTTAAAGATAGAAGAGTTCTTAAATGCTTTCGAAAGAGTTGCTATAACCCATGTTAGCATTTTATCTGATTATCTTACATTGAATAAAACCGACTCAATTAATATTTTTCTTTAAGTACATCTTACATTGCTTTAATCACACTAGGTATTAATATATATTCATGTATGTTCTGTTGTGATATATTATTATTTATTCATTTGCCTACATGACATAATTTATTGCTGAGACTAAGTCTTGTCCATACTCTTCTAATTCAAATGTAGGAACTACAAATGCATTACTTATCTCGTCATTTCTAATTCTCTACTTTTACGTATACTTATATACGCTCTAACAATTATAAAATTATTTCCCATTTCTATCTATGTCATCATATGAGAAATATTTTAAATAATGAATAAGGAGGAAAAACGATGATATATAATGAGAAATTGCTTTCTAGAGAAAGTAAAATTTTAAAATGTTGCAAATGCTTAAACTTACTTGCTCTATGTAAATTCTCACTTAGATTTCAGCTATGGGTTTTAATCTACACTTTTCAAAACTCTGATTATCCAAACTAAGTCTTTCATTATTTTCTCTGAAGCTTGATTTAATCTGAACAGATTTCTTTCTTGAAAAGAGAAAAATTTTTTATGAATGAGGCCCAAGGTTGTCCCATTCAATGACATTTTGAGCTGACTTCTAACATGAGCCTAAGAAGAAAACGTAGGTATCACCTTTCTCATTAGCCTCCACAGAATCTGATCTGGTCAGTAAAAGAACTACAAACCAAATAATCATTTCACAAAACTTATCGACTTTTTCTAAATGAAAAGGCATTATGCTAATAAGATGAAGCAAAATCTTATGATAGTTACCCCCTTCTCCTCTACCTATTCAAATTCAGAAATAGCCATACATTTTCCCAATGGAAAAATTTCAACTACACAAATAGAAAATAAAATTGCTTTCATACATTTTTCTATTAAAGCAGTCCAAGGAAGAAAGAGGCAGGTAAAAACCTTAAATCAGGAAAATACAGCAAAAAAATAGTATGGCTTTTTTGTTTTCGATCACATATTATTTCCTTTACTCTTTAAATCTACTTACCTTTTCTTTCTGAAGAGTTGTAATTCTAAAGTCAATGGAAAATGAAGACACTGTTGTGGAACTAGTAGTAAAAGATACGTTAATGCTGTGGGAAAATGCGGGAAATCCTGCTGCCGTCCTAACAGTCCTTCAGGACACTGGCCTCTTCTAGTTTCTCAACTCCCACCACCTCCGGTTTTACGCAGTACTGCTGTCGTTACTGAGATAAGCAAAATACATGACGCTGTGGGAGCTACAACTTTTACTCAAATGTAGTTCAAATTTTTAAATAGTTGATGGTCTAATAGATGAAACAAGATAAACCCGAAATGAATTCACTTAAAACAAGCTAATATAGGTTATTTAGTTATTCTAGTTATTTATTTATAGATTTGCTTATTATATAGATATTTATATGATCCATTACATAGTTTATGACATATGAATACATGCAAATGAAAGAGAGGAAGTGGTCAATGCTCTGTATTAATCTAAGAGAAGGAGACTCCACATATCTCAACATATGGATGGCTGATAATTCCACACTTGTAGAAAGTTTTAAGATTGTAATGGACCAAAGAACTACTTGACCTTTTTTACCTCTAGAAATTTCAGTGTTGTCACAGTAATGATTGCTGTCTATGGGATAACTAAATACACACACACATACACACACACACATATAAAATATACAATTATTATTGGCCTGTTTGCCTTAAGATGAAAAACTTTGTTTCTTTTAATTTTTTTTCAAACTGAATTTTGGTGAACCAGAAATAACTTCATACAGAAAAAAGGAAATTTGTTTTCTGTTTTCCATCTCTATACACAACACAAAGCAACAAACACAGCTTAACAACCGAATTCGACTTTAGGACTATTTTTCACACAAATCTAAAGAATACGCATGGAAAGAAATGTCTGTGTTGTCAGCAGGAACAGAAATGTTAAATTACTTTACTTGAAATATAATCAGTCCTCATGTAAACGTCATTCAAAAAAAGCCAAGAGCAAGAAAAATGCATCCCATTT
This sequence comes from Pteropus vampyrus, assembly GCF_000151845.1. NCBI lineage: Eukaryota > Metazoa > Chordata > Mammalia > Chiroptera > Pteropodidae > Pteropus > Pteropus vampyrus. The sequence goes on along the minus strand of NW_011888783.1, from coordinate 26,001,856 downwards.
ATTGAAACCACCATTTATCTTCCTAATTCTGATGATGTTAGTAAGAATAACTTTTAAAAATCAACAAACTTAAAGGATTATATTTACCTGTATCTGCATGAAGGAATAAATGTGACTATAAAATTCATTTTATCTATGTAATAGCTAGCCCATATTTCTATGGGAATCAAGCTCCAACACAGCTGCTTCTAATGATCTTTTTCTTGTCCTTGTTGGGGTGAACTGGGATACCATTTTTGATATTTTTTCTACTGAGGATACTTCCACAGTAGTTCAAAATCCAAATAATTTTGGAGATCCCATCTAACACAAGTCTGGTTAAAGATATATTACCTATCTGTAATCAAACAGCAAAAAATAATTTTTTTGTTCAACAGCAAAGTGGGAACAGTATTCTGAGCTGCATCTCAAACTTGGTGCATTTCTCTTTAGGGTACGCTGAACAATTAAACACTTTTCCTTCCCTATTTTCTTAGTTAAATGGACAGGCCATCTAGATGGTTTTCCTTTGCGATGAGAAGCCCCATAGAGACCTTGGGTTATTTTACCCAGCACTTTGGCCGTGGAGAACACCTGGTCGCGTGTTCGGAACCAGACTGTTACGTGCCTTCCACGGTCTGATTTCGTAGGTTCTGTCTGAGGAGCGACGCAGCTTCCACCAGTCTCCTGGGAAGACAGTTCTCCAGGGCAGCCCCTCTAATTATTTAAGGTAGGTCTTCATTTCTTTTAAAATAGCTGGGTTATTCGAGTTTGAAAAGCAGCTACTGCGTAAGCAGCCTGACTTAAACTGACGAAAGGAAGGAAATGCTGGATGCACAGCTCACCTCCCACCCCTCGACCTCGCACACCGCCATATTAGCGCGATCACACCAAAATACCAGCTTGTGTTTACAGTTGCAGCCCTGCTGATGGCGGACGGGCGCGTGTACACGAGCACTCGCTCTGTGTGCACTGAAGAGGATCACGATCCGGAGAGCTGAAAATGTAAACACAAGCTGGTATTATGGTGTGACTGGCGGGTTTGTGGTTCTTTGTTTGGATACTTTTAAAGTGGGCACCCTGGCAAGAACGAAAGAGGCAGAAAGCAGAACTGCTCTTAAGTGACTTCTGTCATCTTCGTCCTTCCTCAGGTAGACCCAGAAGAACTCATCCGTTCGACTGGGTTCTACCCCGCTACCATTTGCTTTTTGCCTTGTTGGCCACACTTCAACGCAACAGTTTTATTTTCAGATGCAGCCCTTTAATCCTTTGCCTTTGGTAATTTAAAATGATTTTCTGAGGATTTGCAAGCACTGTACTTATCTAGTTATTATTGGGATCAAAATCACGTGGCAAATTCATTGCAATGTTATGTGTGTTTAAGGAAGAACAAGGCTTTATGTGGCCTTGTTTTAATATTCGCGAATTAGCAATGGTTCTTTTACCCCAAGTGAGGATTGGCATCAACATAACCTTGTCCGACAACAAACCTACCTACTGTTCTTGCTTATGCTGTTTTAGTTGTTGATTTTGATGTGCAGCGGTTGACCTCAAGAGAAATGTAAAGGGTGAAAAAAACTAAAATTACAAGCTTTATTTTAGCCTAACATCTACTTGCATAGTTTGTTCTTTAGTTTTCTCTGCAATTTTTGTCATTTCTCTACCTTAACACAAAGTTCAATCGTTGGCTCTCCACTGTGAACTTTGATTCTGAAACAGATTTACTTGTAGGATGAAGAGAGATCATATCATTTCAGGGAGAAAATTAAAACATATAAAAAAGAAAGGTTAAAAAAACTTATTTCCTGCAAAATGTTAACATAGCTCATTGTAGGCTTGACTTCACCTGATTTTTTTTAAAAAAACAAAATTTTCTCTTTGGAATTAAGTATGCCATCACTACCAAAAATCAGTAACTAAAGGAACAGTGGGTAGTTTGGCAGATCCCTTTTCTTAAATGAAAATTACAAATTGATTTAACACCTATTGAGGCAGCCATTCGCCACTGTAAACTTATTTCTGACAACTGTTTCTTTTAGAATACAATAAGTAATTGAAAAACAAGTGATTTTCTCAATACAATCGAAAAGCAGTTAATATAAAGACAAACACAGACAACTCATGGTTGTAGACAGTTTCGATGTTGACTGCAGTACTTAATAAGGGAATAAGAAAGGTCTAAGCTTGGGATTTTTAATGACATGCCACTCAAATGGAAGCAGGCGATTTCAGAAGTGTTATCAGTCACTTTAGATTGAAAAGAAATAACAAGACTTAGCTTTTAAGATATCAAATAATTCGCACAAAAATGCTGTACCATAGCCCCTTGCCTTTGAATAGGCCAAACGTGTGCCTTGTTTGTTTAAAACCTATTGTACTTGATCACTTCACAAAACTTGACTAACCTTTGCCTGCACAACTTGACTGACCTTTGCTATCTTGTATCTTGATTATCTCTCTCCATGTGAGATCCCTCACCAAGACAGCTTGCAAGCATTTCACAAATTATAATAAAGGAACCACCTACATGTACATCAATACTGACAGATTTGGATCATCTTATTTTCACCTGATATATGTTGAGGCTCAATTGAAAACTAAATTATGGAATGAATAGATTTACTGGAAGCGTGAGTTTGGCCTTATCTTACACACGCATTTTAAGAACAACTGTAAGAAGCTATTTTGGAGATTCAATATATATAGTAATATGTTCAGATATACAAATAATGTACAAAGAATTGATATTTTTACAAGTTTTATTCCTAATATATAAAATTATATCTTGTGTGCTATATTTCATAGAATGAAGAAAAAAACTCCATGCTACAAGATTCGATAGCTTTAAACTTTTAGCTTTTAGTTTTAGAGATTTTTTAAAATTCTTCATTTCAAATATATGATTGTAATTTTACAGAAAGTTTAAAACATCTTTGAGCCTACAAACATCCTTATTATTCCTCATAATATGCTTTGGCCCATCTAGTTTCTAATGTCATCACTTTCCTTAGTTACCTCATGCTATTAGTATCTGTTGCAAATACAGATAAATAGATGTGGCCTGTTAGATTAGAAGGCCCATGACAAATTTAACTTGTGGAAACCAGCGAGAAAGGTAAAGTGGGGGGTCAGAAAAACTGTACCAATGGCCCAATTCTACATCTCTAGCGATAAGGGTTAAAAAAAAAAGAGATGGATGGTGGTGATAATTGTACAACAGTGTAAGTGTACTTAATGACACCGAACTGTACACATAAAAATGGCTAAAATGGTAAATTTTATTTTATGACAATTTTACAAATAGAGGTTAAGATTAACTTGATTGAGAAATTAGGGATTGACTCTAAGAACCTACTTGTTCGGCAGAAAAAGCGATTATACTACAACAAGGATGCAAACATCTGGGAGATTAGCAGAAAAATCAAACTTTCTTCCCAGTTTGTTGGCACAAACATGTAAAAATTCTGTTTCATTGGAGTTCATTCGAACACAATTATCATTTAAGGTAGCCAAAAGTAAAGTAAGACACAATTTTAAAATATTTTTTAATCTCTCCTCTATATATTTTTCTAACTGGTCATCTTTTTTTTTCAGTTATTTTTTTAAAGCCCATTTACATGAGCATATAACTTGTCTGTATGACTATTTATATAAATGAAAAGGAATAAAGTAAAAAGGAGTGAAAAATAACACTGCCTTAAATACTAATGAATTTTAAGTAGTTGAATTTTGAAAGTAAACTCTAAGTCATACTGTAGGGCCTACTTTCCCACTTTTTAATAGCTTTCTAAAAAAACTCAAACCTTGAAGTGCATGCAATTAGAAACATGCAACAGTGAGGCTAGGCTTAGTCACAGTACTATTTCAATGCAAGCTGCTTCTATTTTTGGTGTCCTACAGAGAAATAGAATTAGAATGTTCTAACCTCTGCTCATTCTGTAGATGAGAGTACAAAGCCAACGGCTTAAAAAATTGGGGCAGGGGGCATCCTTTCTAGTCAATTCTTTCTCGTTTTATGTATTAGGTGACTACTTTACTATTATGTAGACGATTAAGAACAAACAATTCTATACATAAACAGCTTCGAACTCTTCTGGATAGATTGCCATGAATGTGGCCTATGAACATCAGAACATGGTTTCTGCCTCATATTCCTATCATCCTAATGGTTTTGTGCTCTAGCTGTATGTTTTTAAAGGCTTCTCCACGATTGAAAACAGAGCAGTGTTACATAAATGTATAGAATCTCAGAGTTGGACGTTATTTTAAATTCATCCAGTTCAAGCACCCATGTAATGCTCGAAAATCTCCAAGCACTTACCAGTCTTAGCATTAAGGAGTTTTTTGCTTCATTTGTTTGTTTGTTTGTTTTTTTACTTTTCATCTGAACATTTTATTTCATTCTGTTAGTATAAATCATAATTATCATTAACATACTCATAATAATCTTGAAATCAGCTAACACTTACATAGTGTTTACAATGCAGGCACTGTGCTGGTGTTCTAGTGATGGTGATGCTGACTTCTGCTGGAGCATATATAATTGACAACAGGAAAACTAGTAAACCAGAAGTAAATTGTAGTTTCTTCATCTGCAAAAGATTTATAAGGTTGAGGATTAAATTAAATGAAATAACCTATACAATCATGCCTAGCACAGTGTTGTAAATACATACAAAAAAGTTATATTTAAATCCACTTATATCACATTCACTACACTTTATGTTCCACATATCTAGTGCTAGTTAATGTCACATAGCTTTTTGGGTAACTAGTTATCTGTTATGATGTTAAAGTTAAGGATAATGAAGTGTCGTTAGTCTAATATGATATAGAACCAGTTCACAATTTTTTATCATGAAAAAATGAAGCAGTTTCTATTATATATTAGATTCATGTGGTGTTAGGATTATGGCTGTACCATGATATATTTACATAAATACCTGTTCATTAAATTCAACTTCCCATTCACTCACCAATGCAAAAATCTCAAACTATAAAAATCACCAGAAATTTTGGAATCTTATGATAGCCCCAATAAATTTTGTCTTCACAAGTGCAAGATTGCTCTTCTACTTCATTCTTATTCTTTATTGAACAGATATTGAGAAATATAAAAACCTACAAACTTCTACAGCTAAAATATCCCACATGTCTATTTTTTAATTTCATATTCAGATACCAAAAACCCTACAAAACTTTCCTCTGGTAAAATCGCATTCAACGGGTCATTATAGTCTTTGAGCTATGTTTTTAAACGTTCTTAAAGATTTCTAGTTCTATGATTATAATTATTATTAAAGCAATCTGAATATAAGTAGTTTTGTTGAAGATAAATTAATTCACATTGTGAGTGTGTGACCTAAAATTTCTTGAAGTAATTAACAGCTTTCAGGTTTATCTGAAAGATGCAGTTATCAGGAGCATGTCATTTAATATCAGCACATCTCTAATATCGATGTTATTTAAAGCCATACATTAAGAGTCATAAGCATCTGTAGTGACAGAAGAAGCATGCAGCAAAGCACTGAAAAACTGGAATAGAACTAATTGGTTTTGGTCTACCCACTTCAAATTAGAAAATAGCAACAGAAAAAAAATTAAACACTAAATGTATTCGTTAGGCAGGATCAGCAATCAAGCTGCCCACACATGATCTGCAATTAATTTGTAAATAAGAAGATTCATCACCTGGAGGATAATAAACTCTAGTTTTCTGGCCCAAAAGACTAGACAAGTAAAAACCACTAATGAATGTATAAACACAGGGGCAAGAATGTACATTGGCTGAGCAAGTGAGCATAACAAGGAGACTCCGTTTTGTTATTAAAGTAGACCAAAAGATACATGACATGTATCTAGAGATTTTTCTGAAGTGTTAACACTCCTCAAAACAGGGTCACTTAAAAGGCATGGAAAAGTGTTACTACAGGGTACGAAGGACAAAAGTTGATTTTTAGAAAGAGCATTTTAAAAATAAGTAAGGATCAGTGTAAAAGAAACTGAGATAGTTACCTTAATTTTAATTAATTCTTCATAATTACATATTAGAAAGTCTTACTAACAAATAATAATCTGAAGTGACTTTAGTTTACCATCTTCAGATGTGACTATGACTATGAAGAGAGGTCCCCAAATGTTATTTATTGAGAAAATAAATATTAAATGGAATTGCCAGTATTGTCTTACTTTGGAAAAGGCTTTGTTGTGAAAACTAATTTCCTTTCTCTAAGTTACAGTTGTATAACATCTAATTTTGAATCCAAAATAAAACATTCAACTGTACATCCATTCAAGAGAGAATTTCTTCTTTAGTGTCAACTAGGAATTCTGAGAAACACAGAGAAGTGAAATAATCAATTGGGATATTTATTTAAATTACAGAGTCCTGGTGTCTACTTCATACCAACTGAAACAAAATTTCTGGAATTGAGGCCCTTGAATCTGTACACATTTGTAACAATATCACTACTTGATTATGATGTATACTAAAGTTTAAGAATGATTTTGTTGGTTAATATCATGTTTTCACAAATTTATTTTCTTTTTATAAACAAAATTGTTTTTTCAATAGACATACTTTCATATTTTTTGCAAGGTGCAAAAAATAAACCTATATGGAATTAGTTCTTCCTGGAGTCACTTTAATGGGATCAATGACATTATTAATGCTGAAATGAAAAGGAGGAAGTCAAAGGAAAGTCAATACAGTAAACAGTATTCAAATTTTCGAATGTTGTGTACCTCAATTATTAATTAAAAATATAATTAATAGTTTCAAATATATCTCTTATTAAGCAACTTCAACTATCAGAACATCTTAGTACTCAAAATAGATGTCATAGAATCCTCAAAACAGATGCCATAAAACATACTGAAATCTGTGTAATTTATCAATAGAACTTATATTTGACCCAATTTTAATAACTTTATTTATCTGATTTATTTGATCATTATACATTAGAGAGATAGCAATATTTCAAAACAAAGCTTGGGGAAAGAAGGTGTTTAACTCCTAGAAGTTAGTTTTAAAAAGTAATATCTGGGAAAAAGAAAAAAAGATGCTGTTACAAAAGGAGCCCAAAAGACTAGACTAGACTAAAATATTGTAAAGGGTGAATTCAAAAAGCATAGTTATCTAGGGCTCTTTAATTTAGGGTCAAACAGTGGGGATAACCTGTATATGCTTGTGCATTACTGTAATTGATGTTTATGATGTTCACTGTTAATCATCAGGACACAGGTTTATATGCTTTAGTTTAAGAAGGGAGATGTATATCTCAATTTAGAAAGACTTTAATCTAAATTGTCTAAAATTAACAAATCTTTAAATCTTAAAGAGACAAATTTCATCCATCATGAAAATTCACCAACAGAATTTACCTCAAAGGAAGACGAGGTTGTTCTCAAACAGTTTAACTTAAAGAATAGATTGTGTTACTTAGACATAGGCGCCACCTAGTGGCAAAAGACGATAGTTTCAGAGTAATTGTTTTGTCATTGCAATAGGACAATATGGAACTGGCTACATCAAGAGGTTTTGTTTGAGGCTTAAAATGATTGTTTATTTTAAATTGTACAGATTAAACTGAAGATTATTTATTTAATTTCAAAAGAATTGAGACTAGCGAAGATCACGAAGTGAGGAAGAAGTTGATGATGTAGGTACGTCAACATAGTAAAGATATGGGAGGTATAAAATGAAAAATAAATACAAATAGATTTTAAAAAACTTTTTTGAATATTGATTGTAGATAACTATGTTGATGAGCCTAATATTGAATTAAAAAAATAAATGTAATGATTAATCGTGAGACTCTTGAAAGTAACGTGGAACTCAATAATAGTATGGAAGATGGAAGAGGAGTTTATTGAAGTTCAAGCATCTTAAGATCCTTTGTTTAGGAGAAATGAGAGAGGTACTGCCTAAATTAAGACATTGATAAGTTAAATAGTCATATTAAGATTTAAGGGTAGTGACTAAAAAAGGATTAAATATATAATGTACAAGCTAAATCAGTTGATTTCCAGAGTATATGCAATGATTATAGTAACCAAAACGTAAAGTTTCTAAGTGCTTCACAAATATTATGTCATTTACTCCTCACAACAACTCTGTTGAATAAGTAGCATAATTGACCTCATTCTGGCTCCAGAATTCATGCTCTTAACCACTAAGCTAGTATTTTATATATGTCTTATTTGGTTATCATTGCAATATATGTCAATATTTTTTACACAGTTGAAAATAAAGAATAGTAAATGAGGTATGAAAAGATATACAAAATGCTAACAATTAGTATACAGAACTGAAAATCTTCATAGTTTAAAAAAATCAGGACAGTAATATAACATTTGTCTTGGCACTAGGTGAAGGATGTGGAGGGACAGAAGCATCCCTAAAATGAAAGTACCAGAAACTAGAAATAGATTTGATGATATGTAAGAATTTATTATAGGAGAAGGATGACATTTCAAATCAGTAGGATAAAGACATTACTTAATAAATAGAGGAACAATTCGGTAGTAATCTTGAAAAATGTGAATTTGGAGCTCTACCTTATTCCTTACATGAAAATAAAATCCAAATAGATCAAGATTTAAATGTAAAAGTCTTTGAAGAAGGAAGATATGATCGTTGTTTAATAATTTTTATGCTGCAAAATCCTTTCCTGGGTATATACAACCCAGAAGCAAAAGCAAAGTCATCAAACTCTTTTTGAAACTTTTATACAGTGAAAAATAGCATAAACAAATCTGCAGAGAGTTCCAGGTTTTCCCACCCACCACCTCAGCAGAGCAGTTCTGCATTTATCTGCTTTGTCTATTGGTGCTCCAAGTATGATTCCATTTGACAAAATGTTCTTTGCTAGAATAAGAAAAAGAAGAGGAAGAGGAAAAAGTTGAAAACTACTCTCTGGTCCTGCACACTGAGGCTCAGAGCAGTTAAATAATCTAAAATCACAAAGGTAGCAGCATAATCTGACCCAGACTTCTGCTGCTGCTGCTGTTTACCATCCCTTTGTTAACATTAAATGAAACACTACGCTAGCCATTGAAATAAATCTTTTTTTGCAGTAATTAAATAGCCTATTGATTTCATCAGTTTGTTTAGTTTTTAATAGTTTTGATTGGTTTTAAATCTTTTGTATGTGTCCCGTTATTAATTATTTAATTACTTATTTTAGTACTATGTAGTCTAGAAATGTGCAGGTTAGGAAAAATTGTATAGACTTTTCAAAGAAATATACAATGCGGGTATTTCTTTTAGAGTTATTTTTAAATCCTTCCAAATGAGTAAAAATTCATTAGAAACATTTTACAATGTAATAAAATTTGGCATGATTCCAAATTTCCAAAGTACTTTATTATGAGGAGCTATCACCTTCAAGGCAATTTTGTACCAGAGATACCATGGTTAGTATTACAATTCTAGCCAGCCTTTTTGCGTGCTAGTCTCATAAAGTCTCATAAAGTTACATATTATATATCTATAAAAGATTTTATGCCTTGTATGTGAATATTGTTTTTAAATGTTTTTGGTCAGAACAATTAATAGTTCAATTGCTCTGTTAAGCATTAATAGCCCAATTGTATTTTGAAACATAAAATAAAAAATTATTTTAGTAAAGAAAAATAATCTGCTCTTTTAATTCTTAATCAAGTTATTTGTAGTCTCAGAATTACCACTTTCAAACCTTTCACCCAACAACTGAGATTTATTTAAAATGTTACCATCTATCTGTAAAGAACTCTAGTCATTTTGTGAATGAATATTCTTCATGAATGAGCTCATTTTCATCCAAATTGTTAGGAAATTCATCTACTATACTAACATTTAAAGCATTAAGATTATTGCTTAACTTATTCAATACACAGTAATTATAGAAAAAAATCACAAAATGCTAAGAAAACTAATATAAAGATGAAAAGAGTTTAGAGTGAACAAATCTACAAATCAAGTTCGTTATTAAATACTTATAATCTAAGAATAGGATTCTTTATAGACCCAATTAATATCATCCAACAAAGAGATCTTGTTTAAGCTACCTCATTAGAGGCTAATAAAGCTTTTGAAGTTTAACTGGAGCAATATTTTCTCGTACTTAACACATTTGATTTAATTCTCATATTTGTAAGTGGATCAAGTTTATTTTACAAAAGGTTCAGACTTTATGTAAATCCAACCAATGAGACACTAATATTTTTACTCTTAAAGTAGGAGCTAATTGTCCATTTAATAATATCTAAAGTTCCTTAACTAGATAGTTAACTGGTTTCTTGTTAACTTTTTGCTTGAGATAGTTCAATCTCAATTTCCTTCTGAGGCCCTAAGGCTACGGTGATAATCAAGGCATATACAGTCTCTCTCCTATGGAGCCTGGGGTTGAGTAGATAATAAAAGCTGACTTTTTTTTACGGGTTCGGTGCTGTGCTAAATGTATTGTATACACTGTTTCATTTAGCCACATAATCCTGTAAAATAGTTAATATTATTTTGATTTTACAAATAAGAAAACTGAAGCTTATAGAGATTAAGTGACTTGCCCAGGGTAAGTAAGAGATACAACTGGGGTTTAATTCTAGAAGTGTCAAATACCACAGTCCGGATTAATGATAGCTGTATAATAAGTCTTGAAGTCAGCTAGTGTAAGCCTTTCAGTTTTGTTCTCTGAGTTGTTTGGTTAATCTAAGTCTTTTGCACTTCCATATGAATTTTAGAATCAGCTTGAGGAGAATTGATATATTAATGTTGAATCTGGTTCAGTCACTTAGAAACGTTTTGATCCTTTGGGGTCTTGCTTTTAATTTTTTTAAGCAGTACCAGACCTACAGTTAGTCTAGGGATAATTATTCCCCACTACCGAAGCATATCCTACTTGGTGTTCTAGTGATACTGCCTCAGTTAGGGTTTTTTTCCCCAAGTCAATTGCTGTTGGGAACAAGTTTTATTCCTGGCCTCTACAAGCCGATTGCCATTCCTTTTATGGTTCTTTCCCCAGCCACATGCATTGCACTGATCACCACTCAGCTGAATACTCAAAAGGGTTTCTCTGAAGGTCTCTGGCATATTCCCTCTGCATCTCTCTCCTCTCTTGTTCTCTGCCTTGTGAATTCTAGCAGCCTGGCTTCCCCAGACTCCCACTTCTGTCTCCTCAACTCAAGTAAACCTCTGGGTTTTCCCTTCCTTGTGCTGAAGCTTGGAAATTTCCTTTAGGCAGTAAGCTGGGACAGACAACTGGGGGAACTAGAGGGCACGCCTCATTTGTTTTCCATCTCTAGGGATTCCTTTTCCTTTTTTTTTTTAAACGCCTACAGCACTTGGGCTTCCTAGGTGGTCTCCCATCCAAGTACTAACCAGACCTGACCCTGCTTAGCTTCCGAGATCAGATGAGATTGGTCACGTTCAGGGTGGCATGGCCCTAGACTTCGTTTCTTAATGCCTAATGTCTTAAGTCCATTCTTTTCTTCCTGCTAGAGATGACAGTCTATTTTGCAGTTAGCCACTAGAGTGTAAACAAAAGTAATAGGCGTAGTTTGACTTCATGCTCTTAGTAGAAAGCTGCTTGCTGCATACTTCCTTGTTTCCCCTTCCCATATGCTGTAGTGTGAGATGTCCAGCAGGCTTCTGGACAGTCTCATGGAACAGTGCCAACCTGACCCCCTCACCACCTTCAACTTTCATGTGTAATAGAAAGAAATCTTATAACTTGTTTAAGCCATTACTATTTTGGTCTTTGTTAAAGCAACTAATATAACAAACAATTCGGCCAAGGAAGGTAAATAACTTCCCAAGTTCACACAAATGGATGTGTTAGAGTCAGTTTATAAAACCGGATTAACGTATAATCAAAATCATTGTCCAGTGTATCCCAAATTTTGGTCATTCCTGTATCAATTTCACAATTTCCCTCACCCACATACTATTTGTGTTATTGTTTATCTTTTTCTTTAATTAGATGCTTTAAAAAATTGAGTGTTGTTTTAAGAAATAATAACTATTGAATCACAAGTCCGAAGTGCTCTTTATATATTTTTCTAGTATACATCAAAGTAAGTACATATCTATTAATACAAAGAATGTCTATGGACTATCTAAAATCGTATTATGTGGGTAACACTTGTTACCACCTGTTACCCACAATAAACAACGAGAAATACACTGTATTTTGATTTTGCCTCTCAATCACTTTACACAATCAGTATTTAGATCACAATGAGTAGAAAGATCAGACTCATCTGGGAATCTTCATTATACTACACTTCCTTCACTTCATCCCCAAAATTTGAGTTTCCAGGATAGTTGTTAACACATTTCTTCTGTTATTTGCAAATACAATGAACAGACCTGTGACATACCAAGGTTCACTATAGGATGTAGCCTGCCTGGAGCAGCATTCCAATCTCAGTGGATGGCTAAGTTCATACATCTGCTTGGCTCAGATAAGAGGTGATCATATGCAATCTAAAGTGTCATAGAAATCTAATATTATACTTGTTTCCACTTTAGAAAAGTAAAATTATAACAGAGAGAAATGACATTAGTTGCACACGATTTGTTTTTCTACAAAAAAAAAAAATCACTAGTTACTATGAGTTTGACTCTGCTACTAACTAGCTACACAACCTTTCTTATGTGATATATCCTCTTTGGGTTTCATTTTACTGAAGTACAAAATGAAGAGTTTGAAAATATGCGAAAAAGGACAAATAACTCCATAGTCAAGCATGTGCCAAAGTCATCAATTGGCATTTCAGAAAAGAGAAAATACAAATGACTAAGAAACGTATGAAAGATGTGCAACTTTATTAGTAATCAAGAACATGCATATTAAAACTAAATTATATATCATTTTATTCCCATTAGATTGGCAAAAATTAAGAAGTGTAACAAAATTCAATTTTAGTGATGATGAAGAACAATGAGAAAGTTTGAATATTATATTGGAATATGATTTGTATTATCTAGTAAAATCGACAAGATGCATGTCTTAGAATCCAGTAACTTCACTTCTAGATATTTACTCTTGAGAATCTCTTGGTAAGACAGACCAGGGAACACATAGAATATTTATAGAAGCATTCATAATAGCAAAAAACTGGAAATAAGCTAAATGTCCATCAACTGGCGAATGGATAAATAGTGATATAATCATACAACAGTGAAAAACCTGGATAAGAGATAGGCACAGACAATGGAAATTTCAAGTTGTCAGAATGGACATGACAATTCAAACTTTCAGCCTGAATGAAATCATACATAGAGACCTGTAGAGTGAAAAGAAAAACTGGTTGGGAATGGCAGAGGAAGAGGGATCAGCAAATTCCCTTTTCAAAAAGACAGAGGAAACAAAGGCATATCCCCCTTATCTGCGGGAGATATTTTCTAAAACCCTTAGTGGATGCCTGAAACCGCAGATAGTAACTAACCCTACATATACTTTGTTTTTTCCTAAACATACATATCTATGATAAAGTTTAATTTATAAATTAGGCACAATAAGAAATTAACAACAATAAAAGTTAGAGGAATGGGGTCTGTCTCCCTCTTTCTCAAAATATTTGTTCTGTACTACTTCTTGTAATGTTGTGAGGTGATGCAGTGGCTAAATGATGAGTTGAAGTGAGGTGAATGATGTAGGCATTGTGACGTAGCATTAGGTCACTACTGACCTTCTGACGCCACAGCTACTAAGTGACTAACAAGCTGGTAGCATATGTAGTGTGGATATGCTGGACAAAGAGATGGTTCACATCTTGTGGGAGACGGAGCAGGACAATGATAGATTTCATAATGCTACTCAGAATGGCATACAATTTAAAATTTATGAATTATTTCTGGCATTTTTCATTCAGTGTTTTGGACCATAGTTGATCATGAGTACTGAAAACATGGAGAGTGAAACCACAGATAAGGGAGCAAACCACTATTTTGAAACCTTTGCTTTAATAATCTTCTAATATCAATTTCCTTTTTTCCATTATAGAACGAATGCTATTTTCTGTGTCTTCCATAAGGTATTTTTTTTAGTTAGAAAACCTTTGTAATGTGCAAAATTATTTTGTACTATAATCATTCTATTTTTTAATCTTAAGAATATATTTGGTTTCTGAACTTAAAGCACATCAATTTAGAATGATTTGAATTACCCTGTATATTTTACTTTGCTGGAATACAGTAAATTACTTTTTGGAGGCTTCTTGAAAACAGAAGTTATGGTTTTTACCCAGTAGTAACTTGAATATAGACTCTGGATTCTGATTTATCCTCTTTATGATATTTCTTCTTATAGATGCTAGTGAAATTATTTGTCGAAATATTTGCTCAAAGAGAAATAAGGAAATTATTTGAGATGAAATTTTATTGACACCAAGGATACTTAGACCACATCACCAAAAATTTTATGGCAATATCAGTAGTGCCTTTTAAATTAAATGACAAATTGGAAGTGTTTAACAACATATGGTCGCTTTTCCTTGACATATATGATTAAGAATATATCTTTTTATCAAAATGTAAAATACCATCTGGCAGAAGTAACAATTATTCTATTGGCCTTATATGTTAAATTCACTGTACTTTAAAAAGTAAATATTTTTCTATTTTTCTTTTTCCTTGTGCTAGATCTATATTTATTTATAATACTCAAAAAACTGCATAATTCAAAACTATAATTAGGTATAACAATTAAAACCGATTTTGAATTTTTAACATAAAACATGTTTTTAAATTCTTTCCAAACATTTCTTAAAAATTTAAATGGCAACAGCCTTTTTCTGATATTCATAATTGTAAAGCTGGACTATTTGAAAATTTACTGTTACAATTTCTTATTAGACACATAATCAGACTTTGTATATGAAAGGAATTATATGTATATGCATATAATGTTCTTTAAAAATGGGAAGAAATTTTTGTACTAATTTATAATAAGGTTGATGCATTTTGAATAGGTATGTGCTAATGCTATTAGCCAGAGCTATTCATTCATTTAACAAAACGGTCAGGTTTAGAAGATACCAAATAAGCAGGAGAGTTTCTTTCTGAAACAATGTATATTGCATATTTAATAAAGTGAACTTTTGGCAATTTATGATTTTGAGAAACATATCAAACATTTCACAATTCTATGCTCTATAGTCTTCTCCAAAGCCATATTGGGACTTACCCAATGAATGCTTTAAGCATTATATGATATTCATATCAGATATGTGGCCATTTAAATTTCATAAATTTGGTTATTCATTTATTTTTAAATAATTGATTATTTTAAGAGGGACTGTATCTGGATTTAAAATGTTTCTGACCTTTTTGAGTGTTCTTAGCAAGCAAAGTACTTGGATAAGTATTACCTCAATAGTCAACAACAATTTTTGGTACCTACAATGGCCAGGCTGTGTTCTTTGCTTTTTCAAGATGCTTAAAGTTTAGATGGGAAGGCTGACAAGTAAAACAAGGATGATAGAGTTCAATTGTAGGGTAAGATACATAACCAGTACTAACTGACCACTCTCTAAAAATGTAGGGTGGAATGTGTGGGTAGGAGATGGGAGGAAGGACATTTCAGATAGGAGAAACAGTAAGTTGGAAAATTCTGAGGCATAAAGCATGATTTAACTACAAATACTTTGATGTGGCTAAGAAAAGGGATAAACTAACACATTTGAGGAATTTTTCTTCTTTTAAATCAACTTTATGGTAGTATAAAATATATACAATTAAACATACCCATTTTGATGAGTTTTTTAAATTAAAAATGTTTACTTAGAAGCATTCAGAATGTCAACAAAACAGCTGCAGTTTTTTTGCAATTAGGGTTGTATTCAGTTAGCAAAACAATTATTTCATATAAACTGCATCAGAGACAACTGAATATAAAAAAACTAGCATCTTCATATATAACAAGTTTGTGCTGTACACCAACAGAACCTGCTTTAAACTTCCATGCCAATTTACAACCCCCATACTGTAGCTATTGAAAATACCACCAGGACAAGCCTATATAAAGACACATTCAGTAGTGTGTGAACTATACAGAAAAAGACTGTACAGTTTAAAAACAAATCTTACACAGTCTTACACTTCCATTTTTTTCTTTAAAAGGAATTATATACAGAGGGGTTAAATCCTTCATAGACAGGCAAAAAAACTCTGCTAGAACCAACTTATTCATCATCATCTTCATCTTCCTCGGCTTCTTTTTTTACTTTTTTCAGCCTCAACAACTCCCTTTTGTGCTGCATCAGGCTTTCCTTTAGCTTAGTTTGCAACAATATCCTTTTTGTATTTTTCCTTCAGCTTAGCAGCCTTCTTTATCTTCAGGCTGCTTGTCATCTGCAGCAGTTTTATATTGCATCTCTCCCAGCTTCTTTGCAGCATCACCAACGGATAGGCTGAGAAGCTCTCGTTTGATTTGGGGGCGATAGAACAAAACAAGAAAAACGCTGAAGGAGTCCTCTAGGGTGCATTGGGATCCTTGAACTTCTTTTTTGCTTCCCCTTTGGGAAGGATATAAGTTTTCATTTCACTTTCTTACTGGGCCCTTTCTGCCTTTGTCATGTCTTTAAAATTTCCTTTCTCTTTAGCAGACATGGTCTTCCACATCTCTGAGCACTTCTTAGAAAACTCCGAGAAGCTGACTGAAGCATCTGGAAGCTTTTTCTTGTGCTCTTCCTGACAAGTGTGCACAAAGAACGCATATGACCTTGCCTCTCGGCTTCTTAGGATCCCCTTTGCCCATTTTTAATGATTTTTCCTCAGGGAGCACAGAGTTGCCCAGTGCCTGTCCAGCTTGCTCTTACCCCAGTGCTGTCTCTACAGAGCTCAATGTGCTGCAATGGCTATGAGAGAGGGAGTCAGATGCAGCCTTCTCACTTTCTCAGCTCTGTAACATTACTATCCAGTTTGATGAGCCTTGACAACCATCACCATAGGATAGATCTAGAATGTTTCCAACGACCCAAAAAGTTCTTTCAAACCCCAAGCAATTCTCCTACCTAACTCCACTTTCAATCCCCAAGATAACCACTAATCTGCTTTGTCACTATATGTTTGATTTCCTTTGTTTAGTTTCATTAAAATGGTATTATACAGTTTGTAGGCTTTTGTGTCTCATATCTTTTCCTCAGCATGATGTTTTTGAAAGTCCATCCATACTGTTGCATGTATCAGTAGTTTTATTTTTGATTGCTAAGTATTATTGCATTGTTAGGAAATACCATGCTTTATCCATTTATCGGGTGAGAAACATTTAGATTATTTCCAGTTTAGAGCTATTATTAATAAAACTATTATAAACTATCATGTTCAAGGCTTGGTGCAAACATATGTTTTTATTTGTTTTTGGTAAATATATCAAATGGAGTTGTTAGGTCAAATGGTGATTGTATTTTTAACTTGATTAAAGAATGCCAGAACAATGTCCAAAGTTAAATCCTTTAATTACTGTTTGTATGATATATATTTTTTCATCCTCTTAGTTTCAATATATTTGGGTCATTGAATCTAAATTGTGTCTCTTGTGGACTGCAAAGTTGGATCTTTTTTTAAATCCATTCTGATAATTGCTGCCTTTTACTTGGAATGTTTAATCTTTACACTTAATGTATTATTGATAAGGTAGTATTTACATCTGCCATTTTACTATTTGTTTTCTAAATGTTCTGCATCTTTTTTTCTTCTATTCCTCCATTTTGTGTTAAGTACATATTTTGTAGTGTACCATTTTAATTCCTTTGGCTTTAGTTTATATATTTTTTGAGTATTTTCTTAGTGATAGCTCTGGGGATTACAATTACCAAGTTATAACAATATAGTTCAAAGTAATACCAATTTATTTTAAATAATATACAAAAACTTTACTACTATATAGCTTCATTTTATCCCCCTCCTTTATGCTGTTATTATAATACAAATTATATCTGTATACATAAAATCCCCATCAACAGATTTATAAATATTGCTTTATGCATTTTGTTTAAATCGTGTAAGAGAAAAAATGAATTACAAACAAAAATATATTTGTATTGTCTTTTATATTTACTTATGTAGTTACAAGTGTTCTTTATTTTTTCATATGTATTGGAATTATTGTGTAATCTCCTTTCATTTGAGCCTGAAGGACTCTCTTTAGGATTTCTTGTAGGGCAAGTTTCCTAGTGATGAATTCTCGCTCATTTGTTTATACAGACATTTTGGGAATGTATTAATTTATCCTTCATTTTTTAAAAATAGTTTTCCTGGATATAGAATTCTTGGTTGAAAGTCTTTTTGAATATGTCATCCCACTGCTTTCTGCTTCCATAGCTTTGGTTGTAAATCTTATTGAGGATTATGTGATGAGTGGCTTCTCTTGACATTTTCAAGATTCTCTCCCTGTCTTAGGCTCTCAAGAGGTTGGTTATTCCCTGTCCAGGTGTGGATTTCTTTGCGTTAATCTCATTTGGAGTTTTAAGCTTCTTGGATGTGTAGATTACTTTTCATCAAATTTGGGAAGTTTTATTTTTCAGATATTATTTCTGCCTTTTTCTCTTTCTCCTCTCCTTCTAAGACTCTCATTATACATATGTTGGTATGTGTGATTGTGTCCCACAGCCTTCTAATGCTGTTTATGTTTCTTTTTTCTTTTTTTTTTTCAGGCATACTTTGGAGATATTGTGGGTTTAGTTCCAGAACAGTGCAGTCAAGTGAGTATCTCAATAAAGTGAATCACACAATTTTTGGGGTTTCCCAGCACATATGTTCTACAGCACATACTGTAGTCTATTAAGTTGCAACAGCATTATGTCTGAAAAAGTAATGTGTATACCTTAATTTAAAAAGACTTTATTGTTAAAAAATACTAACCATCATTTGAGCCTTCAGTGAGTCAAAATCTTTTTACTGGTGGATGGTCTTGCCTTGATGTTGTTGGGTGCTGACTGATCAGGATAGTGGTTGCTGAAGGCTGAGATGGCTGTAGAAATTTCTTAAAGTAAGACAACAATGAAATTTGCCACACCAATTGACTTTTCCTTTCTTGAACGATTTCTCTGTAGCATAGGATGCTGTTAGATAGCATTTTGCCCACTATAAAACTTCTGTGAAAATTGGAGCCAATCTTCTTAAACTCCACAGCTGCTTTATCAATTAAGTTTATATAATATTCTAAGTCCTTTATTGTCATTTCAACAATCTTTACAGCATCTTCACCAGGAGTAGATGCCATCAAAAGAAACCACTTTCTTTGTTCATCCATAACAAGCAACTCCTCATCTATTAAAGTTTTATCATAAGATTGCAGCAATTCAGTCACATCTTAATGCTCCACTTCTAATTCTAGTTTTTTCGCTATTTCTGTGACATCTGTAGTTACTTCCTCCACTGAAGTCCTGAATCTCTCAAAGTAATCCATAAGGGTTGGAGTCAACTTCCAAACTCCTGATAATGTTGATATGTTTAATGTTCATGGTGCCCCAAAACAATTACAATAGTAACATCAAAGATCACTTATTACAGATCACCGTAACAAATATAGTAATAATGAAAAAGTGTTAAATATTGTGAGAAGTACTGAAATGTGACAGAGACATGAAATGAGCAAATACTGTTGGAAAAATGGTGCTGATAGACTTGCTCAATATATGGTTGCCACAAATACTCAATTTGTAAAAAAAAATGCAGTATTTACAAAGTGCAATAAAAAGTAGTATGCCTGGATTTGTTCCCTAGAATGTATAATCTCAACTGACCTATATTCAAATTTGCTAATTTTTTCTTGCACCTAATCAAATCTTTGTTCAGCCCCTCTAAGGAATTTTTCACTTCAGTTGTTATACATTTCAACTCCACAATTTTTATTTTTAAAAATTATTTGTCTCTTTATTGATATTATGTATTTGGTGAAATATTCTTATACTTTCTCTAGTTTTTTAGACATGGATTCCTTTAGCTTTGTGAACATTTAAAATATCTTATTTATGGGCTTCATAAGGAATAGTTTCTCTTGATAGTTTTTACTCCTGTATATGGGCATTACATCCTTGTTTGTATGTTATCATATTTTTAAATTTTTTTATTTTGAAAACTGGACATTTTTAATACTAAAATGTGGCAACTCTGGAAATTAGATTCTACTCTCCTCGGGATTTTTGTTGTTTGTTTTTTGTAGTAGTTCTTAGTTTAGTGACTTTTCTGAATTAATTCCTTCAAGTCTGTATTCTTTGTCATGTGTGACCACTGAAGTCTTTGCTCAGTTGGCTTAGTGGTCTGCTGACTGGACACATTTCTGTAAATGTCTTTAACTAGTAAGTCCCCTAGTCTTTGCTGAGAGTCTTAGTTTGTGTGTTGGCGCACGACCTCAACACTCAGCCAGGGAATTTACAACTCAACCTTAGTCTTTACTTCTTATATAGCTTCTCGAGGTTAGCCCCAGGTGAGAACGTAGGGCCTTCTCAGGTCTTTCCTGAGCATTCACATAGCCCTAGTCATGCACACAACCCTAAGCATGAAGATTACCTTTTAGATTCCCAGGAATATGTTAGAGTTTTTTAAAGTCTCTATGGACATCTCATTACCCAGCTAAATACTTTGATTCAGCTTGAGCAAGGGTGCTCCAAACAAAGCTGAATGATTTTTGATCTTCGTATTTAATGTTTATGGGGGAGCCACTGGTGAAATTCAAGCATAGGGGTATGACTGTGTTTGTATAGAAGAAAAAAAATCTTTACCAGTGAAGTGAAGAATGGATTGAAGTGGGGAAGACTGGAGGCAGGAGGATTAAGGAGATTATTACAGCATTCTAGGGAAAAAGTGACGAAGGCCTGAGTTAATGTTGAAGTAGAGAGAATGGAGAGAGGGGAGTAGTGGATTGGGAAAGCAATTTTACAGAGGAGACACTTCATGATTTCCAGGATTATTAATTGGGAGGCCAGTGGAAACAGCTGAATAAGAGGGAAGTGTCTACTCTCAGGTATGATTAGGGAAACTTCTTGAAGATGGGATCGTTGACCTTCCCCGCCTCCTCCAAAAAAAAAAAAAAAAGTAAATGAGGTTTGGGAGAAAACATAAAGACGAGGATCCAAATATAATTATTATTGATGATTAAATAATCTATATACTTTTTAGATGGAGATGGAATACTTTGAGAGAGAAATTCTGTGTAATTGTACCACTCAAATAGCTTTGGATTCAGATGCTAGAATCCCTTCTTCCCCTCCACCCAGTAGATTCATCACCATTCTTGGTGTAGGAATGTTTTAAAGACATTATTTAAATTAGTTTGTGTGTTTGTGTGTTAAATGCTTATTATTTGCAATGTTATTTGACGAAGTCAGTGGGACTTGGTAAACATACTGTCCTAAACAAAGACTGCATCTAAGTGTGATATAAATTTCCAAGTCAGTCATTTCTTGGGCCCTTTTGCTCTTAAATCCTAGCAGAGCAGATGATGGATGCAACGTTGTTCATGCAAATTACATGGAGAAACAAGAGCAAATGATTCCTTAAGCACTGTAAATTAAACTGAGCTCAAAACAGGTGGTTTTAACACTTGGTAAACGTTGGTTTTCTCTGAAATCCAATGCTTGCAAAGCGGTAAAGACAAGACCGTGGGAAGGCTGCGCTACGGAAAAGAGCATCTGACCGATTTCCCCTTTTTTCACACCCCTCCCTTTTCTCTTTTGCTTCTCAGATTACCAAGTTAAGTTTAGTTCATGTAAACCTTTTAGTTTTCGAGTGAGGCCGCGGTAAAACACCAGAACGAAAGAGATTCTGATCTCGGTAGTCCTGAAGTTTTGTTTCCCAGGCAGTCACCTCTCGGGCTGGATAGGCCGGTGTCCTAGATCTGGGCAGGAGCCTGCGAGGAGAAAAAGGAGGATGTTTGAGAAGCCGGGGCAGGCCAGGCACTATTCCGCCGCCCACTCCCAGTCGAGAAAGAAGATCCCCGTGGCCAGCGCCGTCTGTTCTCTGCGCCCCTGCTGGGACGCCCTCTCGACTCTCGAGTCGCCTCCAATTGGCCGTCGGGGGAACGGAAGCCGAAGCGGAGCAGTGAACCCGGAAGTGCTTCGCGGCAGAGGCCCGGGCGACTCTTTTGAATGGAATCGGGCTGATTCATCGCCGGTTCGCGGAGCCAGAGTAGGGTCGAGCCTCAGACCGTGCCGCCACCGCCGTCGCCGCGTCACCGCAGCTGGAAGACAAGGGTCCAGACCGCGGCCTCCGGTCCCGACCGCCCGGAGGTAAGACGCGGAAGGCAGGCCCCGGAGGTCCGCGGAGACAGCCGCGCTAGGCCGCTGTCAGCCCCGTGCTTTCCTGAGTCACGTTGCCCAGCCGAGTTGTCACTGGAGGCCCGGGCCCTAAGGGAGGAGCTCAGGCTCCTTCGTCCTTTTCTCCGGCTACTCGGGTTTCTGGCAGAGTTAGGTCTAGATGTGGTCTCCAGCTATGCTGAATTCACATCTTGGTAACCAATCCCTTCCTGCATAGGGATAACCCGTGTTTATGGATTCTATTTGCGCTCAATTGAGTTTCTCACTAAACGCATGTTTTCTTTATTACTTGTTCTTCACTTGTTCTTCCCATAGGCCTTGACCCTTTTTCTCTTGGTGTTAGGTTTTCAACTCCAGAAAACAAATAAAACCCCCAGAGATTCACTGGTTTTTAATCTTGAAAATCTTCAAAACAAAGTGTAGTTATTCCTGCAATGCCTTTTAACTTACTTTCAGTTTATCCTAATTGAATTATTGTTGGTGAATTGATTACATTTCCTGTTTTCAGTAAAGTAGAAGTCCGCTACTGTGTGTTACCACTTGGAACTAAATTTCGTTGGTGACATTTCTTAGCTTCTGTCAAACTAAGAAAAACGTAAACTTTTCGAAAGCGTCTGACTATAAATCTAGTGACTAAATGAAAAATTCTTGAAATTAAGATCGTACCAAAAGTTGATAAAGATTTTCGTGAGAAAGATGGCAAAGAGGCTTTAAAAATTAGCATAGAAATATAATTCTAGGGTGAAAATGATTTTTTTCACTGCTCACAAAAGTATGTTTTTAATACTACTGACAGTGTTTATGAGTAAAGTTACAAGACAGTCACTGGTAATGTTGAAATAACAAAAAAGAGCTGAATATAATTTTAATGGAGATAATTAACATAATGGTGACCTTGTGTCATGTAAGCCTACCAACCATGAAAGTTTAATTATACATGTTTCAAACAAATTGTATGGGTTATTGTGCATTTGAAGAGATTAAGATACATAGTGGCTCAGAATTAACTACAGTTAAGATGTGTTTAGTGAAGTGGTATTTAGTGAAAAACCTGAATATTGTCTTTAATTTGTCTCAGAACAAAATTACATCTGGCCATCAGAAGGAGGTTTTGAAGTCATGATCTTTTAATGAAGCCTCACCTGTTGACTTTGGAAGATTTCCCCCCTGTCAGGTGCTTAGAAAATAATATATTGCTGTCCCAGTTGAAAGGTTGTGTTTTTAACCTCTATGACATGGGTTCATCCTATTTTTTTGTCATGTAAACCGTGCGTTTAGTATCTAAGTTCAGAACCCATGTTTGCAAATCAGTAACAAGAAACAATTGTGCTTTTATTTGTTTTCAGTTTTATAGCAATGTTTGTTTCATAAATCAGTGTTCACCTGTGAAAGCTTTACCCGAATACTCGTGATTTCTTATTCATGAACTTGTCATATACTCTATTCGTTGCACTCATTTGACATTGATATTGTTTTATGATATTTTGGTGTCCCCATGTGAGAATTGGATCCAGTAATCTCTTCCAGCTCTAAAATTATTGAGTACTTACTGCATATCCCAGGTACTTATTAGGTGCTTTGTATTTATTCTTACAACAGACTTGCAAGATAGGTATTGTCTCCATTTTATAGATGAGGTTTAGAGTATAGAAGAAGGTAACTTGTTCCAGATCCTTTAGCCAAGTAGGTTTTGAAACCAGGATTCAAATCTGGATCTGATTGGCTCCCGAGCCTTTCCAGCTCTACATTGCTGTCCTTTTGCTTTGTGTATTTTTCATGAGTTTGTATAATGCCTTCCCAGGAAGATTGTAAATTCTTTCAGTGTGAGCCACTAAGTTTCTTACTGGCTTTATTTCTGTATCACTTTATACAGAAGGTAGTACTTAATAAATGTTTTACTTGAATGCTGTAGTTAGGAGCCACCACAAGAAATACTTATGATAATTCTGTCCTTACTATTTTAAACTAGGGAAAATCTTGCTTGCAAAATCCTGTTTATATAATTAAGTTTAATGTTGACTCTGTATTTCTTATGCTGAAGAAAGCCCTTAAGAATATGAAAAAAGTTCCTAATTACTTTCCACAAATCAGAGTAGAGGAATTAGAAATCCAGTGAAATCACAAATATAAAGTAGTTTAAATAAGATTTAGCATCAGTCTGAGAAGTAATAGTATTTAACTGCAATATGGACAGGGAAATGAAAAATGAAAAGTGAACTAAGAAACAGAATGATAAACCCAAACAGCTAAGGGCTTCTTGATTTTATTTGAATTTTATAAATTATTGGGATACCAGTAGTTGAAAAGTTAAAAAAAATTGTCACATTCTGAATTCAGATTAAGATAATTTTGAAAGATCTGTTGTTTGAGGGTTATTTATAGTTTCATAAATTTCCTGTAAATATTTTAATTCTAACATGAACACAATCTATGTCAGGTTCTATTCAGATATTAATTTGGGAGATGAAAAAGTGGAAAATCATTAACCTTTTGAAAGTACTGATTCTTATTTTGTACTGTTTTTACTAATTAGGATACATTTCTGTATGCATGACATATTACATATAAACACTTTATTCATATTATCTGATAATCTTTTAAGTAAAGTTAATCATATCATGAACGACCCCTGAGTCCTCAACTTTTTGATAGGTATAGAAACTTGGTTTAGCTCCATAGACCTTTTGTATTGCTTCTTTCTAAGAATTGGAAGTATTCTCTTTTATGTTATAGTGTATCATTCTAATTTTATGAACCCCTTTGTTAAATTCTGCAAAATGCAAGTCCCTCCTCTCCATTGCGATTCACTTATTACTGTAAAATATGGCCCGTGTTTTGAAACTCACTAAGTGGCAAACCTGGTGGAAAGAAGGAACTGTGTAGGATGTACTGTAGATATACTGGTGCTGTGGGATGCTTGTGCTGATAACAGCAGCTAGCATTCATTGTTTCTGTATGCCAGACATGGTGTAAATATTGTTTATGTCCATTGTTTAATCTTCAGAACAACTCTATGAGGTGGATGCTGTCATTATTTCCATTTTGCAGGTGAGGAAACAGAGTGAGAGAAGTGGCTGACCCAAGGACACAGAGCTAATAAATGTCAGAGCCAGAATTTGAATATTGGTATTCAGACTGCAGTCATAGCTCTGAACCCTCATATACCAAGAAAAATAGTCATCACCATTTACCATCTCGGTCCAGTGGACCTTTTTGCACTTCTTACACCGTTAAGTCATTTTATGAATAATTTACAGAAGTAAAAATTTTAGAAAAATTTTATACAGATTTTTATTTTGTATTTTCCTGGTTTGGAAGGTATGTGTACCTGAAATAGACAACATCCTTTGTATGTAATTAACTGCTCATCATCCATCATGCGTAAACCTGGATCATGTTTATCTTGTAAAGATCAGCTCCACTTTTTAAATACATCTCTAATAGGCCCTATCTTATTATTTCTTCTGGTTCTTCTTGCACTTGTAATACATGGAATGTATATGTGTGTTAAAATAAACATAACCTAACATTTATCATTTTAATCATTTTTAGATGTACAGTTCAGTGGCATTAAGTATGTTTGCATTGTACAAACATCACCACCATCCATATCCAGAATTTTTTCACTACCCAATTGCAATACTTTTAAAACATTGACAGCTCATAATTTTGTTGAAGTGAGGATGGTCATCATCTTTGCTTGTAAAACATTTTTATTTTAGATTTATAAACACCAGTTAGAGTTAGTCCATGAAGTTTTTTCATTTCTACATTATTTCCTTTACTCACCTTTGCGTTACACTTCAGCATTTTTTCACATATGAACTGTATCAACATAATAAAAGATAAAAGAATATGACATATCTCTTTAGCAAAAGAATTTGTAAAATAGTGTGTGATGAAGTCCTGTTGAATACCTGACTGGATGAGAATGTCATATTTCTTTTTTGCTCTTAGAAATATATTGTTGTTCACTCACTGATCCTTTCAAAAAATACTTTATGGAGACAAAATTTACATAACATAAAATTAACTGTTATACAGTGAACAGTTCACTGTCATTTAGTACAGCTGTGCAGCTACTACTTCTGTCTGCTACTTCTGTCTACTTCCAAAGCATTGCTATTATTCTAAAATAAAATGTTTTACCCAATAAGCAGTTTTTCCATTTTACTTCCCCTGCCTCCAAGCTCCTGGCAATCACAAATCTGCATTATATCTCTCTGGATTTATATATTTTGGATATTTTATGTAAATGGAATTCATATATGACCTTTTGTGCATGGCTTCTTTCACATAGCATAATGTTTTGAAATTTATTGACATTATAACATGTGTCAGTACTTCATTCCTTTTTATAGCTGAATAATATTTCATATGTTCCATTGTTTGACTATACAGTACTAGAATTTATTTTTTTATCCTTTGATGGACATTTGTTTCTTCTGTTTGGCTGTTGTGAATAGTGATGCTATAAACATGCATGTACATGTTCATGTTTTGAATACTTGTTTTTAATTTTGGGAAGTGTATACTTAGGAGTGGATTTTTAGGTCACGTGGTAATTCTATGTTGAACTGTTTCCAGCATTCATTGGTTCTTAAGTTAGAAAGAATGAATCTAGGATATTGTCATCTAAAGATGCATAATCTGAGATTTTGCTTATAAATCAGTTTTTCTCAACTGGGGGTGATTTTGCCCTTTCAAGGGGACATTTGGCAATGTCTGGAGATATTTTTGATTGTCATGGCTGGCTGGGTGCCACTGACTGGTATCTAGTGAGTAGAGGCTAGGGATGCTGCTAAACATCCTATAATGCACAAAACAGCCCCCTACAACAAAAAAGTTTTTTAGTTATGAATGTCAGTAGTGCCGAAAAAAACTGACTTGTACCATCAATTTTATTGTCATTATTAGAGACTAGACTTCTTTCTTTATATTCACCTTGTGATTCTCTAATAGTGAAACTTTTTTTCCCTTCTGTCAGTTCTTCTCTCTTTGCCATTATTGGTAGAATATGGACAATTCTGAATTCTCGACTGTGTTCAATGAAAGCTAAAAGAAGACTACAAAGATGATGTCTCTAGTCTTTTATATCTTTTTGAAAGACGAAGCAATGCTGTTGGCAGCACAATAAAAACTGAAAAATGATACAATAGCTGCAATGTATTTTTCACTGTTGCATCATTTTGGATGATTGTTATTCTTCCATTTTTGTATTTTAGTCTTTTTTGGTATAGTTGGGAATAATTAAGAAATGATGAACTAATTCCTAGGATGACAAAACAGCAATCTTTCAAGACATAGGACAAAAACGTCACTAAGATTCCATAACATTACAGATTTGTAATAATGTTGCAATGGGCCTATTTGGTAATTGCACAATGAATTTTGTTCTATTTAAAAATATGAGTACTTTTCTTTGAAACAGCTCTAGAAAGACTTAAAAGTCATGAAATATCAATGTTTACATATAATTAGAACTCAAAAAAAGAAACTTAAAAACAAAATTTGGATATAGGATTAATCACTATGTTCTGTAGCTCTCTGGGATGCTATTTCATTCTATATCCTCTAGAAATGGTGATTAAAAATCAATTTCGATTTCTGTTTTTAGGAATTTTGCTTCTTTTAAAGCTGTTGGCATATTTTCTTTCTCAGTTCTCAACATGATTATATCTGATTTTATTTACTTTTTATAGGAAAGAGAGAAAAAAATACTTGAGAAGAATCATACTTGCCAGTATTATCAACAAATTGAAGCTTAACACCACAGGAGTTGTAGTTACTGACCAGGTGAGAATTAAGAATGTATTTTACTCTTACCTATTCTTTCAGGAGGTGATTTAAATATCTTATGAAAATGTATCATTTTTAACATATCAAATTGTAAATCAGATAACCAGATTTTAAGGCTCATGATAGTCATTGAGATAACTATCATTTTAGTTCTTGTTTGCTTTTTGTAAACAAAAAAAAGGTAGTGATAAATTTAGAACATTTATCAATATATTTCATTTCCAAATGTTACTATTTTTATTAAATCTGGTTATCTTATCTTAAATGTTTTAGTTTGTTAAATATTTTTTCCTGTTTGCTGAGACATCTAATTTTGCTAAAAACACAAATTTGACCTGCCAGATTTTCTTTCCCTCTGCTCCCCACATCGCTCATATATATTCACAGCATCTGGAGTCTGTGTAAAGTCATCAGAAACAACACAGGGGGAATAGATAAACTGAACACAGCTGGGAATTGACTTTGGCCTGGAATATATATAATGTCTAAAGTGTTCTGTATGTTGTTAGGGTTTTTTTCCATTTGTTTTTTAAGTTTGTAAGCTTGAAATGGTCCAAAAGAAAAAATTTTCCATTGCTAATATATTCTAGAGAAATGTCTTTAATATTTAAAATATACAAGGTTTTTTTTTTTTTTCTGTCTACAGCCTTTAAAAAGTGCTATGTATTGAATGCTGTATTTGGGTTGAGGAATTTTAATGAGAATTTGATGGAGATTTTATATGTAAATGTTGCTATTAGAAGTATGAGGTAAGGCTATTAAACAGAAATTTTGTCTGGCCTGTCAGGTTTTCTTACGTACCTTTTCATTTTTTTAAATGAGTTTATCTGTTGGGAATCTCCCAAACTTGTTGAGCGAAAGCCAGATACAAAAGTGTGTGATTTCATTGATATAAATTCAAAACAGCAGAACTAATGTATGCTGTTAGAAGTTAGAATTCTACCTTTGTGGGTGGTAGAGACTGGGAAGGGGGCATGAAAGATGTTCTTAGGTGCTAACTATTTGTTCCTTCATTTAGGTGGTGCTTATGGGGATTTGTTCACTTTGTGAAGATTTCATGCCTGTATCGTTTGTGTACTCTTTTGTATGTGGTCTTGAATAAAGTTTGCAATGTTAACACTGCAGCATTAAATTGTAAGCAGGATTCAGCAAACATGATTACACTGTAATGATCATAAGTATATTATTGAATTTTAGTTTGTATAGCAGTTCTAACTAGTAAAACAACATGGACAAATGACTAAACTAAACTCTTAACATTTAACTTAGAATATATTTGTACTAATACCATTTTCTAAAGCATATACTTAGGAAGAAGAGGACTTTTAAGACATAGTAGCAAGTAGAAAACAATGTTTCATTCTCACGATTAAAGTATTTAGTTGTACTAAATATTAATTTTTATAATTGGATTACTCTTCTGTGTATATGAGGCCATATTATTACCTTCGATTATTTCTTGCCTTAGATTTCTTCTGTGAATTTTTCAGGCTTATAAGAATGTCTTCTGTAGTTATTCCTGGCATAAAAAAAAGAATCAGATTGATATTTCAAAGTTAATCCTCTCTGTATTAACTCTAAAATTATAATTGAGAACTGCAGCTGAATTTCTTTAGTGAAAAAGGTGTATATCTTCTCAACATCTGAAATAACACAAAATATTTGTGTAGGTTCTAGGACACTATCTTAATGTATTTAATGTTTATAATATTTCTTTTAGTATAATGAGTTCATTTTTTAAAAGCCTTTGATGCTAATTCAGAGATCCATAATCTGCTCACAATGTCTTTCACATGTAGTTTTGATGATAACTGACAAGCTGTAAGTTAATTAGCACAGAACTTACTAATGAGGATGTTAAAATTTAATTTAAAAGTGAGGATTTTTATTTGTACACTCTGGACAAATTGAATGAAATTCAATCACATATGATTAGCATTTCAGGCAATTTTTCCTCATTCAGGTACTTTATTAGATAACAATAAGAAAATATAATTAACTAAATGATAGCAAAGTTTTGAAAGTATGCTAAGATTGCTTGTCTTTAAAACTGGGGATAACCCAAAACCAAAGCAGTAAAATAAGGTCTGTTAATTAGCATGGAAGACAGCTTCTTGAATTAATATGTGGTGTTAATTAACAGGAAGTCTGATGTTGTGTTGTAATTACCACCAATATTTTTGACATACTGAGTGACTGAAGGTGAATTATATAGATAGCAATTGAGTAAACACTTTTGTGCTTAGGAACGTTTTCTTTTGTTTCTGTTTTCTAGAAATATGGACAGACTTCTTAGACTTGGAGGAGGTATGCCTGGACTGGGCCAGGTTAGTATATAGACTCAATATTTCTTTGTAAACTGCAAGCCTTTCTCTAGTTATCCAAAGAGAAAGAAATCACTCCCAAGAAAATCGACTCATAGATAACCTTATGGTAAGAAGCTTACGTTATCACTGGTTGCTGTACTGTAACACTAACATGTGGAGAACATTTTCTATTAATTTAATTTTGTCCTAGGAATAAGAATTTTCTCTGCTTTGATTTAAAATTTTGGGATATATTAGATTATCAAATTTGCCTTTTAGTGAAAAGACTAAGAATATCCTATTTCTGGGTTTACAATGTAGACTTTAGAAGTAACATATGAAAAAGTAAACCTGGTATACTCTTGGTAAGATCCAGAAAAGTGACCCATAGATTATTCGTATGTACAGTGTTAATACTGATAAATTTCTTCTAGTGATACATGGCTGAATTAATAACTAATATCTCTCTATAAGTTTGGTATATATGATTTCTTTTACTTTCTTATTAAAATTAAGTGAGTTTTCAGTTGTTTTAATATTATCATTTATCTTGTTCTATGCTGTTGGGCAAATGGCCTCTAGATAGATTTCTATCAGGGTATTTTATCTGCTTTCAGCTAAAGAAGAAATTTCTGCCTCTTTTGAGTTCTGTACTGATTATCTTTCCAGTCCTCCATTAACAAAAGGGATGACTATGTGTTGTTCCTTTTCTAAGACTTTAATGTATTGTTTTATGACCAAATTTTGGGAATATTTTTATAACTCACCTTTAGAACCCTTACAGTTACCAACTTTTCCTCATTTCCATAGCGCTATCAATGACTGTCTTTATTCACTCAAAGTAGTCTATATTTTGTGTAAGAAACAGTTTGTGATTTCTTGAAATTTTCAGTGTTTTAGAGGCACTTTTAATAATTCTTTGATTAGCTCCGTTTATGACTAATAAATATTTTAGAAAGTTGAAATCATTTTGTGATTCTGTATTGCATCTTTGCATAGGCTTCAGTTATTTTTCATTTACTTTTGTTAAGTTTTGAATATTCTCATGTTCCTCTACTGTCTGCCTGTT
Organism: Pteropus vampyrus; assembly: GCF_000151845.1. Classification (NCBI taxonomy): domain Eukaryota; kingdom Metazoa; phylum Chordata; class Mammalia; order Chiroptera; family Pteropodidae; genus Pteropus; species Pteropus vampyrus. Next base: position 25,970,461 of record NW_011888783.1, on the reverse strand, counting down.
TATTCATGATTCTTTAATTTTGTAAGATGTAATTCATTCACTTAAGAACCCTACGGACCTCTGAACTTGACTCTTCCAAATCTGTTTCCATACTTTGTAAATGTTCTAGATACCTTCTAGAATTTCCCTAACTTATTCTGAAAGTAGCAATAACAATGTTAAGGCATGTAAAAGTGTCAGAAGTGAGTTGAGGTGGTATGTAAGTACTGTAGATTTACCTGCAAATTACAGGTAAGGATGTTGCTTTAGTAGAATTCTTTAAGGGAAGTTGTATGAAATTTAAATACCGAAATAACTTTCCTTAAACATTAGATGCAATAAATTACATATCCATGTTGGAAATCCATGCTGAGAAACTGCTGGACATGAAATAATGGTTTTACTGGCCACAAATTGAGCTGCATCATATCTCAGTGACCACTGCAAACCTTTGCATTAAGTGGACAACTAAGTATTGGCTTAATAACCTCTCCTTGGTTTGTGATCATTTAATCAACCCTTGTATCCTCAGTTTGTATTCTTATTTGAACTTAAAAAACATTACTTGAGAGTCTTTCATTTCATGTATGTGTTTCATCTTCCCAATTATTCCCAGGCTCTCAAGGGAGTAATTTGCAGTGTTCTAATTTCCGTGATAGCTCCTTTATCGAATAGGTTTTCAGTGATTAAATTTTCTTCCTTAAATTTTATTCTACTCATGTTCTAGACTAATTTGACATATACTTACAATGTTACTTCTGCAACCTGAAATGTTAAGTGTATTATCTTTTAATAATTCAGAGATCTTTGGATTGATAATAGCCACTCTTGCCATTAGATAATCTATAGCAGCCAAAAAAGTAGAAAAGCAGATATAATACAAAAATCAGTGGAGAATGTTATTATTTTACTATTTAATGGAAAAAGTAGAATTTCTTCATAAATAGTTTCCATAAAACTTGCTGGTAAGTTTACAAATGGTTCTTTTAAAACATAGGAATAAGAGCAGAATAGGATTTTCTATCCATTCTAAGGACTCTTACCTTTCTCTGAGTAGAAGTAACCTTTCTCTTTTCTCTTTCCACTTATTCTCTGATCCTATCCTCTCTTGAAACCTTGCTCATCCCCATCAATACCCCTCCTCTGCCTACAAAGATGTTTAAAAGTCTCCTGGATCCAAAAAACAACAGAACTTCACTGCATCCTGCCATTATACCTTTTCTTCTATTTCATTCTAGAATTCCTGAAATAATAGCTTATACTCAACGTATTCTACTTTCTTTTCCATTGACTCTCTTGAGATTATATTCTGGCCTCCTCCAATACTATACTGAAATTGTTCAGATTGCCAAGTCTTTTTGGCTACTTTTCTTTTTCAACTAGACTAGTATTTCACACTGTTCACAATGTCTTTTTTAAAACTTTTTCTTCCATTAGCTTTATTGTGGTACTTTTCCTTTAGTTCTTCATTATGGCGCCCATACCTACAAACAACTTAAAGTTGTATTGTTTTTAATATTGCATTTTTTTAAATCTTGCATTCTTAGATGTTAATACTTGGACAGTGGTAGTCTAAAATCATTAAATCTGTCAACAGTCTTCTACTTCAATGTAACTTATCAGTAGTTTAAAGCAGAAACAAACAGATGTTTTATTAGAACTATTAGAATTTGTAAACAAATAGCTTTAAATTGCAAATGTGTTTTTACATTTACTTTGCCAAAGTGCTTACAGACTTGAAATTACTAAAAAAATGTGAGATGATTGAATTAAAAGCATTTACTGCTGTGATTTGGCAACTCGATTATCTTTGTAACTACCCCAACTTAGGTCTTGGCAACTAAACTTTTTCCAAGAGCAGAGAAGACAAAACCAAAGAGATAGACATAGCTAAAACATAGTCTCCAGTCTCTAAAAGTTTTAGTTCAAGTCTTTGGGTTCATTTTAGCTTCAGAAACAGTCAAAGTAAGCATAAAAATAAATGAAACTTAAATAAAATGTTAGTGTCATTTATCTTGTCTTGTATTTGAATTTGTTAGACCGATATTTTGAGTTTCTGTGTGTTGGGTGTTGCTACAGGGAATTCCAGGGTAAGCAAGAACATAGTTATTTAATCTAGGGACCTTACATTCTAGTAGTTATATGGCAATTATGTTTTAAGTGCCTGCCACATATTAAATACTTTGAATGAGTGAATACTAGTGTTCGTTATAAGTAATGTGGCTTGTAAGTACAGTGGATGTAGGGTTAAATTTTTTTCCACAAAAAAAAGGAAACATGGACTTGAATTGAGGAGATGATATTTGAACTAAATTTTGGGATATATGCCAAGACATATTCAGAAAGGCTGGAGAATAGGCGATATGAGGGGAAATAATAGTAAAAAATAGCTAGTCAAAGACTTTGGGGTAGATTATGAAAGATTTTGAATGCCATTCTTAGTGATTTTTACTTTTTATCATGTAGACATTATAGTTTCATAAAGATTTTTTTAGCAGAGTTGTGAGATAATTCAGTCTGTTTCTGAGAAGTAATTCTATTGGTAGTTTGGAGACTAGGTAGAAGGGAAGAGATTGAAGGCAAAGTCATCAATGATATGAAATATTTCTGACTTTTTACCTTCTAGGCACATTGTAGGATTTTACTTTTTCATTGTTTTTAAAGTTAGTCTGACCACGATTTTGCTTTGACCAATGGAATGTGGGTTAGAAATTAACAGGTCACTTTTAGGTGGAAGCTGTAAGAATCAGTGTGTAATTTGCCTACCCTGGTAATCAAGGAAGCATGGAGATAGACACTCATAGATAGGTCACTGAGAAGAAAGTATGAGATATAACCTGCAAGTCAGAAATCCTGTGATTTTTATGCGACATGCCCTAATTTTTTTGGTCTCCAGTTTTTAAGAAACCTGGTATAGGTTAAACTAAGCACACTTACACAGGCCACGCGTTGCCTGAAAGTGATGAGTTTGCAGCTCTCTGATACAGACCTCAGTAAATTCCTGATGCAAAAATAAAGGAAAATATTGTAGATGAGAGAGCAGAGAAGGCTTTCTGAAAGTGGTGGGATGTAAGCTACATTTTGAAGAATTATTTCAAGTGGCTAGACCTAAAAAAATAACTTCATGAATTGGATATGATCTATTTTACTTGTTATAACTCATGAATTTATACAGTATGTGAATTTTGTATCTATAGCTAATAACAATTTTTTTGGTTTACTGTTATGTGCCTTGGAGGAAAAATGTTCATTATTTGTCTTTTAGGTTTTAGTCTAATGTTTTATAGAAAGGATTAATTTAACATAGCAATGGGGAAAAATGACTGGAATAAATGAAAAAATAACACCATTTTTATGGAAGAGGTATCTTAATTTCACATTCCAGTTCTTTCCAATTAATCATAAATTCAGTGTAGTTCCAATAAAAATACCAACTAGAATTTTCATGGAATTAGAAATCTGATTCTAAAATTCATATAGGAGAAAACAATCCAAGAATAGCAAGAAATTCTTAGAAGAAAAAATGAAACTTGCTCTAGCCAATATCAAAATATATGTTAATGATATATGACTCAAGGAGTGTTATATTGGTATAGAGATAGCCAGGTAGATCAGTTTAATCAAATAGAAAGCCCAGAAATAGATTTATGTTTATATGGGAACTTAATTTGTTATAGAGATAGTATTACAAATTGATGGGGAAAGAGAGCTCCTGCTGAAGCAAGGAGCTTTCTCTATGGGGGGAAAACTAATATTAGATTTTTACTTTATGCTTTACACAAAAATGTGCATACTAAACGAAGACCTAACAGTGAAAATCGAACTTTATAATTTTGGAAAACATACACATCAGCATACTTATTATCCAAGAAAACCTCAAAACAACTATTGGTGAGAGCCCTTGTGCATTGCTGATAGGAATTTAAAATTGTGTGACCTCTGTGGAAAACATAGAATTACCATATGGTCTAGCAATTTCATTTCTGGGTATCTACCCCAGAAATTGAAAGCAAGAACTCAGATATGAGTGTACTTGTGTTCATAGCAACATTATTCACAATAGCCAAAAGGTGGAAGCAACTTGTGTCCCTGGATGGCAGAATGGATAAACGAAATATGGGGTGTGCATATTGTGGAATATTATTTCATGTTAAAATGGAAAGAAATTCTCACATGATACAACATGGAAGAAATTTGAAGACATCATGCTAAGTGAAATAAGCCAATCACAAAAGGACAAAATATTGTATTATTCCACTTGTATGATCAGAGACAGAAAGTAGAATGGTGGTTGCTAGAGGCTGGAAGTCATATTGGAGTACGAAGTTAGTGTTTAATGGGTACAGAGTTTCAGTTTGGAAAATGTAAAGTTTTCTGGAGATGGATAGTGGTGATGGTTGCACAACAATATGAATGTACTTAATGACACTGAACTGTCTACTTAAAAGTGGCTAAGTTCTTTTTTTGTGGCACCTTGGAGATGGTCAGCTGCTTCAGGACGAAGCTGAACATCTCTTTCCCAGTCACTGGCTGCCAGTGGATGATGAACGAAAACTTCATACCTTTTATGAGAAACATGTGGCCACGGAAGTTGCTGCTGACGCTCTGGGTGAAGAATGGTAGGGTTATGTGGTTCATATCAGTGGCGAGAATGACAAACAAGGTTTCCCCATGAAGCAGGGTCTCTTGACTCAGGTTGTTTGCCTGCTACTGAGTAAGGGGCATTCCTGTTATAGACCAAGGAGGACTGGAGAAAGAAAGTGCAAATCTGTTTGGGGTTGCATTGTGGATGCCAATCTGAGTGTTCTCAACGCGGTCATTGTGAAAAAAGGGGAGAAAGATATTCCTGGTCTCATTGATACTACTGTTCCTCGTTGCCTGGGGCCCAAAAGAGTTAACAGAATCTGCAAACTTTTCAATCTCTGTAAAGAACATGATGCCCGCCAATATGTTGTGAGAAAGCCTCCAAACAAAGAAGGATAAGAAACTTAGGACCAAAGCACCCAAGATTTAACATCCTGTTACTCCACGTGTCCTGCTCTGAATAAACAGCATACTAAGAAAATAAGGAAGAGGCTACAGAATACGCTAAACTTTTGGCCAAGATAATGAAGGAGGCCAAAGAGAAATGCCAGGAACAGATTGCCGAGAGACATAGACTTTCCTCTCTGAGAGCTTCTACCTCTAAGTCTGAGTCCAGTCAAAAATGAGATTTTGTAAGAGTACCAAATAAATAAGCTCAGACATAACAAACAAAAAGTGGCTAAAGTGGTAAAGTTTGTTATGTATATTCTGCCACAAAAAATACAATTGCCATATCTTTAAAGTGAGATTAATAATATGTATCTCAGATGGTTCTTATGAGGATAAAATAAACTCAGTTGTGAGCATGTCAGGCACACACAGTAGATAGCTGCAAAAATATTTTTTGGAAGAAAGTGTTTGTTATGTCCTTATGACCTCAAAATAGAAAAATATAACTCAAAAGAGAAGATTGGTAAGTTGACTACTTCAATACATTACTAACTCTTTTCCCAACCAAGACAATAGAAACAAACTTAAAGTACAAACTGTAGAGGGGAAAAAGTTATTTGCAACACACTTATCTGTAACACATTTAGCAGAACCATAAATTAGTAAGACATAAAGACAACCTCATAGTAAAAAGAACATAAAATGGTAATTTGTAGAAGAATTGCTAACAAGCATATGGAAAGATATTCAACCTCACTATATATTAGGGAAATGAAAATTAAAACAAATATTAGATTTTTTTCCAACACAAGTCTGATGTATTAAGTGTTAATGAAGATTTTAGAAAGCAAAAATTCTCACGTAAGTTTTTTTCCTTAGGGTGGGCTGGTGTGAGGTGTGTGTGTGGAAGCTGGTTGAGGATTACATCTCAGTGCTTAGAACATTGCCTGGCAAATAGAAGATAATAAATAGATGTTGAATGAACACACCGTATGTGTTGTATAAATGATTAAAAGTCACTTTGGAAAGCAGTTTGACAGTGTCTAGTAATGTTGGAAATGCCCTAACTTCTGTGACTCAGCAATTCCATTTATTCACTTTAGAGAAACTCTTAACACATGTATATTGGAAGACATGTTTAAGGATATTCATTAAAATAGTGTTTGGATTATTGAAAAATTAAAAAACACTTAAACATCTATCTGTGGCAAAATGTGTTATGATGAAATATGCAACAGTTAAAATGAACTAGATTAATTTCTACATATTATGCATAATAGACCTTTAAACATAATCAGAAAAATTAAGGTTGTAGCGCAATATATACAATATGTAAGCATTAACGTTAATTTAAAAAACATAAAGTAACACTTTTTTTAGAGTACGTAACTCTTGAGTAAAACCACTGTCCAAGAGAACTTTCTACAGTGATGTACATGTTCTGTATCTGTGCTAAGACAGTAGCCTCTCGCCACATGTGGCTATTAAGCCCTTGAAATGTGACTAGAGCAACTGAATGTGACTAGAGCAACTGAATAACTGAATTTTAAGTTTCTTTTAATTTTAATTTAATACACACATGTAGCTATTGAGTCAATGTGATGTGAGTAGTGTGACTGAAGAACTGAATTTTTAGTTTTATTTATATTTATGTAATTAAATGTAGCTGTTTTATTTATATTTATGTAATTAAATGTAGCTATCCAGCACAGTCCTAAATAACACACCAAATTCATGAGAAGGGAAGGAGGCTAGAGGAACTTCCACTTCATATGTAATGTTCTCTGTTTTTAAAAAGCCAACAAACTAAAACAAAAGAACATTAAATGATGTTAAATAACATTTTTCTTTAGTGCTTAGTACTTTTTTTAAAAGCCACCAAGTAAAACAAAATCAGCAATTTCTTTTATTGTTCAGAACTTTGTCTCATGCCTTACTTAGGCATTTCATCTTTTCCCTCAGTCTTAGAGTTGAAGAGAATAACACTAGAGAAATTGCTGGAGACTAAATCATGCAGGGTCTTGTAGAAGTTTCTCTTCTGAGTGAGTTGGGAAGTCATTAGAGATTTTTGAGTAAAGGAGTTATGCTTATCAGACTTAAATTTTTAAAGAACCTGGATATTCCAGAGACGAGACATAAGGCAAAAATGGAAGCAGACACAAGAAAGGACTGCCATACTGTTTTTAAATTGCAGATTATGATGTTTATATTTATTGTATATTTATCTGTTAGAGAAATTCTGGTGTGACTTGAGCCATCATAGGTTAATGTGTACAATTAATCATTATACCTGTCACATTTGAAATAAAACCATTTATTTACTACTGGCACAGTAGCATGAAAATGAGCAGGCTTTTACGAAAGGCTTTTTTGTAAGTTCTCTTTTTTGTTCCTTGAGTCCTTCAGCCTATTGTCCGTATTGACAATTTTTGTATATTGATGGATGCTTCTGGTTACCTTTTTTTCTCTTTGATTCTTTGAATAGCTATCCTGATGTGATTCTCTGAACATTTACAAAGACTTTTTCTAAACACTGGTAGATTAATGTGGCCATTTTTTTTCCTTTTAAGAAGTAGGTAAGGGTCAAGAAATTTTAATTGTTTTATTTCTTTGCTTAACTACAAATAGTGATTTTGCTTTAGAAACAAAGCAAAAATACAAGATGCCTTTAAGTTTTTCTCATTTGTTGCTCTTGTGTAATAATTTTATTATTTTTAAAAGTATAATTCCTAATCATTCTATTCATGTAATTGAGCTGATGCTTCTTTTGTAGAAAATTAAAAAAGAGATCAGGTCAAAAGCAAGCTAATTAAAGCATACACTTTCTAGTTGTAATTGTAGCATTATTCTTAATAGATATTAAACCCCATGAAAAATGTGGTGCTCCTGAGAGGTCTCAAATCAACTCCTGAGAGTTCTCAAGTAAAAGGGAAACGATTCCTGGTGGGGCATTCTAGTTAATCTGTGTCATTTTGCTTGAATATTTAACTGGGCTAGTCTTTGAAAGGGAAAGGTCTTTGACATTTGTGAATGTTAAATTTCTACTTTGGTATGAAATTACCCTAAATGATTTTGTTTGAATTCTTTAGAACATTAGGGAGCAGTGACGTATTTTCAATTACAGTGAAATTGTCTTTCAAAATTATTTAATCACATTCTGATAAAATAGAAAAAATTATGATAAAAAATTAAATGTTACGATTTTTAATTTGAAGTCAAGGATATGAAGTCAAGGATCTATGACAGCTGATATGCCATTTTTGGTAGAAAGAGTATATGGGGTGAGAAATGAGAAGATATCTCTGTCTAATATGGAGATGTTATGATCATAAAAATTCAGTCTGTCTTTTCCTTCCCTCCCCTCAACATTGTTTTACATATTTGATTCACTGGTTACCTTGCTCATTTTGTACATTGACCTTTGGGTTTCCTGTATTATACCTGTGTAAATAACATAACTTCTGATTCTTCAGTTCATGTTATCATTTAGACAGTTCTCTAGATATCATACTCGTTTAAAATCTAGGCAGACATGGCTAGTATTCTCTCCTACAACATACATTTAAGGTGGTTCTTTTTGGGATGTTATCTGGGTTGAGTGCCCTGGAAATCTGCCACCAGAACAGGGCAATGGTCCCCACTAGACAGCCTCCCAGTTCTGGTTTTCAGACTTGCCAGTGATTTCACAGGTTCTTCCCTTCGAGAGACTGAACGCCACGTGTGTTGGGCACAATGGGAGGCTTGGGGACAATAAACAAATTAATATTTATGGTAGTTATACTTTTCTCCTACTCATTGTATATACATTTTCCCTCTTTTTACTTGATTGTATTCTTACATGCCCGTGTTACCTCTGTGTTATTTCCTTGTGTTGAAAACACCAGAGCCTGAGTAATTGGAAGCAAAATGCTTATCAAGAGTAGATGGTAAACTGATAAAACCTAGTTTTGGCAAAGTACTCTTTCTGTTTTATAGAAAAGGTATTTTTTTTACTTCATGGGAAACTACTTATTTCATTATCTAGTGGAATACATTTTTGTTACCATTATATAGTTGTGTTACTGTAGGGAGATAATTTTGGCTTTAGTTTGCACCTGATTGCACAGTTTCTGGCTGCTGTTTCCTTCTAATTTGCAGGTTCTGGTTACTATACACAATTCCTAATTTCTAGTTTATAGAGTAAGTGAGATCTTTGAATATTTTATAGCCCAGTCTTTTTATAAGGCTCTTTCTTGAAGGTTTCCTTTTGGGCTATGAGAATTGTAGCCATATAGGGAGATAGCAAGATACTCAGTAAGGAATGTAATTGTCAGTGGGATCTAGAGCAAATGCATGTATCCATAAAGAGAACCCACATATTTTGACAATTGTATTGAGATTTCCTTCTAGAATTTATAGAAGTGGGGTGGGGGAGAGGATGCAAGCCAAATGGACTAATGCTGAATGCCTCCCATGTTTTGATGTCAAGTGTTCTATGTATTTAATCTTCTCATTTAGTCTTCACAACAATTCTATATTGGTAAGCATAATTATTTCCATATTATAGGGTAGAGTCACAGAACTATTTAGAAGTGGAGCTAGAGTAGGAACACAAGTCTTTCTGATGTCAGAGCCTATTCAGCATTTCTGCAGGTAGATAATGTCTGTAGTGTTGTCATCAGCTATTTGCTCCATAAAGTAAAAAACTTTAAATAGTTTGGAATTTTTTATTGCAAAATGCAGGTGAAGAGTGAGATGCTTGCTTTTTAAATTTTAGGAAACCTAAAATATTTGAGAGGGTTTTTCTTTATTCTGACATGTAACACTTGGTCCATGTTTTAAGAATATTTAAGGAATGAGTGACTATTTCATTCATTTTATTCCCATGATAATGTATATCTTGACATTGATAAAAGGTAGAGGTTACAAATAGTACAACTTTTTAATAAAGATTTACAGTTCTTACTCTTTTTAATTTATAAAAAATTTTCCTTACTATTCAGAAACTGATTAGTGCTCTAAACTAATTGCCAAAATTTGTTGTTTCATTAAAAATATTATTTTGAGAAAGGCTTCTCTTATTCAGCTAATTCGAATGACCAGTCTTGTTGTACCTTGACTTGTAATAATGAAAGAAGAGGTACAGAGAACTGTTTTATTTGAATAATAGACTTGCCAATTAGCCATCAAGTGCTTCCATCTGTGAAATTGTTGATCAGATGGGTTAGCTGGGATGTTTCCAGACTAGGGCATCATAAATGGCACTTGAAAACTGTCACTTTGATTATGAGGTTTCAAGTATTACACTGCTTGATGCTGTAGAACCTTTATTTCCTTTTGCAGTACCATGTTTTTTTAGAACATACTGATCCCACTTATGAATTCTGTGGCATCAAGAGAACTTGGGAGACCTGCCATTGATGTGAAGTTCTGCTTAATCTGCTGCTCTGGCCTGTGCTGAGATTAAACCAGAGCATTAACAGCTTCTTTCATGGCCTTCACAGTAAAGTTGTTTGGTGATCTGACTGGCACAGGCAGGTGATGCTCATCACTCGTGAGCCATGGAGCTGGCACACATTGGCAAGTTTCTCTGCAGTTTCTCATTAATATAAACTCATTTTCAAATGTCTCACTGCCTTAAATAAATGGATAGTAGTTTAAGGCCACATAAAGAGATTTCTACATGTAGTAATTATCTGAAATGAATTGAACATCTGCCTTATAAATTTTTAAGGATTTAAATTACAGTAATTACATTTTAAAATTTGTTTTCTAACAGCTTGAAAACAAATTTCTGGAAATAATTGTCATATGTTCTTCATTGTGCCACATCTTCCTTGTTTGGCCTTATATTTTGTAAGACATTTTCTTTAGTAAGTTGACTTCCTTGAATGATTGCGGATATGGATATGATTAGATATTGGAGTTCTTGAATGACATTCTTATCTGATAGGACTGTACTATGCTTTTGTTTACCACAAATCTAAATTCCTGAAATTTGGATAGACTTCCTGGTCACCAGTCTCTATGGGGACAGATTCATGCCCTCGTCACTCTCTGTTCACCAGGTTGGCCTTCTGTCTGCCCTGGCACAGACCTCTGACCTGCTCACATTCACTGTGGAAGGCAGTATGTACTGGGCAACAATGAACGGCAGGTCTCTGGAGCTAGGCTAGATCCAAACAGTGGCAGAGATCCATGGAGCAAGAAGAGAGAATGAGAATGCAATGTTAATGTGCGGGAATGCGGATGGTTTAGAATTCTCTTCCTATTCATTTTTCTTCCAGGGTGGATTTTCATATATTAACATCATCCCCAGGCCCTTCAGCCTTCCAAGACTGACCATCTCCTAGTGAGAGAAAAGTATCTATTCAAATGTTTTGTTGTTTGTTATTTTTTAGTGCCTGACCAGTGTGCTTTTTTTGTTTTCAAAGCTTTGGCTTTTCCCTCTCCTAGGCAAAAATGCCCAGCAGTTAGTAAATACCCTTGGTTAATCAACAGGTTTCCATTTTATAGGTGAGGAAATTGAGACATATAGCAATTAAGTAACCTGTTCAGTGTATTAGAACATTTGAAGAAATATGACATTTGAAAAAAATGTGACTTCAGAGCAGAACTGAAAGACTGTTGCCTTAAAGTGTTTGCTGTTCTGGAGCATTAAATGGAAGTATAAGAAAAGAAGAGAAATAGATGTGACAGTGTGACCTGTGCCTTTTGACCACAGCTACTCTTTCATGCTTTGTAAGCATTTTTTTAATGATATTTTTTCTGTTCCTGTTCCCTTAATTCCTCAGAAATATCTCTGTAATCTTTTTCATGATATCCCAAATAATATTGTGGATAGATAAATGCTTAATAAAGTTAGAGTAGTGGTCAGGAGTGTATCTAGGAAGTCTTGGAGAGATGATTTCTATCCTTTATCCTGTATCTGTTATGCCTCAGAACTTCTGAACCTTTTTTGCTTCTTATTAGAATACCTCAAGGAGTTTTTTTGAAAACTAAGCCAAGTGTCTTCAAATAGGTAAATAGTTATTTTTTAAGTATTATGTGACATGTTAGAGTTCAGAAATTATAACTTGTATATATTGAATAAGTGTCCTAGCCATTTCTGTCCCCTTCCTAGAAACAATCGCTGTTACAAGTTTCTTTTTGTCCTTCTAAAGATACTCTATATCAGTGTTGTCCAATAGAACTTTCTGTGAGGGTAGAAATGTATTGTATCTAGCTGCCCAGTATGGTAGCCACAAGCCATATCTAGCTATCGAACCCTGGAAATGTGAGTGGTATGCTTAAATTTTAAATAATTTAAGTTTACATAGCTGCATTTGGCCAGTGGCTACTGTATTGGACAGTGCAGTGTACATACTTTATAGTATATCTTGGAATTGTGCCACCCCATATCCATACATATAAAACTGCCACATTTTCTTTAAATTATTATTTGCTATTCCATTTTATGGATGAATCATGATTTATTTAAATAGTCCTCTACTGATACACACTTAGGTTGTCTCTTAGCTTAATGTTTTCAAGAGGATATTTACTACAACACTGGCAGCTTTGAATTTCTGTGTCGCCACTTAACCTTGATCACCTTGGACACAATCTTTGAGCCTTGGCTTCCTTGTTTGTACAGTCGGTACAACGGTTCCACTTTGCAGGATTAATGTGACTGTTAGAAGTAGTGTATGTAATGGGCCTGTAGAATGGTGCTAGAAGCTCAAATTAAGAGTGGTAGATGATAGCTTTATTGTTATTATTTTAATAATAAGGCTATCACAAGCCTAGAGACTTATGTTTAATGTTGAATTGTGGCAGAACTTACGAAGGCGTTTTTTTAGCCCATTTTAGGTTTGTAAGTACAGACACTCTTCTCCCTTTTATTCACTTGACTTCTCTAAATTGCACATAGGCATCCGTACATTATTTTTTATATGTGAATTTAGAATTTTTGTGTATCAGCTGGCACAACGGTTTACATTTTAGCAAGGTCACTGTCTTAATACAGTGTTGCTTGTTTTTGAATAGTTTATGGTATATTGGAATACTGATGGAAAACAAGAAAATTAAAATGCTGATACTATTTAGAAACAGCCGTAGGTCCAAAAAGTATATGGATTATGGAAGCATATTATGAGTTGGGATACTTTTTTCTTTAGTATTTTCAGTGATGTTGCTTATTGGAAATCAAACCCTTAGAATTATATCAAAGAAGTAAAAACGTTGCAACTTGGTTCCTTGAATACAAGTGATTTTTACATTCTTAGTACACTGGTAAGTATTAATAAGCTCATTTTTAATTTTCCTTGATTTTATTTTTTATTAAGGTCTATTGTCAATACTTTGTACTGTTATTTAAATGACTTACTTATTCAAAATTATTTAAAGAAAATTAGATTAATTTTTAAAAATCAGTAACCACAATTTTCACAGGTATACAGATTAAGAACCAGTTTTAGACATGCTCTGTACATACAATGAAGGAAATGTGTCAGGGTTTTGTTTGTTTTTAATGTGAGTACCCAAAAGACATGTTTGTGAGTTAAACTCAGTTAAGAAAAAACAAACAAAATATGAATCTTTTTATATCTAAATTTAGTATTCCTAAAGTAAAAATATTGTACTGAAATTAGAATTGCTGTTTCTTGGTAGACATCAGTAATTTAAGTAGCAAAAGTTTATCATTACAAGTAGTAGGTGGAATAGTAGCAGCTGTGTGCCAGGCACTATGCTAATTGTAGTACATATGTTTTATCATTTAATTCCCATAGCAACCGGTTCTATGGGTATGGTATGATTACCACCATTTCACAAGGAAAGTAAGTCTTAGTTTTAAGCAGTTAAGTAAGAATTGAACTTCATATTTAGTCTTTCTGATTCCAAAATATCTATGCCTCTTAGTAATATTTTAAGGTGTCAGAATGTGGATAGGCATTGTCATCCTCCTTATATACTGAATTTACTTATTTATTTTTAATCTGGATGCCTTTTATTTGTCTTACTGAACTGACTGGAACCTTCAGTAAAATGTTGAAAAGAAGTGGTAAAAGTGGGCATTCCTTTCTTGTTCTTGATCTTAGGAAAGCTTTCATTCTTAAATCATCAAGCATAATATTAGGTGTATGTTTTTGAATAAATGTTCTTTATCAGGTTATAGAAGTTCCTTTTCAGAGTTTTCATCAGCAGTGGATATTAGGTTGTGTCACATCCTTTTTTGTCATCTATTGAGATGATCATATTGACCCTTTATCATTATATAATGAATGACCTTTACTCCTTGTAATATTCTTTGCTCTGAAATTGATATTAATGTAGCCATTCCAGCTTTCTTTTGATTAGTGTTAATGTGGTATATATCTTTGCTGTCCTTTTCCTTTTAACCTATTTAGGTCTTTATTTAACCTGTATGAACTACCTTTCTTGTAGGCAGCATATAGGTAGGTCTTATTTGTTTTTGATCAAGTCTGATAATCTTGCCTTTTTAATTGAGATATTTAGGTCATTTACATTTAATGCAATTATTTATATGATTAAGTTTAAATCTATCATATTGCTATTTATTTTTCTTATTGGTTCTTTCATTGTGTTTTCCTTTTTCTGCCTCCTTTTACATTGAATTTTTTAATAATTCCATTTTATTGCCTTTGTTGGATTTCTAGCTCTAATTTGTTTTGTTAGTCTAATCCTTACTTTAGGATTTATAGTATACATCTTTAACTCATCAGTTTACTTTTAGGTGATATTCTACTACTTCACTTACAGCATATGAATGTTAAAATAGTATACTTTGTATCTGGACCTTTGTGTTGTTGTTATACATTTTAGTTTTATCTATGTTATAAACTCCATACCTTATTTATATCTGTCCAAGCACTCTATTTTTTTGTGTGTGTAAAAAAATACATAATATAAAATTTACCATTTTAACCATTCTTAAGCATACAGTTCAATGGCATTAGGTACATCCACACTCTTGTGCAAACATTCACCTCCAGAACGTCTTCATCTTCCCAGACAGAAACTCTGTACCTATTAAACAATAATTCCTCATTCCCCTTTCCCCTCAGCCTCTGGCAGCCACCATTCTACTTTCTGTTGCTGTGAACCTGACTACTCTAGTACCTCATATAAGTGGAATAATGCTGTATTTGTCTTTTGTGACTGGCTTCTTTCACTTTGCATAAAGTCTTCAAGGTTCATTCATGTTGTAGCAGGTGTCAGAATTTCCTTCCTTTTTAAGGCTGAATAAAATTCCATTGTATGATATACCACATTTTGTTTATTCACCTGTTGGTAGGCATTTGGGTTGTTTCCACTTTTTGGCTATTATGAATAATGCTGCTGTAAACCCTGGTGTACAAATACCTGTTTTAATTTCTGTGTTCAGTTTTTCCGGTTATATACCCAGAATAATTGCTGGATCATGTAAATTTTATTTTTAAATTTTTGAAGAACTACCATACTGTTTTCACAGTAGTCTTTTGTATTTTAAATTTGATCTCTGTGTTTCATTTTCTAGTGCCGTGTCTTCAGATTTACTCATTTTTTTCTTGAGCAAAGTTTAATCTTCCATTAATACCATTCAGTGTATTTTTCAGCTTAGAGCATTGAGAGCATTTTCACCTTTGATCTCCCAGTATTCTCAGTCTCATCACCTCAACTCAGTCCATTAGGCTCTACCTGTTTCCTTCCCCCTGGACTGTAGCCTGGAAACTGTCTCACAGCAGTGAGCTAGGTAGTAGTAGGGCTCACCTCCTTTGTTTTCTGGTTCTCACTGTCCTTTGTTGCTTGATCAACAATGTCTTACAAACTATTGTTTTGTATAGTTTTATCTGTTTGTTTGTTTTATGTAGGAGTATAAATTTAGTTCCTGTTACTCTATCTTGGACATAAACAGATTTCTTTTGTTTACTTTTTAATGGGAAAATTTTGTGTTGCACTGAATAGTCTAGATGGAATTCTCTTTTTTACTTGAACTTTAGAGAGATCCATATTAAAATTGTACTTAGATTTTAAGAAAATATGCCGAAATTGAATAGTAAATTGAAACCAGATGAACAGAAATGTTAATCTTAGCATTCAGAAGTACTAAATAAATAAGATAGGTTGAGACCTATATTGCTTTATGGACACATAAAATTAAATATGTAGGGAAGGATTTCTTAAACAAGAGCACAAATACTAAAGAGACAGATTGATAAATTTACATTGAAATTAAAATTTTATTTTTCTTTAAAAACAGCATTATAAAATAGTTAACATTTGTGGAGCACTTACATGTGCCAGGCACTTTAACTATATTAACTCATGTAATCTTTGCAACAACTTTATGAAGTTGGATTGTTGTTATAATCCTCATTTGTCAGATGCACCTGAAGCATGAAGAAAGGTTAAAAACGAAACGGTGAGCCACAGATAGGGAAAAATATATCTAACGTATACTGGTCAAAGCATTAGTTATCAAAATATATTTTAGCTTTTATAAATCAGTAAGAAAAAAACATCAATTTTTAAATGGGCAAAAGATACAAACACCGAAAGAAACATGAATGGTCTGTAAACATATAAGCTAGTGGTACTGTACAACCATTTTGGAAAACATTTTGGTAACACTTAATAACAGTAAAGATTTGCCTACTCTACAACCTAGCACATTATTTCCCAATTATGTTCTCTAGGGAAAGTTTCCCACATGGATACAAGGACATTCATAACAGCATTATTTATAACAGGGGTCAGTACTCTTTTCTTAAAGGGCCAGATAGTAAATATTTTAGATGTGTGGACCAATTGGTCTCTCTTGCAACTCTACTCAATTCCACTCTGCCACTGTAGTATTAAAGCAGCCATGCATAATGCAAAAATGAATGGGCTGAGCTGTGTCCCAGTAAAACTCAGTTTACAAAAACAACCATCTGGCTCACCCATAGGCTATAGTTTGCTGATCTCTAGATATAATATCACAAAATTGAAAACAACCTAATCATCCATTAGTAGGGAAATGTGTATATAATTTTATGTAACAGTGGAATTTTGTAAAGTTGGTGATCTTCACGTATCAACATGATTAATCCATACTAACATGATGAGGGAGAAAAGCAAGTGGAAAGAACAATACATTCTATATGAAGTTCTTGTATACAATTTAAAAACATGTAAATGCAATACTATATATTACTTATGTATACTTATATAGTGAAAGTATAAAGAAATGTGTGATAATCACCAAAATTAGAATAGTGGCTACAAGTGGGTATGGAGAAGATGTAGTTAGTCAAAGAGGATGACACGGGAGCTTCAGCCCAACTATTTTAGTGGTGTTTTATTTCATAAGCTGGGTAGTGTATTTATTATTTATTAGATCTTTTTGTATCTCTTAAGTATTTTCTAAGTTTTAAAAGTTTAAAAGAAATAAACCAACAGTGGCCGGAAAAAATAATAGTTGCTCACTCTGTGGATAGTTTTTACTTGGCTTTCTCTTCCTCTCACCTACTCACATACCTGCCTCATTAACATCTCTCACTCTCAAGAAGGCAACTTTCTACTCTTCTCTCAGGCTTAAGACAGATCAAATCTCTAAATGAATGACCCCTGTGCCCTGTCTGCTGCCTAGTTGATTTACTATCGCAGTCTCTTGTTCTTTTTCTAAGGATGCTTTAAGCATATTGGTTTGCTTTTCTCTAGCTTCTCATTTATTCAGCCTTTTGGATATACTTATTCTTTTGGGAGAAGGGATCTAAAGTTCTTAATGGAGACCACACAAGCAAAGGATTGCCTTTGGCATTTTCTTGTGTACTTGGCTCAGGAGGCATCAGAATGCCTCCTTGGCATGTTTGAATGTGTGAGATAGTGATCAAAAATAAAAGCTAAAACTACATGTATAAAGAGATCAAAGAGTTATTTATTGAGCATCTTTTTTGTATGTGTTAGATAATCTTTCTCTAGTGTGGAAATCTTTCAATTATATCAGTAGCCTTCTCTTAGCTTTTTGACTTTTCTGTTAAGATACTCTATCAGAGAGTGATAGTAAAATGCAGAGCACTGACCCAGATGCTGTGTGAAGTTAGAAACAAGTGAATGCCAAGTTCTTACAGTGTTTTACTTAATTGGGGACTTTAATGACATGATGAGAAAAAAGTGTGTAGCAGAGAAAAATCTAGTGCAGCTGAAGAATGCTACCCAGGGCGTGCATGGAAAGTCCGCTGTTAGCCAGAATAGGGGCAGAGATTGGAGAGACCACCAGGGCTACATGTGCAGTGTGCTCTGAACTGGGAATATTCTCTTGCCTAAAGTAAAAGACATTTGTTTGTCAGTGAATGATTAGTTTAGCATTTGGAGAGAGAAGATTTCAAAGTAGATGCTGATCTCCAACAAAAAAAAAATAGTGTGTATCTCAAGATGTAAATTTCATTTGTGCTTTTTATAAGAGGAATTGAGTGATCATTTGACAAAGGTGCTTTAGTCTTAAAGAATTATTTATTTAAAGGCAAAGAAGTAACAGTAGGTTTTGAATAAATTCTTGGTATGTGTAGTAATATAAAACTGCCTCTGGCTTAAACTAGGCATAACAAATAAAATGGGAGAGACTTAGAATATCGATTTAAAATAGAAAGTATTTGTAGTTACTTGGGAGTGGGGTTGCCATATTTAGAAAATAAAAATACCAGATGCCCAGTTGAATTTGAATTTCAGATAAACAACAAATAGTTTTTAAATATAAGTATGTCCCAAATAGTGAATGGAACGTACATATTAAAAAATAGTCATTTATCTGAAAATCAGATTAACCGAGTATCATATTTTTATCCGGCAAAACTTCAGTGGTTTATACCGAGAAGGAAGAATACTAGTCCCACTGAGAGTAGTTGTTACTATGTTTAATTTTTAGTGAATAACTCAATGCTATCATGGCTTTTGATAGTCTTGAATTGTTCCTCTTTGGGTAGGGGCTAAGCTGCCATTTGCAGACAGACTAGATATGATGTTATTATAGCTGTATTGGCTTAAATTTGAAATTTCAGGTTCAAATTTGCCAGGTCTTGATTAATCAAGGTAGTTGGGAGGAAGGAGATCTCACATCATTTCTAATAAGAGTAAAAACAGAATTAATTAGAATGAGATATAAATGGATTTCATTTCCATGTAATGTTTATAGTTATCTACAGAGTGCTATAATGCAGGGGGTAAGAAGCAGTCAGATTCTGGAGATTTTGGATATGGCCTAAAGGTATTTCCTGTCTTGATTAAAGGTATTGCTGTTCACCCAGGTGCCCCAGGTGAAACATGTAACCACAGTGTACCTCTCCATTTCCTCAATTTCCCCAAATATTTTACTATGGAGTCTGCTTCCTAAAAGTCTCAAATATATTTCTTCTCTGTCATTGCCTCTGCTTTATTCAGGCCTTTATGTATTCTTTATCTGTACTCCTTATTACCAGTCTCCCTTAGTAAATCTACCACCTGAAATGACAGGGTCCTTTTTAAAATGCAGACCTGATTATTAATTTGTTTAAATATCTTTCATAAGGCCTCAGTCATCTTCGCCATAGGAAAAAAATTATAGTCTTCAGGCAAATATATAATGAATCTTGAGATAGCGAAGGGAGGGACATAATCAGAACCAAATGGGAACTTTCTAAAATGGTATGTGTGGTAGTATGCCATTGTTACTGGTGAGAGTGGGTCTTATCACTTAGGTATACTAGGGCAGAAAGAAGATTGAGGACTAGTATGTGAACCACTTTGTGGAATGGACCCTTTGACCCTTTTATGAGTTGATCTCCTGTCTAGATTTTTGATCCTTCATGATTTGTCTCTTTCCGGCTTTATCTCTTGCTCCAACCTTTTTATTTACTAAACTAGCCATATTATACTCTTTTGTAATTCCTCAAGTTTCATTCTGCTCATTCATTTATGACTTTGTATAAGGTATTCTCTCTAAGTGAATGCCCTTTACCTCCATTGTTTGTCTAATGAAGTACTACTTACTTTCCTTCCAGACTTGTTAAATAATCCCCTGTCCCCAGAAGTCTTCAATGGTGTCAGTCAGGAAGCCTGAGTTATGCTTCAGAACAACCCCTGATCTCAAGGCTTAACATTTCAAAGCTTTTTTTCATTCATGCTGAATGTCTGTCATGGATCAGCCAGATGTTTTCTATGATATCATCATTACTCTGTATTCAAGCTGACAGAGCACTATCATTGAGTACTGGCTCTTACAAAGCTTTGACTGGAAATCACAGGTCACCTCTGCTTACATTTCATTGACTAAAGCATGTCACATGTTCACATCTATCTTCAAGAGGTCAAGGAAGTGCAGTCTTATTATGTGCTGGAGAGAAGGACCAGAAGAAATACTTGGTAGATAGCAGTAATCATCACACATGATGTATCCATACCAGATTAATCTCTTTACTTCATATTTCTATGACACTTTGTAAAAGTTCTGTATTTCACTAAGTAGAAATTATAATAAAATCCTGTAGAAATAAATATTAAATATGCCTTTGCCGATTGGTTCTAGACAGCTTAAATTTCTACCCTGCTGGCCAGGCAAACTCAACCCAATCATTTCATTAACCTCACAATAATTAAATCCTTTGCTTTATAAGTTTACATCAGTGGTTCTGAACTTTGGCTGTACTTTAGAATCACTTGGGGTGTTAATAAATAAAAATGATTCCTGGGCCTCACTCCAGAACAATTTAAACCAGAACCTTTGAGGGTGGGTCCAGGAATCAGAATTTTATAAGCTCTTCAGGTGATTCTGAGAAATAAACAGGGTTAAGAACTGCTGGCTTACATATTTATTGCCTATTTTCTTTCTGGGAAGGCTCTTTGAAAATAAGGCCTTGTTTTATTATGTCTCCAAGGCTTATTCTCTTTTCTGTTATTTTGGTACCAAACCCAAGTTACAATTATATATTCATTTCTATACTTACATGCATTATCTGTCTTCTACATTTTAAGGACTAGCACCTCATCTAATTCGTTCATCATATATGTAGTGCATGTCATAGTGTGTGGCACCTAGAGCTTTCCCGTCTTTTTTTCCTTTTTTCCTCCTAACCATGCCCATATCCACCCCCACCCCTCTATTGGGGGGGGGGTCTCTCTCTTTTGCATGGTGCTCTTTTTTTCTTATATATTGTTCCTTGATCTTCTTTTATTAGGTGGGATAAATATATTTGAAAAATATAAAGCAAGATACAAATGTAACGTTTTTGAAAAATTTGAAGCAAGATACACCAGACAGGCAAGGCTATTAGTATATGTTGTTAGCACTTCTAGGGCCTGGCTTTTACGGCTCCTTAGTGGCTCTAACAGCTGATCAGAGTAGCATCCACTTAACCTTCAGCTCCTTTGATCAGTGATCCAGCTAATCTCAGCTTTGAACTCTTTTCTCTTCCAGTGGTACCCATTGCTTGGATGTCAGATAATCAGCTTTTTATAATATTATTTGTTGAAAGAATATTTTGTTCTGAGAACTGTATATTAAAGAGAAATAGCCCCTGGCCTCAAGATTGTAAATCAGATAATATTTGTATAAATTCTGTAAAGATACTACATATTATTGAAAGACAACATTTTGTATGTCTTTTATTATCTTATAATTGTGTATTTCTTTGAAGCATGTCAGAGAACTCCAAACTGTTTGATTTATATTTAAAGTGCTGAATATTTTTCATAAAGGCAAAGGTGGATAAGAAAAAGCACTTCTTTTAAAGATGACCTTTTTAAAAAAGTCTCGTTCTCAGAAGAACACCCATTGAAAGAAGCAGTATTAACTCATGCTTGACTTCTTAAGAATCCATGCTTTAGTCACCCCTTTTTATTGTTTAAAAAGCTTTGAATGGTAGTGTGCGAGATGATTGCTGTGCCTTTAGATGTGTCATTTTCTTTTCTTGGAATGCCTTGACCCATCATATTTTTCTTCTTTTTTTTGCTTGGAAAAATTCTACATAGTCTTCAGTTCTTAGCATAAGGGAAGATTTTATCAAATAGAGTGCTCTGACTTCTGTACCCTGTATACACGTCTCTACTTTTGTACTTAACTACTATGTTACATTTACTGTTTTTCCCTTTTCCCCTGCCTTGTTTGTAAACCTTTTAAGGGCAGAGGCCTGCCTACCAGTACATGGCAAGTGGGCTCTCAAGTCCATGGTTGTTGAGTGAATAGCTAAAAACATGTATTCTGTGTGTGTGTGAGAGAGAGACAGACAGACAGACAGCTCATACTTGGCTTTGCATAGTATAATTTAGAACAGCAGTCTCCAACCTTTTTGGTACCAGGAACCAGTGTTCCTATGAGAATCTAATGCCTGATGATCTGAGGTGGAGCTGAGGTGGAGCTGAGGTAGTGATGCTAGCACTGGGGTGTGGCTGCAAATGCAGATGAAGCTTCGCTTGCTTTCCCGCAGCTCACCTCCTACTGTGTGGTCCAGTTCCTAACAGGCCATGGACTGGTACCTGTTTGTGGCCTGAGGGTTGGGGACTCCTGATTTAGAAAATGGGCCAATTAATAAATTATGAATGCTTCCCATAATAACCAGTTCATTTCTGGCAGACTATATTTTATATGTTTCATAATTTAAATACATAAATAAATAGTACTGTAGTTGAACAGTGTAAAAGAAAAAGGGGGGCCACCCATGACTATAAGAGCTTTAAAGCCAAAGCCAGTTAGTTATAGGGCCTGTTATGGAACAGTTCTGATACATTAATGTTCTATGTAAGACATTCAAGGTTCTGCTTGATTCTGGGATTCTATTTCCAGTTATAAAAGATTGTGTGTATTAGCCATTCCTAAACACGTGTAGTTATCTTATGGTTTCTGAAGTTTCACTAACCAATCCTTGTAAATGATAATGCTTTATAACAAAGATAGCCAAGGATGTGCTTGCTCCTTCCTCCTTGCTATGGCGCAGAGTGAAAGTCACCCAGTGTGGGAAATAGTCCTTATTCTTGTGAGACAGATTTCATAGATGTCTAAAGTGATTAGGCTTGCCACATATTTCACAAACATACATATTCATACATTCTCAAGTAGGTGAAAATTGTTTCAGAGTGAATATCAAGGGTAGTCTTAAAGGGAAAGAAATGTCACAGTTGGTCACTGTGTACTAGGTCACCAGCCTCTATGTTACTTTGATCAGGTGTCATATCCCCCTTACCCCTACCATTACATTGCCTCACCCCACTGCTTCTTCCCCACTGAACATTTTATATTCTTAAAATATTGGCTCCACAGCAGCCACTTAGTTTCCTATATTGGAGGAGCCCAGTAGGTCTATGGAAAAAAAGTTTTCAGAGAAGCAGGAACTGAGTTTGTCAAATATTGGAAGACTTAAAAGGAGATGGGTGAGGTAGGGTAAGGAATACAGAGTAGGATGTAGGAATATAGTATAATTCCCATTTTTTGACATCCTCGAACCATTACATTGCCCATTATTAATTAAGCCCTTGCTGATCAGATTTCTAATAAACATATTGTTGGTTATAATTCCTCCAGAGCCCACCTGTATCGCAACAGTGGGTGAAATCATGTCTGTGTTGTCATGTTGGTAATTTTGATTTATCACATGCTACATAACGTTAGGTATTACAGGTTTTCTAATGTTTGGTTCTTAGTCTGATATTTTTATTAAAGAAATACCTCCAAGATTACTTTGAGATGAGAAATGCATATATGTTAATTTTTTAATCGTATTATTTAGAATATTATTTATATAATTGAGTTTTATTTTAAATGCCTATAATATTTAAAAATATATGGGAATATTAACATTTGTAAATACAGCATTTCAGAAGCAATGCATCATTATTTTGACATTTCCATTCTTATTTTCCTTTTCTTCTTTTTGTCTTTTTTTTTTTTTTTTTAAGAATTAATGTGCCATCTGGAAACCTCTGAGATCATTCCATAAAAGGAATTTTGATTTTTTGGCAACCAGTCATCAGGATATGCTGTGACTATGCACCTTAGCAGAATAATGAACCATAATTAGAAAAGTATTTAACATATATATGTTTCAAAACATTTTTATATTGGGGATTCTTGTGTGGACATTATGGAAATAAAAAAATTAATATTCTATCCCAAGGTCGAGTTGATTAACTTAACATGGGACAGTCATTGGATCCTTAAACAGAAATTTAAATCAAAACTCTGTGTGACTAAATGGTTCCAAGCTATTTCTAAATAGTATATCCTATATTTTCTTTTCAATGTTAAACAAATACAATTAGTTTATATATTTTTCAGAAAGGATAGTTGCAATAATACATTGCAATTAACTTGCTCTGTTCGTCTCTTCTGAATATAGTCATTGGAACTGTCAGG
Organism: Pteropus vampyrus; assembly: GCF_000151845.1. Classification (NCBI taxonomy): domain Eukaryota; kingdom Metazoa; phylum Chordata; class Mammalia; order Chiroptera; family Pteropodidae; genus Pteropus; species Pteropus vampyrus. Next base: position 25,946,187 of record NW_011888783.1, on the reverse strand, counting down.
CAAAGGACCTTTTTTTTTTTTGGAACATTTTTTTTTAACTCTAAAAAGTAACAAGTTTTTAAAATTAATTGAGAGGAAACAGCTGAAATCATGCATTGAAAGGGTTAAGTCGACATGAAAGAATTCATTTCCACTTTAATGACCTAGCCTTGCTGGGTTAGGACGATGGGGAACATGCTTCTGACTTGTACTCCTATTGCCAATTAACACCTCCTATAACAGGTTGCCTCAGCTAGTCATTGAAGCTCAGGCAGTAGAAATAGTTTACATGCAGCTTGTTTTTCACACTAGTTACAAAATTAAAGTATTAAAAGGTTGTTTCTTACCTTTCTGGGTAAGATAAACAATACAGCGGTAGTTATTTGTATATGTTTGAATTCACTTATTTCATGCTCAGTATTTTTTTAAGGGGTTTTTAATTGAGGAAACTGAAGGTGCTGGTTTCATCAAAATTTAAAATTTTTGACAGAATTTGTTGAGAGTTATATTGGATACCATAAATTAAGAATTATTTTCTGTCAAATACTCAGTATATTATATGTTTAGATTTTATTTTATTTTTTTAAAATAGTCCCCTTTATTTGTTTATAAAGTTTATTTTCTCTTTGTTGAAAAATGCATATTTTAATAGACCTTTAAACATAATTCTACAATGCAGGACCAAATATACACCTTTAAATAGTCATTATAAAAATAATTCCTATGTACCATTTACTTCTATAATAACTTTTTTACAAATTTGAAATGTTTTATATTATTTCTCAAAGTAAATTTATATTTTTAGATATTTTGGACTGTTGAAGTTCAGTGATACTCTTTATATTTCTTTCAAGTGACACTTTGGTTCATGTTTAATCAGCAGGTATTTTAATAACATAATAAAATTGGCTAAATAATTGATACCAGTTCACACTAAGGGAAAGGTGGAGTAATATAACTAATAGTGTTAACAAATTTGTTAAAAGACCTGAGTAGGTAACACTTTGAGGCGTTAGTTTTTATCCTGTTATAATGGCAAATGCCTTTTTTTAACACTTAGTCAATAAGGGCTGCCCAAGTAAAAGTCACAGCTTTTTATGCTGGATCAAATTTTAACCTAAATGGGAAAACAACAACAAGAGAAAAAACAACCAGTGTCTAATTTAATTTAACTACATTTAAAATTTGTGAATAATAATTTCTTTTTAACTAAATGTGGCAGATCAAAACTCGTTGTACAGAGGTGTTTTATGCCTTCGTGGAGTCCATGATAGGTAATTTATCACTGGTTGGGTAGATTTTCATGTATGTGTAAAGGTCAGTTGCACTACTTGTGCCTATATGGCCCACCTGTCAACTGCACAGTTCTGTTAACTGATTTATGATCTTAGTTTGAAATGGAATTTCCCCACTTTTAAAACAAACTTATTTTAAAGAGTCAGATTTACTTAAGTGATTTCAAAGTTTCCTATAGGAATTAAGTAAAGAGAAATTATATAACAAAAGTAGTTTTTTCAATTTGTTTGTATGAGGGTTATGTGCATTTAGTTCCATGTTTTTTACAGCAGTATATAGCTACATCATATTCCAGTTTTCAAATTGTGACATTCATTTAAGTTTCTATAATAGTAGATTATAAAAGTGCAGAACATTCAGATGGTTCTTATTTTGCTTATCTGTTGTCAATAATGTGTATGTTTCTATTTCATAGTGGCATTATGTAAAATACAGACCAGTTTTCTTTAGTTTTTTAATTTTATTTTATTTTTTTGCTTAATACTATTGAAGTTATACTGATACCTTTAGTTATTCTAACACTTATTGAAGGACCTTGAAGTTTAAGTTACATCATATTCAGTCTCCAAAAAAAATGACTTTTGTACTTACTATGGTGGTAGAATAGTTGTTATAAGGTCAGCAGAGTTAACTTGAATAGTTCACACACTATACAAGTTTAGAGCTATGTTGTTGATTAAGCACCAGAAAGGAAACATTTTCTGTTTTTTTTAAATAATAGTAACAGCCTAAGCCAATTTTAAAAGTTCAAAAAAATATTTGGGCCTGGTTTTTATTTGATTCATATCTTACAGTTTTTCACTTTAGTTTACCCAACATTTAGCTTAGTTTCTTAAGCATAATAAGTTCTCAGTAAATGAAAGATGATTGAAGTAATTAAATTCTGTACATTTATTCAAATTTTTTTTTCATCTTCTGTATGGAATGTGTAGAATTTGGCATTGTATGTGATTACTATATGTTCATTTTAGTTGGATGTAAACATAGCTAACAGTAGTTAATTTAAGACTAACTTAAAAGTTTATCAGTTTCTGCTTCTGAAATCTTTTGTTTCTCATTGAAGTCCTAGGATTGTAAATTTAACATATGAAGGCAGAGCTAGAAGGCAGAGCTGGAAACTTTCTGTGGGTCAGGGATAAAAACCATGGTTTTGTCTGTTTTCCTGGGTAGCATCTCATAATCCTGAGACTCGGTCTCTGTTCCCAGTACCACTTCATTACCCTGACTGCTCCTACTCTCTGCATTCCCCCGCCTTGAAAACCCAGACTTATACTTTTTCCCCCTTAAGTTAAATTATTTAACATTTGAAATAGAGCTATATATCTCAATATCTTTATTTGCCTAGGGTATAGTCATATAGCACGTGAAGTACCTTGAAAATTCTTACTTGAGACCTCTGCTTCTCTGAGTAAGTGTTCAGTTTTTGTTGTGTATATTTACTTAGTTCTTTAAAATACATTAAATACTCAAATAATTTTATCCATATATATACAATCATAATTTAATTGTTGGAACAAGGCAATATGTGTGAGAATTGTGCTTGCCTTTTTATTATTTTTCTATCATTTATATGCTATGATTAAAAGCCCCAAATGTTTTGTGACATAATTTTCTACATTATATTTTAATGAAAAGGCATATTTTTGTTTTCATAGTAGCATATGTACTGTTTTATAGGTAAATCCAGTAGTGTGTTTTACTCTGCAAAGCCCAGTGTGCCCTAGATTTCAGAAAATATAGGGAGGCTCTTAAAAGTGTTCCCTGTTCTCAGTGGGCATACTAACTGCTTTTGGATAAAGAAGAACATCCCAAATTTTTTTTCTATTTTCTTTAATAAGAAATGGCTCCAGGTGGCAGAGGAATCTAAAATTGTGAACAAAGAAAAAGAGCTAAGCTTCCAGAATAAAAGTAGATTTGGGCATCTGAAAATGAGATGGTATGCTGTAGTAGAAAGATCACATTGCTAGAAGTCAGAAATTGCATTTTAGTCATGGTGATCTATGCCAGTGTACGTTTTTTCTGCCTTTCTAACTGCATCATAAGCTTCTTTTTGTTCAACTATATAGCTAAAGTGCTAGGCACATAGTAAATCCTTAAGTATTATTTGGGGCCTGGGATTGATCACTGCCTTACATTTGAAAAAATGATAAGTTGTTTCAGAGCCTGAAAAAGAAACTCCAGATTTTCTCTGAGAGGACCATGTGGCCCATGGAATGATTCGGAAAACTTTAGGTTAAACAAAGATAAACAGATTTTTTTCCATTCCAGGATTTTTCTTAGAGCCTTTAATATTCTAACATACAACATAAATTTGGGGAGTATGGTAGATATGCAGTATATACTAAACTTGACTAGGAGTGAATTCTGTATTTATTTTCTGGAGACTCTTTTCCCAAAAATAACTATTTTGAAATCTCTGTCACACTGTAGGATAACAAAGAATTGATAAAACTTAGTGATATATTCAATATAAGGACTAAAGGAGTGTCAAAAATTTTGTGTAGGTTTCTGGTTTGAGACTCAAGATAATTAGAATTATAAGTTGGGAAAGTTAGTTCATAGAGAAACATGGTGAGTTTGATTTTTGAAGATGCTGAATTTGAGATGTCTCCCTTGGGAGATAATATGATAATTGCTATCATTAGTAAGTTAGGAGGGAACCTAAAAACAGCATCTGATTTAATCAGTTTTCGAATTTTTGAGCCCCTTCTATAACATTTTCATAAATTCTAACACTTATTTTGAATAACTTCAATTATAGGGAACTCATTGACTTCAGCTCCTCTTTGAACAGCTTGGAACAGTACAAGCTTTTTCTTATATTGAATCCAAATTCAATTACCCCATAGCTTTATCCCATTAGCCATAGTTCTTGAAACTATGTCATTTAAAATAAGTGGTTCTCCAAGTTTAGGAAGCATCAGAATCATCTGGAGGGCTTTTTCAAAATCTAGATTTCTGGGCTTTGCCAGAAATTTCAAAATTGATTCAGTAAGAATGTGCATTTCTAACAAATTCCTAGATAATGCCAATGCTGCATCTGGTTCAGGGACTGTACTTTGAGAACTGTTAGTCTGAACTTTGACAGCTTTTCATATATTTGAAGATAGCTGTTTTGTACTTTGATTCTCTTCCAAGCAACATCGAGTTTTTTGAACCTTTCCTGTATATCATGATTTTAAGTCACTTTCTCACATTGATAGCTCAGATTTTGCGAGTGTACAACTTTCTTAAGTGGAACCCCTTACCTACAGTCAAGAACTGGTCAAAAAAGCCTGCATCTTTAGGTGCTTTAAAATACTTTGCTCTGGTATACATTGAAGCCAACGTGGTTGTCTAATGGGCTAATTCCTAATTTACCTCCCTTGCTATCATAGCCTCCGAGAAGGGAGAGAAATCTGCTTTCATGTGAATGTGCTTAGTGGCCATGCTCTTTGATTTTGCTTTCTTTTTAAATTAGAAGAGGATTCCTTCAAGATTTTAAGTTCAAAATATTCAGTATAGCAGCAGGCTGGTATACTTTTAATTTAAGGTAAAATTGCCGATTAAGATGATGACAGTAATCAGATCTCAGAGGAAGGAGCTTTCACCAATATTCTTTAATTATTAATTATTGCTTATCTTGTTCCTAGGTTTATTTGCATTATTTTAAGAACTATCGTAAATGTCCTAGTTCATTCAGCTATCTCTGCTTACTGACAAATAATTTATCTGAGTGCAAAATTAGCTCATAAAGTTTATGCAGTTGTAAGGCTCTTAATATACATTGCTTAGTTGCTTTTCTGATAGAAAATACCAATTCACATTCCCACCAACAGTGGTGAGAGTATCTCTTTTATTATACCCTTTTCAAAATTGGGCATTATAAAGCTTGCTTGATAGAAAAACAGCAACAATATCTTAATGTGTTAATTGGTATTTCTTAATTAAAGAAGGTCAACTAGTGAGGTTGGACATTTTTTCATATTTATTTCATCATGTGTTTGTTATGTAATTAATTGCTTTATATTCTTTGCCCGTGTTTCCATTAAAGTTTCAGTATTTTGTTAACTTGTGTATTGACTTTTTGTCATAAATGGGGCAACAATTTTTTAGGTATTTTTATGTTTTTAGTTTTTTTGATATTCATGAATTTTAGATTATGCTGTCAGCTTTTTATTGTTTTATTTGTTCAGTTGAGTTTGTACTTAGAATGTGTTTCCTCACCTAGGTCAGAGATAGATGATAGATGTTAATTCCTAAGCATTATTCTTTTTGACATTGTTGTAAATGGAATTGTTTTTGTAATTTCCTTTTCAGATTGTTCATTGTTCATATATAGAAAGATGACTGATTTTTGCATGTTGATTTTATAGCCTGTTATTTTGCTGAATTCATTTATTAGTTCTAACAGGGCTTTTTTTTTTTTTTGGTGAATGTGTGTGGAATCTTTAGAATTTTCTATATATATGATCATCATCTGCAAAAAGAGATGATTTTACTTCTTCCTTTCCAAATTGATATATTTTATTTACTTTTCTTGCCTAATTGCTCTGGCTAGAACTTTTAATACTATGTTAACTAGAAGTGGTGAAAGCTGGCATCCTTGCTGTGTTCCTATTCTTAGAGGAAAAGCTTTCAGTCATTTACCATGAAGTATTATGTGCTATTCATATATGGTGTTTATTCTGTTAAGGTAGTTTCCTTCTGTTTCTAGCTTGTTGAGTGTTTTTATCATGAAAGGGTGTTTCATTTTGTCAGGTGCTTTTTCTGCATTGAGATGATTATATGTTTTTCTCCCCTTCATTCTGTCGATGTGGTTATTACATCGGTCAGTTTTTGTGTTGAATCATCCTTGCATTGCCGGCATAAATCCCACTTGGTCATGTGTGTAATCCTTATAATATGCTGCCAAGTTCTGTTTGCTAGTATTTTGTTGAGGATTTTTGCACCGATGTTTATAAGAGATATTGGTATGTAGTTTTCTTGTTCTGTCTTTGACTTTAGTATCAGGGTAATGCTGACTCATAGAATGAATTGGGAAGTTTTTAGCGTACTTTTTGTTATGATTTGACTTTTTAAAAAATGTAAGTCATTAATCTTTCTGGGTAGTGATATAATATAATGTGGAGAAACAAATTTAGTTTTTTATTATTAAACAGTTAAAAATGAAAAATTAAAATAGAATATGTTCAATTCTACAGTGATAACTGAAATCTAAATGAAATGAATCCTATGAAACAATATAATAGTCCACCTAGTCTCAAGACATAAGTAACTCGAATTTATTAATACCACTGAAAAAGTTATATTGGTTCCAAAGTCAGCTTCAGAGACAAATGTTTTACTAATGAACTCTTCCAAATTTTTAAGGCATGGATAATTTAGTATATGAAAATATTAGAACATAGAAAGTGGGAAATTGTAAAACTTTTCAATTTTTTAATAAAACTAGCATAATGATATCAAAACCTGACAAATTAACAGAAAAAAAGAAAATGCCAGACTAACCTAATTTATCAACAAGAAAACAAAAATCCTAAGTAAAAAAAAAAAAAAGTAAATCAAACTTGAACAATTTATCCCAGAAGAGATCATTTAATAGTGAGAAATCTATTAATACGATACATCACTGAAGAAAAGGAGGATGAATAAAAATAGTGGCTATTGTGGCTTATTTTATAAAAAGTAATATGGGCATATCACTGACTGACAAATCACCAATCTTTTTTTTTGTTTTGTCATTTATAAGCAGCATATACATGAATGTCCATTTTAAACCCATTTTGAGCAACTTTAACAATGGACTTTAGTTCATTTATATTTTTCATTACCAGTATAATTGATCTTACTTTATGTTGTTTGTTATTTTTGTTATACTCCCTGCTTGGTTCTGTGCTGTTTTTTTATTGTCAGTTGGGTTCACTTTTTCTTCAGTGATTTGCTATACATCCAGTTTTAATGTTTATCGTGGTTATTTTAAAGTTATTCAAAAAACTCTTTAATCCATATTTCTATACTAGTCAAAGTCAACAGTTAAACAGATTTCTTTTTTTCCCCTCCTTAATGTAAAATAAAGAATTTTGTATGCTTCATCTCTCCATTGCCTTATGTGTAGTTAGTTACTTGGATAATATCTGTGTTTTTGGACCCTACTTATTTATATTATTTAGATCTGTCTCTATTTTTAACAGCTTTCAGTGGTCTTCACAGACATATATATATATAATGGCTTTTCCATTTTTAAGTTTCTAATTTTGATTCGTGGGAGCTTAACTGGATCATTTCTTTAAGAAGTTCTCTGAAGGAGGATACTTCTTGAATAAATCATATTTTCCTGAGCCTTTATATATTTAGTAATATATTTGTGGGCCTTTAGACATTTTTTAAATTGAGAATAAGATTTTTGACTCAGGATTTCTCTCTTAAAACTCTGAAACTTGGTTTCATTGTTTTCTGCCATTTAACATTGCAAAGAAATTTAAAATTGCATTTTTTCTTCAGGTTATTTAGTCTTCCTTCTTGTATGGTGTTAGAAATTTTGCTTTATCCATGTAATTAAGATTTTCCTAAGATTTTTCAAGGTATAAAACTTTCTTCATCGATTATTGCCTGACATTTAGTGATCTAAAAGTTGACTTTTCATTCAAGAAAGTTTTCTTCAGCTTCATCTTTGCTTATTGATTCTTCCCATTTTTGTTTTATCCTTAGGAACAATTGTATTTCTTAGCTTACAGCTCCTTTCTGTCTCCTAGAATATCATATGTCTAATAGTTTTCTTCTCTAATTTTACTCTGCTCTGAGACATCTTTTTAAAGTTTGTATTCTATATCACTGTTATTTTTACCCTTGTTTCCTCCAATGTGATTTTAATTTTTAATTGTTTTTCATCTTTTCACCTTGGTCTGTCCTTTAACTCTCTACTTCAACAATAAGAAACCTTTGTATACTGTACCAATGCCAAATAGTTTTATAAATTTTGCTGTGATTTCTATTTTTAGATGACATTCCTCTCTTCGAATCATCAGAATGCTGTTCCCCAGGAATGTTGGCCAAAAGACAATCTATGTAAATTGTCCACAGCCGTACATTTTTCTCAACTTTTTGATCTACAGCTCAACAGGTTTTACGTATCTTTCTTAGCTCAGTTTCCAGGGTCTTTAATGGGATTTTCTTCTCCTTCATTGCTGGGTTATGTGCTATTCTGAACAGGTGAGCATGCAGAAAAATGATAGCCTCAGATTCAGATACTCACTTTTAACAGAGGTCCTTACCATCTGTTCCACAGACAGCGTTTTACATGGTTTACTTTTTTTTTTTTTCTTTCCAGCTTTCCTTCCTTCCTTCCTTTCAGGATGTATTTTACTGCTACGAACTCTTCTCTATTTCTTGCTAAATTGTTTTCTGGGAAATTTAATCTGACTAGAACAAGAAACAGGGTAATAATGGAGTGAGAGGGACAACAGGAAATATCACTGGCTGCTATCTCAAAAAAGAGTGACATTCAGTAGGGAAGCAGCTGCATAGTTTTCTAGTAATATGTTTCTGAGTCAGAAGAAAATAGAGAGGAGATAAGAATCTTCTTATCTACTTGCATATGGCTTGTTCTCTCTCACAGTGTAACTGATGGGTATTTCCATTTTTGTCCCATTGGCTTGCAGTACCTCAGTTTATTCATTCATTTTTTTTTTCAATCAGTATTTTTCAGTTCTCTTGTTACGTGTCAGGCACTTTGCTAGGAACTAGTTATATATAAAGTTGAACAAAACTGTTTCTTCTTTAGTTGCTTTCAGACACAGTTTCTGGACTTTGTCATTAATACATTTTGGTGATGGTGTGATGTTTTGGTTCCCTCTTCCTTTTTTTCTTAAATATTTTCTGGCAAGTTGAGAAAGGCTGTATTAATAACTGTAGTACAGATATCAGTTTAAATTCTTTCTCCATATGCAGTTGTTCTGGATCCAGGACATAATTTGAATACAGTGTTCATTATCCCGACCTTAAAATATTACTTCTCTAATACCTCTCATCACAATTTACTAGTGTTCTCACCTTTCTTCTTAAATTTTCTTAACTTTCTTAGATGAATAAAATGATCACATCAACAAAATAACCATGTTTTATATGATGACCTCAGCAAATGTTTTGGTGTGATAGCACTTTAGCATACTGTAAGTTTTCATTCTGAAAAACATTCATATCTTTTTGAAAGGCTAACAATAAATTAGGTGACAACAGATGAATAATTCAGTTGGTTTTTAAATTTATTATCTGGCATTTATTATTGAAAATAAAATTGGAGGGACTTGATTCTTCTTACTACTTTTACATAAGCAAAAACAGGTAATTTTTGTATGATTCTTATATTTAGAGAAAATGTATTATAGAACCTTTTATACTTAATGCTTCCAGTAAATATTAATGAGCTTTTAACACCCCCATCACAGAATTTAGCATGTAAATAGACAGGAAGCACAGAGTATACGTAGACCTATAAGTGTGAAATGTAATGTATAAAGCAATTGTTTAATTTTAAGTAAAGCTATAAGAGCAAGATAGAATATTGACATAATTTGGATAGTTAACATATTCATTATATAATTTGTAACAGTTATTGTTGAGGAAAAGGAATTTTGAGCAAAACTGGATCTGGCAGTGATAAGTCACATCTCATTTTAATTTCCTAGGCTGCCCAGTATTAAAAAAGAAATGTTCTTTGTACAGTTGGGGCAGAATTACATTTATAAGATTGTAGTCATCTTGAGGGTAAAAGCTGTTTGTGCTACAGGATGTTATAGTAAAAGAGGTTTGTTGCTTTCGATGAAGATAGAACAAATACAGTTCTATCTTCGATGAAGATAGAGAGAAATACAGTATCTTCCTTAGCCAATAGTAAGTTTAATAGTAATATTTGTTTTAAAGGTAATGGTCAGAATTTGGAAGTATTTTCATGTTAGCTATACCAGTCTCACCCAGTTTTTTCACACCTGGGATTAATTGTGTTAAATTTATTACTGTATAGGGGGAGGGGAACAGTGTAGAGTATGTTGTTCACAGATCTTTCCACCTAGGGATTAGAAGTCTTCTGCCCTCCTCCCTCACTATACCTACTATCTGCAAAGAGATCCCAAAGCCCTAAACTATATGCTGTCTTTAGCAGAAAATCAGGCTCAGAGAATTTGCTGTTTGTATTGATCCTGTAGTTAATCATACTAGTCTAATAGCATTTTATATTCACATTGTGGTTAATTGGTGCATTATAGTTTTTTTGTAGTGGAGGTAGATTAGTGTTGCTGAAAGATTTAATCTTTCTGTCCATTGGACACTTGCTGAGTACTAAGTTTGATGTGTTTTCTACAGGTTTGATATTTCAAATTTGTTTTGATTATTTGTGTTGTCCCTGAATAAAAGGATACTTAACATGCTTTCCCAAAACTTTTTTAAAGCAATCAAGTTTATATAACATGTAACTTTAATTTTAAACTCATAAACTCTCTGTTTATAATAATTGGTATGCTTGTTTTAGGGGCCACCTACAGATGCTCCTGCAGTGGACACAGCAGAACAAGTCTATATCTCTTCCCTGGCACTGCTAAAAGTAAGTATTGAATGGAGTTAACTTGCTTTAGAAAGCTCTGTTGTTTTCACTGTATCTTTTACTTTAGAATATTTGTCACCTTAACTCTCTCAGACGAAAGCTCTTGTTTTAGGTACGTCTGTAAAGTAGAGTGTTTTATTTCCACTGAAACAAAATTAGGTTTCTAATTTAAAAAAAGAAAAAAAGGTCTAAGATTTCAAAGCTTTGTTGTCCACATATCTTCCTCTTACAGATGTTAAAACATGGTCGTGCTGGAGTTCCAATGGAAGTTATGGGTCTGATGCTTGGAGAATTTGTTGATGATTACACCGTCAGAGTGATTGATGTGTTTGCTATGCCACAGTCAGGAACAGTGAGTACTTTTATAGTTGCCTGCTGCAAGTAAATGTGTTTCTTTTCCTATGTAAAATAAATTTTATCATATTTTCTTTTCCTCATAGGAATAATTGATTGTAAGATTAATGATAGAAATTTCTAGATTGTATTGAATTAAATTTTTCATGTTTTAAATGCATCATGAATTCCCTGTAAGTCCACAAACTGAATGATATAACATAAAATCTGTTTACTCTTACCTTCAGCTTAAACTAGCACAGCATACTGGATTTATAAGTTAGTTACCCTAAAATAGTAGGATATTAATTTGATTCGTTTGAACGCATGGTTCAAAAGATTTCAGAGACTCTCTTAATTAGATTTTAATTCACATACATATCTAGTCCTCATGTTTTGCTCCTTTTGTTTTGAAATATGGCCTTTTTAAAAATGTTCTACATATGGTAATAAATGACTCTTTAAATTTCTCCTATTCAGAATGCTAAGTTAAAAACTCCTGCTGTGTCCCCTGCAGGAGTTTTTTTGCCCAGGGTTTTTTTTGCCCAGGTATGATCATTTGTTTATAGAAGAAACATACTCCATATAGACTTTGAAAGTCATCTATTCTACCTGTTTAGAATCATTGTTCTTTCTGGAATATTTTGGTTTTTTTGTTTTGCTATTTTGTTCAATGCATTGAACTTGTGTAGATAGATGTGCATTTAGATTTTTAAAAAATGGCCATAAAACAGTAACCAATCTACCTACTTTCCAAAAAACAACATACATGTCCTTCTCATCTCTTTGCCTAGAAAAATATGATATATATATAGAGATATTTTTATTATAGATATTTGTTGTCTAATATTCAACCTTTCTGTTATTGAGCCTTATTAAAAAAAAAACGGGATTAAAGAAATTGTTTTTATAAAGCTGTTTGCTCTATTTGAGACTCTTTAAGTATACTTTAATAAAGTAGATGTTAGAGAAAAACAAATTTTATTTTTAAACAGTGCAATATATATGTATCATTATAACAAGCACTTTAAATGGAATCGTTGCTACAGAATGCGGTGTATTTGGAAATAATGCAAAATATAGAAAAATATGCAAATTTTTCTCTAATTAAACCAGTTTGTTGAGGTAAACTAGTTTGGATCTGCTGATTTCATCCACCTGAATGGATGTTCATTGTATTTATTTTGTACAGTGGACACAGAGAAATGCACTGCATATTAACTATTTAGATTTGAATCTTAGACTATGTTTGTATCTACTTTTTCATGTCAGAATATGTAAAACACATAGTAGAATTACTGTTACATGTGGTCCTTATGTGCTTATCCATTATAATAAAGCGTTCTTAAGCTTTGCTATCATTCTGAATAAATGTTTGAATATATAAAATAGAACATTTTGATCCCCTTGTTCACTATGTGGTAGAATTAAAAAGTTTTCTTCTGGCCGGAGTTAGGAAACTTTTTCTGTAAAGACATATGTCTCTATCTCATATTCTTGGTGTTGTTTTTTTTTTTTTTAACAACTCTTCAAAAATGTAAAAAAAAAGAAAAAAAAAATTCTTAGCCTGTCGGCAGCAGATTGCATACCCCTGTTCTTGAGTATACACTCTCAATTAGAATTCAAAATACTGTTTGTTTTGGTGAGAAGAAAGTGCTTATGTTAACTGGTTTGTTTAAGTAGATTAGACTTAAATTCCTGATGTTAGAAAGCCTTGTGGAAGCTATAATAGCAGTGATGTATCACTAAAGAGATGATAGGAATGCCTTTAATAGTTCCGTGTTCTAAAATCTTTTGGTTGAACTGGCAAAATATTGCAGTATTTAAAAGACTTGGTTATAGATTGTCTGTGGTGGGGAACTTTTTTTGAATGCTTTTATATTTGAGATAATATTCAAAAGTATATATTTTCTTCCAGCCCCCTTATCTACTAAGTAGTCCTAACAGAAGCACTAAACTTCCTTTTCTTCCAACCCACACACCCCAAAAACAACTATATGAAACTAATAAATTATTTTCCTTCTTCAAAGTGTTTACTGAAAAAAAAAAAAAAAACGACTTGAAACTGTTGTCTGTTATAATAGTTGAATAGTTGTAGAACTTTAGGTGAGATGCTTATCAGTTATCAGAAGATGGCATTAGGAACTATACTTGCTTAGACAGGTCTAACCAAAAAATAGTTAAGTTATTTGCTATTTCTGGTATATGTGTGTACATACACACAAGCACACGTACACACACACACACCCCATCCCCTCATGGCCATGAACTCTTAAAGGATCCTGAAAATTGTCTTAACTCATTAGCTAATAGCAGTTTAGTACTTGGCAATTTTAGAAGCTTTATTGATGTACGGTTTATCATTGAATGACAAGAGTGGGTAGCAAATATGATTATCAAAACCTATAAAATTATTTTGGTATCTCAAAATAATATACATAGGGTTTTTTGGTAGCTTTTTGTTCATTTACATTATAATATAAAGTTTTTTTGTCGTAGTTATAAAAGCCAATCATTTTTCTTTCTTTCTAAACCAGGGTGTCAGTGTAGAGGCAGTTGATCCAGTGTTCCAAGCCAAAATGTTGGATATGTTGAAGCAGACAGGAAGGCAAGTATTTTAAATGGTCATAATATGGGATAATAGAAAATATTTTCAGAAATGTATCTCAAAATTTTGGATGTTTATGAATATTCCAGCCATGTAGTTAATGTAAAAGTATCACTGTGTCAGTGCTACGTACCACCTATCTAGTCTCTCTTCCATCTAGATTCAGAGAAATTGGCCAGTCAGAAAACTGCTTCGTGCTAAAATCTCAAGCCAGTACATAGTAAGCTCGGGCTATAGCTTCCTTTTGTTTAGCATACAGAGTTACTCTCTAGTCACTTATAATTGAAAGAGCTTGTATGTTCCATGTATTTGAGAGTTGCAACTGAATAAGATTCTGAATATTTAATTATATTTGTAGGCATATGACTTTTAAAGACAGGGCAAATAAAATCCAAGTATTCTTCAGGTTTTCTCCCGCAGTTTAAATTTCTCAGTAGTTGTCATTCTCTTGCTCAAATTCTTCTGCTGTGGAAAAAACTTCAAAATTAATGTTAGCAAAAGGCTCAGCAGCTGAGCAGAACAGTGCAAATTGGTTTTTGACTGAGTTCCTAGTTCTACTGCTGGTTTAATTGATATTTAATCCTTTCACAACAGTGGATCCTGGTGTCCATTGTTAAAAATGTACTCTGCCTGGAAAATCCAACTCCCAGAGCTAAGGAGTTAAAGAGAAGATATTTACTTGAATGCTGAAAGGGTAAAAACTGGCTCTGAGAAAGTGTGGTAACAAGGTGAAAAACTGAAAGCCTTATCTACCACTGCTAATGTGCATCTCTTAATGATAGCACTCCTTTGTCACACTTATTCATTTCCATGTTTTCTGGATAATATGGTGTATGATTTCAGTGTTTCTAATGGTGCTTTTTCACACCTGTGTGTTTTTCATCTCTTCTTAATTTATACCCTGTTAGTGTGTTGTTTCTTTTCATATCATAAATATATTACTTGTTCTGTTCTGAACAGCTGAATGCCCTCTTTGTTTCAGGCCTGAGATGGTTGTTGGTTGGTATCACAGTCACCCTGGCTTTGGTTGTTGGCTTTCTGGTGTGGATATCAACACTCAGCAGAGCTTTGAAGCCTTGTCGGAGAGAGCTGTGGCAGTGGTTGTGGATCCCATTCAGAGTGTAAAAGGAAAGGTAGAGTAGATTCTATCTTTATTAGTATCCGCTGCCACATTCTGTTTATAGATACATTAAATAAAAACCTATTTTGTTTAAAGCAGAATTCTTAATTACACAAAAACTCCTGTTTACTTTAAAAAACTGTATAAGTTGATAAATGTCTTGGTATTATTTAGAGATTAATCAGCTATTATCTAATCACAAAGGTTTACCTTTAATTTTTAATTTCATAAATTTAGGAATGTTAAACCATACTATAAGCCTGCTATACACATTTCATTAGTATTTTAATGAACATTACCTTCCTTTATTTTACAGTGGTAAATTTGGGATCGGCATATTTTGAAAATCTAGTTAAAGAGCTATTTTGCAGACATTGTGCAGGACATTCTCTGGAGTTGTATGTTCCAAATATTTTAGGCAATGAAAACTTGCCCCAAAGACTTGGTATCAATCATTCCCATTTTTAGAGTGAGGACACAGATGAATGATTAAATATGCTAAATGATTCTGAAAAGAGATTAACTTGCAAAGCACATTGGGTTATAGTTCTTTGTTGAAATCTTTTGTTCTTGTTCTTGTTCTTGTTCTTCCTTCTTTCCTTCCTTCCTTCCTTCCTTCCTTCCTTCCTTCCTTCCTTCCTTCCTTCCTTCCTTCCTTCCTTCCTTCCATTTTTTCCTTTTCTTTCTTTCTTTCTTTTTTTTTTTATTTCTTTCTTTCTAGCCCCATATGCCATTTTCCTATTTCCTGCCTCATGACAGCAGGGAGCAGCTCTATTATCACCTTCACAGAGCTGTCTGCAAATGTGAGAGGCAATTCGATTTTGCTCAACCACAGGGAGAGTGGATTAGAAAAACTACAGAACATACAGAAATTGGCTAGGTGGTTACTGCTTTAAAATACTGCTGAGGTGTCTTGTTTGAGCATGTACTTCCATTGTAGTGTAGAATAATTGTTAAAATAAAATAACAATATATTTATGGAACCCTTTTTATGCAGCTTTTACAAATACTTTTTGGATCACTTAAAAGTAAATATTAGCTTGCTGTCATCTATCAGACCTGGAGTTTAATAGTATTACAGATTACATTTACATCTGCTCACCAGCTCAAACAAACTAAATATGGCTGTTAAAACATGGAGTTTTTACTTGCCATGAATTTAAAGTTGAGCACTTTCTGACATATTATGGTGAATAAAAATCGAAGTCTTCTCTAAATCACGATCCTATTAGGTGTGATTTAGGTTTTCAGAGACAGAAACTAGCCACAAAAACAATAATAGCTGATATACTAAGCAGTTAAAAATGGATAACTTCTGATGCTGGCTGCATACCTATATGTCAGTTTATTTCCTTTTTAATAAGTGTATTGTTACTTAACTGATATAGATAAAAGGAGTTGAAAAGCCTTGACTTTTGTTATTAATTTTATGAATTAAAGTTATAGTATAATACTTCCTAAGTTTAATTCTGTAATAATTAAGGTAACTTTTTTAGTAACTTATTTAGTAATGATTATTATTTTAGAAATGTAGCAGAATTATTCAATTAAGTCTTCCTACAACAATATTTACAAATAATAATTGAGGCTTAATTTTAAGTATAAGTGTGACTGACCTTTTATGATACTTGGCTCATGTGATGGTGGACACTTTGAAAAGGAAAATATGAACTTAAATACAATAAACGAAAGCATTCTCAAAATAGAATGTAAATAAATGAGTATATATTTTATTTTTGGTTATCTTGTTTATAATATTTTAAATGGCAGTTTTAGTTTCTAAACTTAGTTTAAGTATTATATAACATTGGAATTTGCTTTGTTAAACTTCTAATTAATCATAATTCATATTAAAAGATGCATTGCATTTAAAAATACTCATTATCACATGACTGCTGTCATGTGGTAAATGTAGTGTTTAAAAATATGTAAAATTATGAAATCATTACTGTCTAGTTTTGTCATAAAAATATTTTTGAAAAAATTTAATATGAATTTGCATCATTGATGAATCACATCTATTGTTGTACCTAACATATAGATTAATACAATTACATCACTTAAAATGAGGATCCAATTCTTTGTTAATTATGTAACTTCATCTGTAAGATGTCTGATTTTGGTTATAATTTATGATTCTCTCAATGTTAAGATCTGTTAAAACTATGAAGCAAATTAAATGCTAGTAAATCCATGGCCAGTGTTCTAGTTAAATCATTAAACTTAAGAATATACACTTGTTAAAATTAAGGACTAACATAGGACTCCCCCTTCCTCCTCTTTAACACTGGATTTCTGAAAGCTGTCAAAATATTTAGTAAGGCAATGATTAGATCAAGAGTTAAAAATGGCAGTCTATAAGAAAATGATTTAAGTTGGGTCTCTGTACCTTTCTCCTGTATATTTTATATTTTTATTTTTATAAATCCC
The DNA here is from genome assembly GCF_000151845.1 of Pteropus vampyrus. NCBI lineage: Eukaryota > Metazoa > Chordata > Mammalia > Chiroptera > Pteropodidae > Pteropus > Pteropus vampyrus. The sequence continues at coordinate 25,928,844 of NW_011888783.1, read as the reverse complement.
AGTATTTCTCTGTTTTTGAATAAGATGAGCATGGATTCTTTATAATTTTAATTCATGTCTGATTTCTTTTTATGTGACTTGACTGTACCTTTGGATTTATTGCTGTGTGCCAGGTATTGTGTTGATGCCCAATTTCAACTTGTCTCATTCGTTCTTTTCAGTAATTCTGGAGATAGGTACTATTATTATTCTATTTTATCAATGAAAGGGTAACAATATTAGGCTCAAAGAGATTACTTTGCTTGAAATCATACCATTATTAAGCAGCATAACAAGGGTACAAATCTAAGTTTACAGAATTTCAGAGCCCAAGCTGGTTTACTGGCCCTTGAATATCAGACAACTATGGATGATATCATTACAGTAACTCAGGAATGGAAAATGACTACTACAGGTCATTGCGGGACCTTTTTTTTAACTTACAGGGATAGGTGTAACTCCCTTCAGCATAAATCAGAGGAAGGAGCTACACATTTTCTTTTAAGTTTTCAATAGTTCTCTACTATTTATAATAGGTATTATATAGTAATTTTTCTCAGGTAGTACTTGTTCTATTAAGTTTAAAAAACAATTTAGACAGACTTATATCTTTCAGCTTTTGTGACATCCCTAGGACCAAACATTGAGACTGATATAAATAATAAAATATATGATAAAAAAATCCATATCACTCCTTATATTTTATAATCCTGTAAATGTTTAAAAATGCTATAGTGAAACCAATGATAATAACATTCATAATTTAAATGGAGAGTAACTCATAAAAATTATCAGTAAGCTCTGCTCTAAACCTATCAGTGAAGTGGTTTTTAAGATTCTGTTTTAGTTGATTTGTAAAATATACCTATTTAAATATTTTAAACTTCAGTTCTCAAGTGACACAGTGGCATCCTTTTGCTTAATGTTTTGTTAGTTTGTATGTTCAGCGCAGAACTTGGACTTGATCCAGCAGCAGATTTAAGGGGTAAATTCACCTTGTAATAGGACTGTACTTCTTCCTTAGGGCAAAAAGAATGATCACTTGGTGTAGTCATAAGACTAGCATACAGCTATTACTACTTTTAAAGATTCATTTCATTGTCAGGACTCCTGTTAGTATAATGTTCAAATGTTACCTGCTAACTCCAAACAATTTCTGTCTCTTCTCTATTTTGAAAACATAAAAACAAACAAACAAAAAAACTAATAACCCTTTAGGCCAAATAAGTATTAACATTGTCTGGGTTATTGTGAAAACATGTTTTAATCTAATCAGAAATACTCAATGGACTTTTAAAAATGTCTTTATCATCAGTAGGTATTTCTAAAGTACACCTGATGTGACTGTATGCTAACAATTTTGAGATACTAAAGAAAAAATGGCCTTTGTCTCTTTGGAAAGATAAGTCATATACATTTAGTATTACTAGTGAGACATAACATTCTGCTCATCATATGCTGCTAATCCTACATTTCATACTGATAGAATACTAATTATATTGATAAGTTTTTTTTTTCCATATCTAAGTATGAAATTGGTTCCTGGGGTCAAATTATTCAATAAATACCTATTCAGAACCTTGTGTGTGCCATTATGCAGTAAAGTAGTAGTTGTATAGCAAACATAGTAAATGCGAATTAAATTAGAAGAAGAGAAAAAATGGTGTAGATGAAGCTTGGACTGAGCTTTGATGGGTGGACAAGACATCACTCAAGATCTTGTACCTGTAGGGAAGAATGTAGAAACAATATCATTTCAGCTGGTACTTAGCTCTTTGTTCATTTTTTCACACATTTATTAGAATGTAAAATTAAGTAGTTCTTGTTGGCTTTTTTTAAATCAGCGTTTTACAAAAAAGATAGGACTTTGAAGAATAAATATAAATAAAGGAGAAATGAATTAGAGAATGAATGTTACAAGACCTTAGCATTTATTTTCAAATATCTAGAAGATTGTTGTTTTTTTTTTTTCCCAGGGTAAAGGAGCAAATATTTTATTCAAGAAATTTTATATTAGAAAGTTTTTAAATAGTAGGGGCTTTAAACTAGTGAAATAATAGTTTCGTTTTAGCTTTTTCTTACTATATTTTCTGAAAATCATAAAGGCAGGGCATAGAGTAATGAAGGGCACAGGCTTTGAGATCAGGCCTGTGTTAGAATCCCATTTTTATCTTTTCTCTACAGCATGACCTTGAGCAAATTTACCTAATCATCCTGAGCTCCAGATTTCTCATCTATAAAACAGGAATTTTAGAAACTATCTCATAATATTATGAACGTTATGATGTGATATATGTAATGATTAGAGTGCACATGCTATAATAGGTGTGCAATAAATGGTACTTTATTATTCTGACGATTAAAATAATTGATACTTAAAAGAAATAACTAGTGTGTTTTTCAGAATATCTCTGAAAATTTTGTTGAGAACAAGTCTATAAATTAATAACTTGCTTACTTTAGGAAGATGAAGGTAATGGCTACAAAAGATATGAAAACTTTCCCTTCTTGTATTTTCTAAATCCTGATTAATTTAGGAATGCTCTTCTGACTCAGCTAATTTTATTGAGCATTTACTGTTTTCCAGCATATTTCTCTGGGACATGCTGATGAAGAGGAAAATGAACATATAACATTAAAATTTTGGCCTTTGACATGATTAATGTATTGTACTTAAAGCCATTTTGTGTTTTATTCATCTATTTGTGTGTTGTCTCCCCCACAAGATTGGGGCCTCTTTTGGGGGAGAAACATTTACATATCTTAGAATTTATATAGTGTCTGGCAAGAGTAGTTTTCTTCATAATTGTTTGTTTATAAACAAATAAAATCAAGGAATGAATACATCAGCAGTCAGCTGTTATCAGTTATGGCTTTCAGCATATTAAAAAACAGCAGTTAATTTTGTGAGATTTTGTAAGTAATTTTTATCTTAGTAGTCTTAAAGTCATTTATTAAACGCATGAAATTGATAAGATCAGTGAGCCAGTTTGTTCATAGACAGTAGCTTTGACAAATTTGATTTATGAGTAATCAGAGCTAGAGTTTAACGTGTCATTTGTATTTTGAATGTAGTAAAATATGTTTATAATAGCTGTTGTTTATAAGATTTTCTTTGGATCATTATTCCATAAGGATCAATTAGGGCCGAGTAGTCCTAATCTCAAAGTGCGCGCATGCACGCACGCGCGCACGCGCGCACACACACACACACACACACACACACACACCCCACCCCCACCTTATCTTCATCTAGTTTTCCAGATTGAAAGAGAAAAATAGAAAATAGGACACATAAAAATTCTATTTCTACTTTTAATATAGCTCTGTGAACATACCCACCCAACTCTTGGAATGTTTAGTTACTATATTATCTTTTGTTTGCGTCATGTTTTCCACTCTTATTATCAATTTGGACTTTTATAACACTATTAGATTTAATCCATGAGGATATCTAAGAAAATATTATACATGCTAATGTGCCTATACTATCTCTGACAAACTTAATAGTTTATAGCATTTAGCTTATATAATCAAGTTGTCAGCTAGCAATGTTAAAGCAAATTTATGTTTACAATTCTAAGAAGCATAAATCTTATAAAACTAACAGTTCTTAGTGTGATTCTTTTAGAGCTTCTATATTAATATAATCTCTGAGCTAATTTATTATTGTTTAGTACTTGCTATGCATTTTGAGTGATATAAATGTGCTTCAAATCAGTTTGAATTAGGTGTTTCAGTAAAGATACAGGAAAACCTTTAAAACAATGTCCCATTATCTATATGGATATTATTTATTGACTCTCTTGCTTCTTGAATGCTCTTCTTTCCCCAGTCTAATGATGCCTGGTCATTCATTCAACAGATACTTATTGACTACTACTGTATGTATGCCAGGTATACACTGGAGACATTAGAGAAGAGTAAGATCTACTCCCTGTCCTTAATGCCAGTGTTGTACCAGCTAATGGAAACAATGTATAAGAGGACTTTTCATAGCCCATATATATTAAGATCATGTTCAAATAATTTGACAATAGCCCTTGTTAATTGTGAGGATGTTTCTGGACTTGGGACTTAGTTTTAGCAGGTTTAATATGTTATTATCATTGTAATATCCTGAAGAGGGTAGAATTCATTATGTTGGTAAATTTTCTTCTAAGTCATAGGTGATTCCTCAGTGGTTATTCTTAGACTACTAGTAAGCTGATAAATAGATGTCCACTGCCACTTTTTACACTTCAAATAGCTGTATTATATGCAGTTTTTATTCCACATTAAACACAAGTAAATGCTTTGTGATGTTTGAGTTTTTCAGTTCAGCATTCAGTGGAAGAGTTTTTCATGAATGCAAAACTGTGCGGTGATAAGGAAATGGGAAATGTATATTTTGTAAAGCAAGAGATTAGATTTTTTTATACATAAAGAATGTTTTTTTTTTTTTTTGGAAGGAAAAATAGCACATGAACGGCAAAACATTATATAAAATAGTATCCAAAAACGCTTTCTTGGAGCTTTTCATGTCAATAGATATTTATTCTGCGCCGTATTGTATGTGTCAGGTACTCTGCTGGGGAGTAGATATTTAATAGTGAATAAACCTAATAAGACATAAACCTTGCTGTCAAGTAACTGAACCTAATAGTAGATTTTTCTTGCTTTTGTGTTAGGATAACTGTTACATCAAATAGCTTGGGGATGAAAAGTACTGGTTTTGGCATGCTGTGTATGTGTAAATCATAGTGGTATCACTATGATTTATTTTAATTTATTTTCATTTAATTTATAATCATTTACTCTGAGCCTCAGTTTACTCATCTATAAATTGAGAGTATTAATACCTACCTCTTAGTTGTTGAGAGGATTAGAGAAAATAATCTTTATACAATCATTTAATTAATAAGTCCACTAAAAATACATAAAAGTGATACACAGAAAAGTAAATGACCTTTACTTATTTTTCCTACAAAAATGAAATTGCCTATTGAGAGATGGCAGTTTGGAGGATATATTTGCATTTTTCTTTGAAGGTGAGATTAAAGCACAAGAATTGTATATAAATCCTTTATTTTCCTCATGCACCCACCCTACTGCCTTGCTTACTACTGCCTTGGTAAGCCTTTAGTCTCTAGAGCCTTTTATTTCTTTACTTTATGTGGAGCTGTTGATAAGCATACCAGTTCTGCTGCTTTGTTTGTCTACTAGAAAGGAATCAGAAATCAGTTGTTCATTTTATGTGGGCTGGCTGAGTAGCTACCAGATAGACTTAGTACTCTGCATTGATATCAGACCAGTGGCCCAGTAATGACAGTCTCTTATAGCTCATTAATAGCCCCTTAAGGAGTTCAGTTTTTAAATTCACTATTTGTCACATATAAGTGTCTTACAAGAGTATCAAGATTCTAGACATATCGCCATTTTTTTTAAAAAAAGTAATAATATTCAGTATAACTCTGCTATTTAAATTATTTTAATTAGGAATTTTCCTAAGGAAATATATCTTTAAATTGTTTCTCCCTAATTTCCTTTTGATGTTTTCATATGCCAAGCATTTGAGGATGGCTAGTTTATCATTCTGATTTGATTTTTGAGGTAGCTTTTTTCTAACTTTAACACTATGTTACAGTAGCAGTACTCTGCTTTGTTTACTGTGTCAGTTTGGTTGCTCCAATAAGCAGATGCCAAAATGGAATTGGATGTGCAAGAGGTTTATTAGGGAGACCCTTCAGACATCAGTACATGTCTGATCCTGTGGAAGGAGAAAGGAAAGGCAGGATTGGGTAGAAAGAGCATCAGACTGCATGCAGCATGTTTGTAAGAAAGTTGCAGCCAGGCTAATGGAGAGTCCTTGAGATAGTTTCCTTTTAGAAGAATCCCTTATTTGGTAGAAATGGCTAGGTTCTAGTACCCTTGCTGTGCTCAGGCAATGGCTAGAGCAGCCCAAGGGAAGCGTGACCTGGGGTGAACCCCTAGAGGTTCAGAGGTGTAGCATCTGGAGGTTGTGAGTCAGCTATGTTCTCCATAGCAGGTTCTATTAAAAGGAGATTTTAAATGGACAATTCTGTGACTGCCACAGTTAACAACTCTAGGAACTATGGAGGCAAGTACGCATGTATTATTTAATCATATCATCAACTCTGTGAGGTGTCATTTATGTACAAATGGAGACATAGAGAGGTTAAATAACTTACCCTAGATCATTTAGCTAGCAAGTGATAGAGCCAGAATTCTGATTTAGGGAGAATTCTGACACCAGAGTGTCTCAAGCATTTAAACACCTATACCATACTGACTACATGCATACACTAAAAAATTCTGCCAAACTTTAAGACTTAAGTATATGTTTTTACAAAGTTTCATGAATCTATAAATGTCTAATTACCTTTTGCCATACTAGTTTCTAAAGATCAGTTTGTTTTCATTAAGGCATATATGTTCAAAACTTGTAGCTTTACTGTTTGAATTTTGATGTGCATCTTCACTTGTCAAAAAACAGTACATTATGCTGGTTATACCCCATCCCTTCCTTTTTTTTCTCTCCCAATATATTGAAGTTGTACTACAGACCTCTAGCTACAGTAAGCAATTCTCTGAGGATGAAGAAAGAAAATGTACATACACATAGGAATTTCTTTTCCAGAGCTAAAATTGACATTTTATAAATAATTTCCATGTTGCAAACTTGAGACTAAGAAATCACAGCAATGCAGTGATATGCATTTGGCATGAGTCAGTTTTAGTTCTTAGTGCTTTTCATTGGAAATGGCATAAAAAGTAAGATTTCTTTGAATTTTTTATGCTGTGGGCTTACAAGAGACATAAGATGTTTTTCTCTTATACTTGTCTGGCAGTGCATGGCAGCAGAAGTAACGAAATGGTCACAAACTCAAGCAGTACTTCCCAGGTCACATGCACCTTTAATTTTTAAAGAATCTCGAAACAGTCTAAGCAGTTGATAACAGGTCATTTCTAGGTGATAAAGGGTATTTGATACGGGGTGTTGCTTTTCTTTCCACACCTAGTGTTTATGTAGTCATTTAGAGACTTACTTTATATGGTGGTGAGTTTATATGATTTCAGATATGGAACTTAACTGGTAACTGAATTTTAACTTTTTTTTTTTATGTTTGACATTGATTTTGAGGTCATAGATTTTTTTCAAGCTTTTAAAAAAATATTCTAGTTTATTATATATATAAGCATTTCCCATAGACATTGACTTCAGTATAAGTACAACTGGAAGTGCCAAAGGTAGCAGCTACTGTTTAAAAAAAAGAGAGAGAAGGAGAGATAAATTACGAATTGTAACTATTGCCAGAAGTGCTTATGCCTTTTTCTTTCAAACACCTTTGTATTAAACTAATTTTTAGAATGTTACTTAAAAAAAAAATAGCTTCCTTTAAATGTAAAAATTGGGAATTATAGATTGGTGCTTTAGAAATTTAGTTTAGTCTTTCAGTGACCTAGCAGTTGGTATGAAAACACGAATTTAAAAATAAATAGCATATTGGATAAACTGTACTATACTCGTGAAAGAAGCCAAAAAATATGGATTAAACTGAATTCAAAAATAATTGCAATTTGAACCCTAAGCCAGATTCTTTATTAAAATAAAGCAGTAGGTCCTTGACCCTCGGGTGTGCTTGGAATAAACATGGAACACAGTATTGTTCTTAAAACTATTTTGCTTTTATAATCTAAGACAGATGTACAAAAAAGATGCAGTTTTTATTTTGTATTGGCAGCTTCCAAATATTTAGTATCTATTTCCAAGAGTTGCAATTAGTAAAGCAACCATGGTACTGAAATCTGCACATCCCACAAGCTAATTATATTTGCAAGGTCAGAGTGAATACATATTTTCAGAAAAATAAAGGGTTATATAAATATGTGTCTTCTACTTGGCTGTTATATCACAGTTTGTTGATCTGGAATATAATGTGTACAATTCACAAATTTGTCTGATAACAGAAAGTGGTGTGTGATTGTGTTTATTTTACTAACCAGTATATTCACAGCAATCACTTCCAAATATCTCTCCAGTAAAGATGTGTTAATTACAAAACAGACAAGGTCTTCTATTATATTAAAGCTACTAACAAGAAGACAGCAGGAATCACACATGTAAATAGCATCATCAACCCCTATTTTAGTCCTCTGTTTTGATCTGTGAGTTGCGCATAGACCAAAGGTGCTATTAAAGACTGAGTGTATGAAATAGGCAGCATTATATGAACAAAATTTATTCAACAAGAAAACAGACCTTTAACATGAATTTAACAAGCCTGAGAAATTATAAACTATCATATGCTGCAGATTCATGCAGTGATAATAAACAAAAAAAGAAAGTAAGAGGTTTCCCTAAGCTAGCCAAACTGCTAATGGTTTTGTTATAAGCTGTCTACTGTTGCAGTGACCTCTGAAAAGTCTCAAGGCACTTGTACCAGAAAAAATTAAATGGTCAGGCTGGTGAGTAGAGATTCAGTGTTGTGTGTAGGACTTCAACATGGAAAGAAATTACAAAAGTCTAGCATCCTATTTATTCCTCATACTTTAGCTTGCAAGTTTTCATTATTATATATTAAGGAGGTAGTTTTTATGTCAAATTTTTTGGCTAAATTACTATTTGGATTTGTAAGACATAAACTGAACTGGTTTAATGTATATATACTTTAAAACAAACTGTTTAGAAATTTATATAGCTCCAAAAAATGGATTATTTCCCCTGACCTCCGCCTAATACCTTAATTAATCCTTGGGGATCCTTTGGTCAGTATATTGTATCTAAGATTTCCATTCTTAACCGTGGAGTGACCATCACTTTGCTGTCCTTCTGTTGCATCATGTTGTAAATGCGTAAACATGGAGAAACTCCTTCAGCTTGTACACACCTCCAAGTGCTCACTAGGGCTTTTCCTTGAATCTTACTGTGGCATAATTAACACCTTCTTTATCCATTGCTCATTAGTGCACTGGACATTAATGAGTCTATTTTGATAGGCTGCTGTAAAGGAGAACTCTGCTTATTCTCATGGCACAAAAAGCAATTACAAAATTGTACAGAAATTAAAATGTAGACTGTATTGCCATATTTATATTTTTATTGCGTACTAAATCTAATTTTGGTCTGCAGGTTGTTGAAAATGTTAGTTTCCTTAAGACAGTTGCTATAGTGATGGCAGCAAATTCCTTTAAACTTGGTGTAAAGTATTCATTTTCTATTGGCTATTATATCGCTCCTCAGGAATTGTCAGTCTAAGCATGTTATTTAACATAGGCCATCGGTAGTTGAACAGTATATTAAGTTCTTGAAGTTTTCTCTTAATTTTTTAATAGAGTTTAAAATTTTTATTTTAGATTTGTTTTTAAATGACCATGATATCTGCGTAGCTGGTATTTTCATTTCTTTTTTATGAAGTTTCACACCTGCGTATAATATTCCCCAGAAATATTACAGAGATTTTTGCATGTAAAGTAGCTGTCCGTTTTAGTTTGAAAGTGTTTATTATTAAAAAAAAAAAGTATATAGGCATTTTGTTTGTTATATAATAGAATTTTTATAATTTTGTAGAAATCTTAAAATGGAATCAAAATATTCTAAAAATAATTGGACCAAAACGATGCTTTATTCTTAAATATTTACCACTAATAGTAAGGGTGGAAATTCTTAATTCTATATTTAAATTGTACATCTATCTATCAAGATGGTCACTTTTCTTTTGTGTACATTTTAATTTTATTTTATGTGTTTTTTTTAGTAGAAAATGTTAGAAAAATTTTCTTCCATATTTTTTTTAAACAACTTTTAAAAATGTTCATTGTAATATCTGATTAAAGCATGTCTGATATTAGTACCTATTTTTATTATTGCTTTATGGAAAAGCATGATTAGAAAATTTTTTAAAGTATAAGGACGAGATACAAACCTAGGCCATATTTATTTATATATAAATGTGAAAGTTAAGTCTGGATTGCAGTTATTGTATGAAAAGAAAAAAGTTTTCACAAACTATTAAATCATGCATGTTCTGAGGATACTTGGTTTTATTTTGAGGCAAGAGGAATCTGGGGAAATTCAAACTGTTAAAAATAAAAGCAGAATTCAAAGTTGATTTTTTTCCTTTCTTTTTGGTCTACCAGAGTGGACAGAGACCTTAGATTGAATCACTTGTCGTAATACTTTGATCTAAGTTTGTATTTGGTGCTCTTCATGACAGCCTTTTAGAAAGGGTTCTTTCTTTTCTTTCTTTCTTTCTTTCTTTCTTTCTTTCTCTCTTTCTTTCTTTCTTTCTTTCTTTCTTTCTTTCTTTCTTTCTTTCTTTCTTTCTTTCTTTCTTTCTTTCTTTCTCTCTCTCTCTCTCTCTCTCTCTCTCTCTCTCTCTCTCTCTCTCTCTTTCTCTCTCTCTCTTTTTCTCTCTTTCTCTTTCTCTCTTTCTTTCTCTCTCTCTTTCTCTCTTTCTCTCTCTTTCTCTTTCTCCCTCTCTCCTTCCCTCCCTCCCTTCCTTGCTTCCTTTCAACTTTATTTGGCATACAGCATGTAGTAATACTTATTACAGGTTTTTCAGACTTGATTAAATTTCAGTTGGCTTAATGAAAATAAATTTAATTTTAATCTCTTGGTATCCTCAATAAGTATACAAATGAGAACCAGTATACTTAGCAATAGCTTTTAAAATGTTGATAAATCTCAGGTGTTTAACACTATTAAAGGCAAATTTAGAAATACTATATTATGCTGCTTTAAGATTTTTTTATGTGACAAATGTGTTGAGTTTATTCTCCAGGTAATTGATTTTAATTCCCTGAAAGAGGCATCTGTCTTAAAGTCCCAGTGCTTTACTTAAAACTTCACAACATTTAAAAGCTTTAACGAGTTTTTTAAAATCCATGATAATAAACAGAAAAAAGCAATACGGTAGTATGTAATTCTTCTTAAATTTCTTAATATGTAAGAACTAACAGAGGATATTCTGTCATGTAAGAATTTGAAGTCTTTCTATACAGAAACATTGAATATACTTAGCATAAAGAGGATACCTATTGTTATTTCTTTACTATGAATTTAGGGCCATATAATTCTATACCATGTTCCTGCCTTAAAGCACAGATGACCTTGATTTTCTTGTATTGTGCTTCCTATTCTTGACAGTGGCTTGGATATTTAAGGCCATCAGACAAGGTATAAAGTCTTTTAGAGTCACAAGAAGTAAAAGGTATCTGACTAGAAGAGAATACGTGGAGCAAGTGCCTTGCTGGTTGTAATTTTGTTGTCATTTCAAGTATTGTGGTGGTGTAATTGATGTGACAGGACTGGGCTTTAGATGTGGTCCCTTAGCTTGTGCTCACTTTCAGTTTTAGTTTCTCTTTGTCATTCATTTTGATTAGGTAAAATTTAGGTGACAAACATATGCACACCAATTGAAGGCTGTTTGGTGTGAGTTTAGTAATGACGTATTTCAATAATAAAGATGCAGAGTTGATATTTTTCTTTACTGCTTCATGAAAATTGCAATAATTGGTGTCACCTTACATTACAAGATTGAGGGTGGTATGCCAATGGCACAGTCAGCAGGAGGTTCTTTTTTATTAATATTATAATTAAATGATTTTCTGGAAATAGGCCAGAAACAGATGCAAATTGATCATGCTTTGTCCACTGTTGCTTGGCATCATCACTTGCTTTTTAAAAAAGAATTGACCTGACACCTTGTTTTTACAGGTTGTTATTGATGCCTTCAGATTGATCAATGCTAATATGATGGTCCTAGGACATGAACCAAGACAAACAACTTCTAATCTGGGTCACTTAAACAAGCCATCTATCCAGGTAATGCCTGTATTTGATAATGTGTTTAAAACTGTTTTACCTTTTAAAAGTTGTTATAAATGGCCATTCTAAGATATAATACTTAGTATTTTCATTTGTTTACAATTAATTTTTCTTGTGCTTTAAAAGAAGATTATGGAAATGTGATGTAAATGTTAGATTTGCTCAGATATGAGTCAGTTTTCAGTGGAAACTTTAAACTTTCCTAACAGTTCGAGGACACCCTTTTTGAAAGCATACTAGAACCTTTATCTTGAGATAATAACCTTATCGCTGTGCGTGGGTAACATTGTAGTAAAGGACCAATACCAGTTGCAGGTAGAATGCATTAGGTATCATTCTTGATTGATTAGTAGACATTTCTCATAGCAGCAAATCATGGGAACATTGGTGTAAACTTTAGGAGGTCCCAGAAACAATTCGTAAATGGTACTTAAAATTCTCTACTTTTTTTAGTTTAATCCCCACTTTTCAAATGAATCCTATAAAACACATCTATATATTATCTTTGATCAGAGTTCATATCTTGTTCAAGTGATGTCTACCACCACTGTTACATTTATTGAGACACTTAATATCCTCCTGAGTGATTGTTTTCTTTCTATCATTCACATACCTCATTGTTTTTACACAAACCGTTATGGTCTTTAAAAATTATTTTAAATGTGTTTTTAAATGCACCACAACCCATGTTTATAAAGTTAATTGCTTCTCTGAAGATTAATTAAAAGGACAGAAATACCATGTTTGGTTACATAGAACACATAGGACAAAGGCTTTATAGTAGCTATTGCTGCTCCCCTTCTGAATCAACCTTGCTCTGTCTTTGGGGAGTTGTGGCTTTGACAGTTAACCATGGTTAAGCCTTGGTTACACTTTGATAACTTTATACTTTTAGAGGTTTACTTTTGTTGCACTTACTCATCTGAAATCATCAGAATGAAATGTTTTGTTTCAAAGGATTTGAGGTGTGTTGCTTTTGAAAAAAAAAAATTGTAAGTTAGGGAAAACTGCAAAGTATAATGAGTATGAAATAAGCTACCAGTATTTTTGATTGGGTACAGACAAGCCCATGCTTGCATGTTCCAAGAGAATATATTATTGGACCTGTTTAGCTTGTGATAATGACCTTTCTTATAAACCCCCATAGCATCATACTACTTCATTATTTTTTTGCAAAAGGTTAAGTAGCATCTCACAATCCAAGATCATTGTGATTACTGCATGGTATGTTTCTGCCAGAAGTTTTTACTAATTGCAAGTCAGCAGCCACCTGTTGCAGATTTCATTTTTTAAATATAAACACTGCTTTTTTAACCTTAAAAATTGAGTATAATCAATATTCAAAATCTAATTCTACAACAGTCCACTTTGTGTTTTTTGATCCTACCTTATAGTGTATAATTTAAGATGGACCTTATAAAGCAGATTCCAAACCCAAGTTAAAAGGACCTGTGTAAATGTTATATAACAGCCACAGCATCATTGTTTTTCCTTATTTTAGTTTGTTTTGCCTTCCAATTAAAATTTGTAAATATATTTATTTCACAGTTTATATAGCGCCCATCTGAATGACATCTATCTGGGTGCTTTACAGTATTAAGACAGTTTCAATACTAAAATACTAAAATGGGATCAAGCCAAAAAGTGACAGAGCAAAGCTACACCTTAAAACAATTTTAGTTTTCTAAGACAAGCTACAAAGAAAGCAAGCCAGAAGAACCTGAAGTGAATGGTAATGTCCATAATAGAATTTTAATATATATTAGCAGAATTTTTAACTCAGGGATCAGAAGCCATTCAGAAAGGCTGTGTCTTTTATTTCAAAGGAAAACTAGTTTGTTTTGAGATGAGTCTTGCTTGTAAACCAACTTTCAAGTAGTGGGGATAGAAATTTGATAGCAACCATCAGCACTCATACTGGTAGTCACTATGCTTTTTCTAATGATGAGTTTTTCTTTTTACTATTATTCTTAAAGTAGTGATAAAGTATTGCTATTTTAATAATTTGAGGAAAATTCCAAATACGTTAAGTAAGAAAGAGATTACAAAGTAAGGTAAACAAGTACTACTTTTTACAAATATATATTTTGTAAATCGTGCCTATATATTTATGCCAGGATGTTAAGATTGATTGCCTTTGGGTAGTAGGATTATGGAATTTTTTTCCTTGTTTTTCCTTCTCCAAATATTTTTAAACTTTCTACAGTGAAACATAAATTGCTTTTAAAAAAATGATAATTTATAAGCACTAATAAATGTTGAAGTATCTACCAAAAGACAAAGCTCATAGACAAAATTTATATTAACTCATTTTAAATGAGAAAAGCCATTAATAATCTTGGTAGAGAGGAGAAAGTATAATACCTACCCTATAGATTTTTATATTGATATATGAGACTTTGTATTATTTTGGAACATTTGACTGTTATTGGCACTGTATGGAATTGAGAGTTAACAGGTCTTTATTTTAGTAACGAAACATTTTAAACTATTTTACTAAAAAATTCACTGACGTTTCAGATCCTTAAGAGTCATAGTCTGTGTGAAGATTGGTTGTCAACTGCATGGAAATTTAGTAAATATTGATGCATAGATGCGTTGTACTAGGGCTATGACTTCTAAGTATAGTCCTGGGTACAGTTGTATTGTCTAACATAATTAAGCTACTTGGAAAATATTGTTTTCAGCAGTTAATAAACAGATTAAGCAGTTATACTTTTTAAAGAAACCTTTGTGGTCATTTTTTAGGTGAGGAAACTGAGACCCAGAGAGTTTGTAATTTGCCCCGGTTATCCAGTGAGTTAATGTAGGAACTGATATTCATAACCAGGGTTCCTCACTCTTTTATACTATACTTGGAAAATAAACTAATTTGGCATAGATAATATATGTATGCAGTTCAAAATTCAAAAGACACAAAAAGGTATTTAGCAAAAACTCTTTTTTTCTACTTGTGCCTTCTGCAACCCAGTTCTCTAGAGAGAACAAAACACATTTTGCTTCAGATCTAAGTAAACATGCCTTTTTTAAGAGCATGGAACTTTTTTAACCTATCAAGAACCTGTAAATAGGTTATATAGTTTAAGCTGTGTTTTCTAATATGTTTGCTTTCCACAGCAGTGAGTGTATAGAGATATAACTTCTAACCTCAATAGTATGGGAAATGTCAATGAAGTATGATTGGGGTAGGTTTTAGTTGCTTTTACTTATCTGACATGGTCATTATGTAGGAAGCCATTAAAGTACAGGATCTTATTTTAGGAACTATTTGTCAACAGTCCCTCTACATGAATATGATTCAACACAATTCCATCCAACCTGGTAGCCGACTGCCTCTCATAAACTGTGCCTATATTTTTATTCCGAAGTTTCTACCACCTTTGCTCATATATCACTGCAGTTCTAAGTTTATTGCTTCCTTCTCACTATTATTTATGTGTCAGTAGTTTAGTCAAAATTCAACATTTATTTGGATCAGATACCTATTCTCCCACAGACATTTCTAAAACCTAAGTTTAATAATTCACATGAATAAGTAAATATAGAAATATAAATAATTCAAATGGTAATTGATTTTGAAGTTTATTTCACTGAGATGATTATTTGTGTACTTGTTTTGATTTTGTCTTACCAACAAAATTATAAAGCTTTACTCTAAAGATTAACTAAAGAAGCATAGAAGTAACCTGGAAGTTAATCAGTGGGATCTTAAAACTCCCCTCTGTCTAGTTCCTTCTTCAAACCATTCTTCATCTTAAACTGATACTAAGTACTAACCTAGGCAGAACTTTTCTTTGAAAGGGCGGCAGGCAAAGAAAACAAGTAAATCCAAAATATCTTGTCCAGAAACAGTGCTATAAAAGTTGGCTACCTTCCCAGGTCAGCCACCGAAAGCTTATTTAACTCACCATATATACTATAAAATCAAGCTTTATAACACTGCTCCGGTGAGAAACTGTTGCCAATTTCAAATGGCCAATTAATGAATGAGCTTTTGGAACATACCCTGTTTTAATGAAGAATTGCCTAAATTTTCCTAAGTCCATCATATGTTTAAGTTTAAATTTAAAAGTTAAGTATTGATGTCTTAAGAAATTTCCTTTGCTATATAACTTTCTCCATTATCTTCCTGACATACCATGGCATTTGCTAGTACATGATGTTTAATTTACAATTTGACCTTTTCCAAAGGTTAGTCTCCCCCTTGATAAAACTAATCTTATATTTGGCATATGCCGCCACAACTTGTAGTTCAGTGTCAACTAGACTGGTTAATTTGAGAGAATGTTTTATTTATTGAGCTAAAAGAGGCTGTGCTTTTGGGCTCATGTGGAAGGAGAACTGCACAGGGCCAATTTACTTAAGATTTTCAATAAATGCACTGGGGGTACACAGCAGGTAAGTGAAATTGGAAGACTGCTTGAGGATATAATTTGATTTAAACTTATATTTGTTTTGTTATTATACCTGTTAATATTTCACACTGCCTGTGTTATTTTTACTACTTTAATCTAAACAATGTGATCGAAAATCAAGTAGGTAGTGCCTTCAATAACCAAACTTTGTATTTCTGTAGTACAGTTAATTTCCAAAATGTAGACCTGTCTTTGGGCCTGTTGTCTGGGTTCTGTATTTATTGGCCATCACTGCTATTAACTATATGGCCATTCTATATAATTTTGTAGTTAGGATGTAACACAAAGGCACTTGAATGAGGGGCAATAGGCACCTGAAATGTAGTCTAAGCTCCACTCCGCAGCCAGACTGTGTCTGCTTGGAGAACTGGGCACCTTTTTCTGATTCTTCTACCCAAAGGTTGTACTTCCTAATTTGCATAAAGCTGAGTACAGATTAAGGGAGGCCCTGATTAGTTTCACTTTTTTATCTATACAGTGCGGCATTTCTACGCACTGAAATTTAATTCACTGCTCCTGATGATTATTGAAATGGCTAAGGGTTTAGTAGATACTCTTAGTACTTTAATATTGTATATCAACTGTTATAACAGATGTTAGGAATATAGGAATGGATTATTACAGTATGTATCTAAGATGTTTTAGTACTTGCTGGAGTGATATTTGCTACCAAAGTTTAAAAATAAGACTATTGGTTTTCATCCTGATCCTTAAAGTACAGACTTAATCCAAGAATTTCTTAGGATACATTATAACATAGTATGGTAGAAAAAACCATGAGCTTTGGAGTCAGAAAGATTTCGATTGCAATCCTAGCTTTGCCTTTTACCAGCTATAAACTGGGACAAATTAAGATTAATGTCTTATTTTCCTCATCTGTCAAAATACAAATGGAACCAGCCTACCTTACTGTGTTATTGTGAAGATTAGAAGATAGTGTATAAAGCAGATGCTCATTAAATGATTCCTTTCCACCCCTTCTTCTCCTGCCTCAACACCTTAACACTTACACTATAAAAATCCAATAATTAAAGAATGTGGCAGTTGTTTTGGTTAGCTTTATCTTTAGTTTCTTGAGAGTTAACCCCAAAGTTCTCTTTGTTTTTATACTTGTTGAAAATATGTCCAAGATGTATTTCTGTACTTTTATGTCTTACTAGGCTGATAGAGGGTTCCCCAGAATACCACTTGGAACTTCACTGGAACTTCTTCTGCTAGAGCTAAATGTTAGAGCAGTTGTGAATGGATTCTAACACATACAGGGTTGTTGTTTCCTAATAAAGCCATGCCATTAGCTTAAATTTGTATTATGATTTGCTTGCTTGTCTTGGAGATCAAGTGCAGTGGTAAAAAATCTGGTTAGTGTGTTCGTCACTGGATTAGAGCATGAGCTAAAGAGATCTAGTAAAGAACAAGCTCCACTTTGTTAATTTGGAGACATGCAGACACAATTATTTGAATCTGTTAAAACTGAATTAATAAAAAGAGAAATCCCAGATTAGTGAAGGAATAAGTGTCTTATGACTTTTTATGCTTTTCTTTTTAAATAAGTTTTCTACATATCAAAATCAGATTTAATACATTATGATTTTATAATTACGAATAATTAATTTATAATTTGGATTATGATGAGGTCAAACCCTATCGTTAACCGAGCTACTGAAACTGTCGAATATCATACTCTGAAGAGTGTATGACCCATACCGCTAAATCTTACTTCGAAACATATAGCCAAGAAAAAAATATTTTAATTTAATCTTTATTTAGGATAAAAAGCCCTTTTTTTTAGATGACAAAGGTATTGTCTATACAATGTCAATAATTTTTGTATTTAGTAGATGGAAATATTAATTTGTCCTTTTTCAAATCATTTGTCTATATAGGCATTAATTCATGGACTAAACAGACATTATTACTCCATTACTATTAACTATCGGAAAAATGAACTGGAACAGAAGGTAAGTTTAAATTTTTATCTTAGAAGAGGAAAAAAATCTCTTTCAGATCAGTCAAATTCAGATATTACCTGGTATGTTTGAATTTGAATTATTGACCTATTTCATTGATGTGTTCCAAATATTTTTTTATTCCTGATGAATTGCAGCATAAAATAAAGGAATATTTTATTAGATATATTGAAAGACATTTTACCTTATTGGTAGGTGCTAAAGCAGGAAAGAAAGTAGGAAATATTCCAGTTTGGCTTTATAATAAATTATAAAAATCTTTTTTCTAGTTCTGTGATTTTTCTGATTGACTTACCTTCTCCAGTAAAATGACCTTTAATGACTAAATTACTAAGTTAATCGCTTTCCATATTTGGAAGGAATAAATTAGATTGTAATATTGTAATAGTTTAAAAAAAATTACCATGTTTACGTATGGTAAACTAAAGGTGAGTCAAAAGGGAAATACAGTTTTCAGATATTTCGACCTAGATTCGTTTCTCTGTTAGTATCAGGCAATTTTCAAATTTAATTACTTTTAAAATCACTGAGCATCTTGGTGGATTAGCATTCTTTTATTTCTACTATTTTAGGATTATTTCAAGTACTTTTTTTCTCTCAGGTAATGCCAAACGTTTAAGTCTGCCTTTTGATTTTTGAAATTACAATCAGAACTGCTTTTTTTTCTTTAGTATTAAAATTACTCAACCTTCAAATTGGCTTCTTATATAAACTCATAGATACAGAGAATATTTAGAGGTATACTAGATGGGAAGGGGTTTGGTAGGGGACAAAAAAAGGCAAAGAGATTAAGAGATATAAATGGATAGTTGCAGAATAGACATGGAGATGTAGAGTGTAGCATGAGGAAGGTAGTTAATAATGTAATAAATACTAGGGGAAGAGGGGTACTAGATTTAGTGGGGTGATAACTTTGCGAATTATGTGGATCTCTGATCACTATGCTATACAACTGAAACTGGTATTGTATGCCAACTATAATTGAAAAAAACTCATTGAAGTGTACAATGTAAATACAAGCAACTAATTGTCTATTATATTTCAATAAAGATGGGGGTGAAAACTAACTAAAAAAAATTAGTTTCTTATTTTTCTCTCTGAGAAAGACAAGAAAATCTTAAGAACACTGAGTCCTATTGATAGCCAGTAAGTTTGGGTTCCTACGTGCACTCTCAAGTCCAAACATAAATAATCAGTAGTAAAGATCTTTCTTACCACTTGAAACTGTTCTTCACAAAGGTACCTTAGTAGGGGATTCTAGTGCATATGGTAAGTGGGAGGGGGAGTAAGTTACCCCCTCTTTTAACCAGATCTCCTCAGTTTTTAATCTCATTTATATATTATGGGGAGGATGCACTGCATAAGATTTTCTTTGAAAAAAGAATTCTGGTTTTTTAAATTGTTATTTTAAGTTTGATAAACTACTGTTTTAAAAGGTCAGAGTCACTAATAAACTCACCTAAGATCATAGGTGTTTGGCAATGAGTGAGAGGCTCCAAGGGACCAGTTCTTCCTTGGCCTGAAGGGAGACACAGAGCCATGAAGCTCTATTCCAGTTGCTTGATTATGTCCCAAAATTTATATCTGCTGTGGTAGATTTAGTTGATAGCTTGAAGTATATTTTGATCACTTATTTTTAATTTTACATAGGGTAGATATAGGCTGTGAAAAGGAGCTCTACTCAGATACAAACTGAAAAATCCATTTAGGTATATAATAAATATTTTATCAGTCTGATATCTTACATCCAACTATTTGGAAATATCCAGCTAATTACATAATTTTTTCCCCTTTTTTTACCCCATAAACTTAGCCACCATCCTTGGCATAAAAAACCAACATACAACTATGTACATAGATTAATTAATGTTATGTTTATGTTCTTGGCTTCTCAGTTCAGGTGCTTTCTTATTACCAGAAGCCTTGCCTTTACTCTTATCCCACTAACCTGTATACTTAACCCCAAGCTTTACCTGAGGGTCTCAATGGAATCCTTGTCCAGGCATGGTAGGGATGTCCTGCTGCTCTGTGGGAAGTTTTTTTGTTTTCTTTTGAAGTAGTAGTAAAATCTAATTCTCAACCTTTAATTATAGATAGCTTTATAGCACATGTAGTTGCAGCTGTACCAAAATTTCCCGAGGATATATTTTCTAAATACTATCTGTGGCCAAGATGAGAAGCAGTCAGAAAAATTGGAGCTTCTTGTGTTGGAGTTTTCTAATTTTTATGCAAGCTGCTTTTGGGCTGTAGGAGGGGGCATTAGAGAATTTGGAGCTTTAGTGTCTTGAAAAGCCTCATGGGTGATTTTTGACATGTAGTTTATTCTCCAGCATGAGAAAAACTTTGTACTGTGTGTGGTTACAAACGTCTAAACAAGTAATGTTTCTAAGCTAAACTCAAACACTTCCAATGATTTCTTCACATCTTCATGGCTCAGGGATCTCACTTAAAGTATACTGGTTCTAATGGTAAAACAACAATAATTGTTCTGTAGGCACCATTTTTTTACATTGCATAATCATTAAAAAACTCTTACTCAATGGCAGTCTGCAACTGAAGAACAGTTTTAGAGTAAGATTTTAAGAAAAACTATCATTAAGATGCTAAACTTGAAAATTTACGAACTTCCAAGATTATATACATGGAACTAGGAGTCCAATTTGCAAAACAATGAACTAAGTAAGATAGTAGTTCTTTGATCACTAGTAGGGTCTGATCCCAGTTTGCTGTTGTGATTGCAAACTGAGTGAATTTGTGATTTCCTTCCCAGTTTCATAACTTTTCATTCTGACAGTAAAGAAGTTTTAATTTTTTAAATTATGGATGGAATATTAGAATTTGAAAGAAATTGAGATTATCTGGTACAAGCCTTCAATTCATAAGATATTTAAACTGAAACTCAGAAAGCTTTTAGTAAATGGCTTTTTATCTTCTTGGCATTTAAAAGCTGAGCTTCTATATGAACCATTAGCAATCTTGTGTATAGTATAGTAGTTTCATTTATTCAACAGATATTTATTGAGTGTCTGCTATGATTAGATACTGTTCTAGAATCTAGACCCTGATGATCTTGAAAGAAACAGGGTAAAGTCCTTGCCCTGTTAATTTCTCTTTAATGAGAGAGAAATGTAGTAAACAAGAAAAAATTTTCAGGTGTTGATGGTGTTATAAAAATAATAAAGCAGAGTAAGGGAACGAAGATGTTTAAGATAGTTTGGGGTGACTTTTTTATATAGTGTAGTGAGTGAAGGCATCTATCTATCTCTAAGGAAGTGAGGGAAGGTAAGCCATGCAAAGATAAGGAAAATAGCCTTCAAGTCAGAAGGACAGCAAATGCAAAGGCCCTGCAGTCAGAACACTCCTTAGATTATATTAATATAAACTTAAGAGAATTCTTATTAGAGTTTATTGAAGTTAATAAATTTAAATTCATTCCAAAAGTTTTTCGTGAAGTTGTTTCTCAAGACAAGTGAAATATTCTCAATACAAGAAAATAATTACTCTTTCTTTATACTTTTTAGATGTTGCTAAATTTGCATAAGAAGAGTTGGATGGAAGGTTTGACACTTCAGGACTACAGTGAACACTGTAAACACAATGAATCAGTGGTAAAAGAGATGTTGGAATTAGCCAAGAATTACAATAAGGTAACAATTATTTCTAATATTTATTTACTAATAATCTTTGGAATATATTTGATTAGATATCAAGTATTATATAAATACAGTTTAAAATAGTCACCTATTTTGTAGATCAGATAGTAAATATTTTAGGGTTTGCGGGTCATCCACTCTGTCACAACTGCTCAGTTCTGCTGTTGAAGTGTAAAAGTAGTCCTAGACAATATCTAAAGGAATGAGTGAGGCTGTGTTCTAGTAAAACTTTATATACCAAAACAGGCAGTTGGCTAGATTAGGCCCGTAGGCTATAGTTTGCCAACTCCTATTGTAGACCAATTAAGATTATTTTACATTTTAAATGTCTTCATTATTCAGAAGACTTTTTCTTAAAACGGAAGGGGAGCAAGGAGATTTTAGACAACAATAGCATTTAATACTTGCTACATAAAATTTATTTTATGAACTTTGTATTTTTATTTACTATTTATTGAAAACCTACTATGTGCTAAGCACTAGGGATTTGGTAGGAAGAAATATGGTAAGAAGCAAGACCTGTTCTCACAGACTTTATTTTCTGGTAGGGGGAACAGAAAGTAAATAAACACAAAATAATACATTGTGATTACTGCTATGAAGAAAATAAACAGGATGATGTGAAGAAGAGTAACTAGGGGAGACCACTTTTTATGAAGATGTTAAAAAAGTTATATTTTGCACAATCTTCTGGAAATGTTTATTGCGTGCTAAATATATGTGGCCATGATAATGTTTTTGTTCATAGTTTTATGTCCTTTTACAATTTTGAAATTAAGAAAATAGCTTGAGCTATGACTAAAATATATCTTCTATGTTGTGTTATTTTCCTGGAGATGCCATAACAAACTATCATAAACTGGGAGCCTTAACAAATTTATTCCCTCACAGTCTGGAGGCTAGAAGTCCAAAATCAAACTATTTCAGGGCTATGCTCCCTCAGAAGCTTTTAGGGGAGGATCCTTTCTTTTTCAGCTTCTGTTAGTCCCAGGTATTTGGCTTGTGGCAGCATAAATTCAATCTCTGACCAGGCTGGGATTTCAGTGTACCTTTTGGCGGGATGTGATTCAACTCCTAACAAGTGTTTCCAACTTTTTGACCAAAGCCACATAAAGAATAGATTTTACATTTTGGCTCAGTACATGCAAATGTTTATGTATATGTGTGTATATATAATTGTGACAAAAATTTTATGAAACAATGTTTATCCTTGTTACATGTGATATATTCTATTTTCTTTCTTATTTGACTCCATTCATTCTGTTTCAATGAGACACACAGGTATTAGACACAAATACATAAGGCTTACAACTCATCAATGGGTTGAAAATCTAGTTTGTAAAACACACACACACACACACACACACACACACACACACACACATATACATTATACAGTGTTATGTTTACAAGTATATTGAATATCTCCTATACAGGCAGGGATCCTTCCCTCATTTATAGGAAAATGGGAACAATAAGAAAAGCTGATAAATAATCAGAGTTCTAGGCCATAATTGGTGTGTTCCATAACACGTTGGTATTGAAATTGTCCACAGACCAGCTGCATCAGTATCACCTGAGCTCTTATTGGAAATGCAGACTCTCAGACCTACTGAATCACCATCTACATTTTAAGTAGATTTCCAGGAGATTTTGTGTACTCATTCAAGTTAGAAGTTAGAGAATACTGTCATAGAAAAGTCCATGTGAAGTACTATAGAAGTTCAGAGGCTTATGCTTTCAGATGGGGGAGACTCAGGAGACTCTTAGAGAACATTTGTACTAGATGTTAAAGCATTTAAATAAGATTTAGACATACAGAGACATGTTACCCTAGGCAAAATGAATATCACCAGCAAAGACTAGGAGAGACAGAAAAGGCAAAGACATGTTTCAGAATCTGTGTGGCTAGAGTACGTAATGCATGAAGGTGATAATGGGGAATAAAGGGTTTTTTGGTTTGTTTGTTTGTTTTTTTTAAGTTATTAAGTCAAGTAACAGGGTTTGTAATATCAGAATAGAGTTATTTTTGATCAGGGGCATGATATACTCAGAATCTGACTTTAGAAACTTAATTGACAATAGTTTAGAAGAATGAGTGCTGTAAATGTAGATTCTGTTTAGGAGGAGCTTGCTATTACTCAAACAAAAGGTACTAAGTGTCTGGATTATTGTAGAGGCAGTGAGAATGGAGGCATCAATGGACAAAGAAAACATGGCACCAGTTGGATAAATGAAGTGAAAGAAGAAGGAGGAATCAAAGATGAATTCAAGGTTTCCTGACTAGATGACTAGAAGTATGGTGGTACCATTAACATTCCCAATTTAGGTAGAAATAGAAGGATTGAGAAAGGAGATAAAGAGTTGCATTTTAAATGAACAGTTAGAAATGGGGACTAAAAATTAATGGTAGGGGCTAGAGCTTAAGATTTTGTTGACAATTAAAACTGGTGTTGATTGTTACACTAAAAAAATAACATTTCTCTTTTTAAATTAAGCACATCTTGCGAAAAGAAATACAAATCAAAAGATGGTATATAAAATTTGCCAAGTGTAGCAGCGACATCTTTTAAGAGACTTGAGCTTTGAAAAATGGTTGCTGGGTTCATACAAAGCTAAATTCCAACAAAATTAGGTTTGGCGCTGAAGGGAATGTCCTGGTTAATATGTAGCGTTCTGGCTGGAAATCCCTCTTGGTTCTATACTGTAGGGAAAATATTTTTTATCTTTCTAGTATATGTTTTTATGCTGTGAAGATTAAGAGAGAAAAACTAGTTTATCATACTTAAAACAGTTAACCTTTTATAAGTTAAAAAGTTATGACAAGTTATTATTCAGCAGTCTTAGGAATGGTTTTCTTTTCTTTGTAACATTACAAGTTTAAGTAAATTCATATTGGTACCACTGCCAGGAAATAACCTATTTATGGTTACTGCTGCCCATCCACAGAAGTTTTTTGCTATTTTACAGTTTTAAAAAATCTCTGTAGTACTCAAAAACTTGTAAGGTTTGGTTGTAAAATGAAAACAATGTGTAAGCTGTGATATGAAGGAGTCCAAATTTGGGAATGTAATTCCCTCTGTGATTGAAAGAGAATGTGGTGGAGTTTTTAGTAACACTTAAAATATAAAAAGAAAGGCCCATGCTACCAATTTTTCTTAGTATTCTTTTTAATTGGTTGAGGTTTTAAATTAAGGTAATTACTGTTAGGTGCCAATTAACTCCTAAAGTAAAAGGAGGTTAGAAAATAATTAAATTCCTTTGTTCTAACTTTAAGATTTCAGGTCTGAATTTCACACAGAAATTCTGCTTGATTATTAGTCATTGATTTCTCTAATTATTGAATTGCAACAGTCACAACTCTTTTATTCCACATCTCCTAATTTATTCGTGCTAGGATGCATCAGTGTTTAAAATAATGATGATATTTGATTGGATATTTATAAATGAATGTGCAAGTGAAAAAATGAATTATAAAAGAGCATTTTAAGAATAGTATAGAAACATAAAAATTAAACATGTAGCCCTATAATTCTGAGTTCTGACAGTTTACTTTTCAGGTAGAAATATTGCCTACTTAGAACTTGAGAGAAAGTTTGGATATAAAATATGTAATTATATGATTATATTTGGTTTACTACATTAGCTATATTAAATAGGAAAATCTTTTTTTATGTTAATGCAATAAGATAAGAAAAACAAAATAAGATATAAATATTAGGAATATCAGGTCAGATTATCGTTATTTAAATATGATAGTATATGTTTGCAATCAAACGTAGAAATTCAAGACTAAACTGGAGAACTGTTAGAACTCTTATAATCGAGAATTGTGTAGCTAGCAACCATGCAGTTACATAGACTGAAACCAGTTGAAGACTATAATAGATAAATCAGTTCACAGTAGTATCCAAAATTATAAAATACTTAGGAATAACTGCCATAAGAAATGTCGATATATAAACATATATGACTTATTAGAATAATACTAAAAACATTTGTGAATAAAATCCATAGTTTCTGAATGGAAAGACCCAATATTGTAAAGCCGATGTCAAGCTTCCCAAAGATTACTTTAATTCTAGTAAGAATACTAGTGACCTTTTAAGTTTTTGATAATTCGACAGTAAAGTTTGTCTGCAGTAAAAATAATAAGTAATATTTATTAAATGTTTGTAACAAGTCACACTGGGGGAAAATATTTGTATATAAGGGCGGTATCCAAAAAATGCATAATATCTAAAGAATTCTTTAAAAATAAAGAATTAAACTCACTGAAGACAAATGACACGTAAATATGTAAAAAAAATTTAACCTGTTATTAAGTAGTCAAAAAAAAGTTAAAATTATAAGTTGAAAATTTCTTTCCAAATTAAAAAAAAAGTGGTTTGGGAAAATAAACCACTAGTGGGAAAGTAAAGTAATTACAACATTTTTTGAGGCCATCTTCCAATTTTATCTTTCAATTTTAAATGCATATAACTCTGTAAACCAACATGTTCTCTTTTGGTTGTCTTCTAAGGTTTTATTATGAAGAATAAAATTCTATAAGTACTAACTTAGAGAAATATTTACAACCTACTGTTATGTATAAAAAATTAAACTGTATGACAATATGAAAAGTTCCTACTATCTTACCTTCCTTCCCTTTTTCAAAATTTCCTTCCCTTTTTCTCTGTCTCACATGTTAATAGTGTCACCTCTAAGGTGCAAAGTAGAGGAATTATATACTTTATGTAAATCCTGAATTACTTTCAGTTTTTGCACTAAACAGCGGTTACTTATATCTAAGATTGTGTTACCTCAAAATAACAATGGCTTAAACAAGATAGAAATCTATGTCTCTTGCATTTCAAGGCCAGTATGAAACTTTGAAGTCACTGTAGACCCAGAATCCTGTCTTTTGCTTCACTTTCCTTATATTGGCTTCTATCCTTTAGATCTCCCCACGATTTCAGAGTGATTGCTAGAACTATAGCCATTCCATTTGAGTTCCAGTCAGTTTTTTAACAGGAAAAATGGCAGGGCAAAGGGGGATATCTCCCAGATAAATAAGTTCTCTTTCAGGATTTTTTCGTAGTTCCAACCCAGCACTTCTGGTTTTATCTCATTGGCAGAAGAAGAAAGGGAAAATGTATATTTGGTAGGCAGCTAATACGCTCTGCCATAGAAAATTTTTTCAAGAAGCTGAACTACAGTTTCTATCATACATGCACACACACACACACACACACACACACACACACACACACACACATGCTCTTTATTTTATACCCTTGTTTCACTTAATTACATTTTAAAATCAGATCCCCTAGAAGATTTTTAGAAAGAATTTATGCTGTTCAGTGTCACTTAATCATGGGTTTGGCTCTTTTATTATCCAGGATGTGTCATGAAAAAGTAACGATTTCCCAAATTGCAGTGAACATTGCTTTAAGCTCTTTGGAGACTGATAAAAACTGTGTTTGAGTCACAGTTTCATTGCTTTTTGTGTATACAGTTATATGTGTACCCATCATTCTTTGTGCACACTCCTTTTTTGTATATGTCATATTGCATTATAATTTGAGATGTATAGGCAAGTAAAGCCCAAATATGAGCTCCTTCAAGAACAAGAACTGTTGCTCAGAGTACTTAATAGTGATTATTGAATATATAAAATGATGAAAATTCTACTATTGAGGACATGCATAGAATATAGTGGAGTGTTATAAGCTATTCCAAAAAGAGTTGGAAAAGTTTATAGAAGTATTGCTGGAATTAACATGTGATTTCCCCAAAGAAATAATGCCTAATATTTTCATATGTAAAATGTAGTTTAATTACTTCACTGGGATGTTTTAAGGAATCAGTAAATTAATATTTGTAAACATGTGTATGTTAATGTATAATTCCTGGTGGTTATAGGAAAGCCAGTTTTATTGTTCTCTGTACTCACACCTCTTATACTTTCTCAGATAGTTTTTTAACTGTTTTATGTTTGTTAATTTTGCTTTCCCAAGTGTGTTTTATAAAAGCTATTTCTTTAAACTTATTCTCAACCTTCAAACCCATAATGTGATTTTCAGTTGTCAGTGCACTGACTTGATATAAAAATCAAGAAGTAAAATACATTATCTTGAAATCCACTAGCAATTATGCAGAGTGTTTAATGGTGAAAAATACCATATAAATGATTTTCGAAAGCATGTGCTTTAAATGGGAATATGACATGATATAGAGTGAACAAACTTAAAATGTCATAGAGATAAAAGAAGCCCAAGGAATAGTCAGAGAAATGTGAAGGGGAACAAGAGATGTCATGTCAGAAAAGCAGAGTTTAAGGAAGGGATTAGAAGAGAAAACAAATATTTGATTAGCTCTAAGGTGTTCAGAAAGTTCAGGAAGACTGAGTCCATTGGCACTCACCTGGCAGGGATCCTTAAGAGACTATTAATGAAGTGCCAAGGATATAAACCATGTTTGTTAAAGGGTAAATGTATGGTAGAATTTGAGATAACAAGTTTTCCATTTGAGAAATGTTACTATTACCATAAAAAAAGAGAATGATATTAATGGGTTTAGTAAAAACCTTTTTGAGATTGGGGTACGTCTGAGGGGATTATAACATAACAGACCAAATTTCAGGAATTTCTTAGAACTGTGCAGACCGTGCATGATGGGATAGCCATCTGGGGGTCTTTGTTGATAAACTGTTAAAAACGTTTCTAGTGTGAATAGCCACAAACATTTTCAGTGCTTTTTTGTTGGTTGAGTAAACCGAAGAGCACGAATGCAAAAGCAAAATTTGATGCCAAATCACAGAAGTTGCCATAAACACAGAAGTTCCCCTAGTGAGGACACTGCCTGTGCCTGAATTTCATTTGTTTCTGCTGCTACCATTTCTTAATTTTCCTTGGTGACTAGCCAGATTAGAACTATGAATGAAGACAAACTGGTTTTGCCCAGATGGTAAATGAGATATAGGTAACTTAGGTAGATGGAGAAAATATTTAGGGTTTTGATGTGGTGATTTCGCCTGATCTGGTCTAAGAATGTAAGAGATGTGCTTACTCTTTTGTCATGGGGGTTTGCAACCTTAGTATATGCCTAAATCTACAGCTGCTCCTCATTTTCCAGATGGCATCTATGGCTGGGAGTACTTTTTGCCATCTGCACTTCTCAAAGAGTTTGTGAACTCTCTTTTTTAATTATTGGAAGTGGAAAAACTAATTGGTAAAGTGGTTAAATGATGTAAAAGATTTTTAAAATTGAGTTAGAGCTTCTTACATTCTGTTTAACCTTTCCAATAAGGTCAGTGATTTAAATGCTTTTGACTTTCATCTTTGCATGTCTGCCCTCTTTGATATTTGCAGTACTCCAAAATACTCCATGTTGACTATTTTGTACACGGTTTGGTATTTTGAGCCAAATTCCAAAACTCTTACCTCCTTCCAATACTGTAAAGTACTGTTGTCGGCATGTACTTAGAACAGCTAACCCTGAATGGATATAGATTACAAACTTATGTGAATTGTTCCATTCATCTAATATGTTTTCAAGTCAGTTGGTAAGGTGTAGTATCATAATTTGTAAAAGTAATTTAGAAAGACAAACTTTTTATGTGTTGCAGTGTATCCATATGTGTAAAACATTGAGATAGTGAGAGAAGCAATTTCCCAGTTAGGAAATACTTGTTTAACTAGCTGAGAATAATAGAGTGACATCTGACTCTGAAAATGAACATATTCTCTGTCTAGGGAATTCTAGATTTGGAGTGTTATTAACCTTATTTTTCCTTCTTTGAGTTTTATGAGTCATAAATATATTTCCTAATGATGTGTAAATATGTATACTCTAATA
The DNA here is from genome assembly GCF_000151845.1 of Pteropus vampyrus. Taxonomy (NCBI): domain Eukaryota; kingdom Metazoa; phylum Chordata; class Mammalia; order Chiroptera; family Pteropodidae; genus Pteropus; species Pteropus vampyrus. The sequence goes on along the minus strand of NW_011888783.1, from coordinate 25,899,158 downwards.
ATCAGTATATACAGTACTTATTCACTGTCTTTTCTCTTTAGGCAGGTTCTACTGGAGAAATTCTCTAGATAGTTTGTCCATTTATAAAATTAGACACTTGCCATCTTTGCTCATTTTCAAGTTCTCTGTTTACAAAACTATTAAGAAGGTGTGAAATGCAGCCAAACTTCCCAGTTTATGGGAAATGTCTGATGATTGCATTTCTTACATGTTCATTGTTCACACATGAAGAAATTTGGCAGCTGCAAGATTATTAAATTTAGAGTATCCAAATCTAACCCTCGCTGGGATTTTGGTTTCCTGCTTTCTGCCACCACCATTTTATCCCCTTTTGTAACCATATTTGCAGTGCCATGGTGTTATTTCATAAAGTTGGTGATCCTTAAATTTTCTTTTTTTTCCATATATCAGATGCTATGAATAAATCATAGACCGGGAGTTCACCTGATTCAGAGTCCTAATTTCAAGCAGTAACATAGCCACATTGTTAAGAAAGAGATTCCTTAAACTCAGACCTCTCAATAAAGAAGTTTTGTAGTGGTACTGTTTTTGGGAGAGGAGAGCAGTGGTGGCAGCTGATCTAAATGCTGTAATTATTTCCAAATTACTTCAGAATTACTCTACTAGAAAATTTATCACACACATAAGAGTTTATAGCAAACTGGAAATAGTTGGAAGTAGCTTGTGTATTTTGTCGATTTGATTGATTTAATTTTTATTCGATTTGGCTTTTAATTGAAGTATTTTTTGATGTTGAAAACTTCAAATTAATCTTTATTCGTGATTACTAAATACCACTCGTGGAGAAGTGAGTTTTTTTTCCTGAATACAATGAGAAGTTGGGGATGAACTCTAGTGAAAGTAGGAAAAGGATAAGAAGATAGACTAGAACTGGTTAATACCATGGTGTCAGTAGCAGCTACCTCAGGTACTTCTATTTTCCAGTTTAGCCATCCCTCAATCCAGAAGAGTGTCCAAATGGTTAGCTGGTGGTCCAGTTTGATATTTTCAGTGCCTTTTACATATCTCTTAAAGTATTTTCAAAATGATGGTGGTAATAGTATTCATTACCCTGAAGGATATTCTGAAGATGAGCAGAATTGCTTTTTCGTTCCATAATTACTTGAATAAAAGGTTCAGTGGAGGAAAATTATCATCACTGTTATCTTTGGTGATTATTTTGCAGTGGGAAAAGTAAATTTAGAATTTGAAACTCTGTTCTTTGTGTTTCATTCACAGGCTGTAGAAGAAGAAGATAAGATGACACCTGAACAGCTGGCAATAAAGAATGTTGGCAAGCAGGTGAGGTGTACTATAATAGGTTGGTTATGCAGTCGCATAATAACATGCTCTTGTACAGTTAAAATTATTTTAAGGCCTGTATGATTTTCCCCCCTGTCCGTTCACTCTACATTTTTCTTCTGTCATGTAAATGTAATGCTAATTTTAAAGGTCACTGAATTATTTGATGTCACATTCTCTCTGCCATCTATAAAGAAGTGAATCACAGATACACCTGTGAGATACTATCTTTAGTGAAAATTACTTACTAGAAATAAATTAGGAAACTTGCATCTTGACTTAATTTTTCAAGTGTTACTTGAAATAATATTACCAGTGAAGATAATAGAATGGTAAATGTATTTCATATGTAACAGTTTTTAAATGATCTGGTGTTTATCAATATGTAGGTAATATTCTTAGGAAAGCTTAGAGTCCTCTTGGATTATACTGAGTTAAGAGAAAGGGTTTTAAATATTTGCTCTTTCACTTTTCCAAGATGAAATATATATTTTAGTTCCTATTTTCTTAAGGTTGAGGGGAACACACCAACCAATTAAAAGAATCTACAGATTAATTAGGCTGTTTTTTAAAGAATGTTGATTACATTTTTTTCATTTCATGGAACATGGTTATCATATTGCTGATGTTGGCAGAATCTTGATATTTCAGATGCAAGACACTAAGCTGTCTTTGCTTTCAGCCATCCTACCATATGCTCTGATCCCATCACATCTCACAAGCTATGTAGGTTTGGGCCAGGACCATTCTTGGATGGGAAATCTCTAAGAATCACCCAGCTGCCACAAGAAGTAATGTAGATAACCGAGGGAAGTGTGTTACCAATTCACTACAAAACCAGTTACTCCAATAGAGCAGTAGGGGCAAAGGTCTGACTTAAAAATATCACAATGGGTGAAATGAAATCTCACTACATTCTGAATATTATAATTTAAAAACAACAAGAACCCTCCAAACCAAAATGAAATATAGTTCATCTTATTTTCTCATCCTATGTGATATAGTCACCCTGTTGTTTTTTCCTACTACTTATTTTCATCTAATATATAATATTATATTACCAACTTGGAGCTTTGAACCTTATAAAATTCAGTAAATATTTTTTGAATTAATGACTCTCTGAAGTTGTGGTTTCTTGACGTAGGTTTTATATGACAATTAATAAATAAAGTGACTAAGTTAAAATAAAAGTGAAAAATATATAATTGGCAAAGTTTAATAATCATCAGAATCATTTTTAAAATATAATACTTCACTGGTTTAGCCTACTGCATGGCAAAAGCAAAACTGTCTGTAATGGAATTAGACCAATAATCATTTTCTCCTGCCAGTCTTTCTCAGTCTCTTTCACCTAAAATACCCCAAGTCTTATTTTTGAAATAAAGAAAATTTAATATTGTGGTCTGGTTACTTGAAATTATTAGTAGCATGTTGTATCTCTGGGTTGTTTAAGAAGAAATCAAGTGTATTGAAATCGTACTTTAGAAGAGAACAGCCAAGAAATAATTCCAATGATGAACATTTGTTTAAAGTTAGGAGTGTTGGGTATTTTAGCAATACTTATAAGGAAATAATGCTTTAATTGCAAGTTTTTTATTGTGTAGTATATAGTCTTTATTTCAAAGCTTTCATATTTAGCTGAAATATTTCCTTCAGCTCAGCATTAAACATAAATATAAATTAAGCATTTTAATTTAATTATTACAATGCAATTTTAAGCCTATTTTTAACTCAGACATTTCAAATATAGATTTGATCAGGTGTAAGTTAAAAGATTGTACTTATACACTTCTATGATACATTTTTTTCAAAATAGCTGCATGAAAGATTTATTCTTAACATTTTAGAATTGATCCAAATTGTATTTAAAATTTTAAACTACTAACAGTGACTTTTGATCCAAGAATATTTCCTGAATCATTTAAAGCTCTATTCCTGAAATATTAAAATTATACAGGAATTAAATTAAAATTGTTCAGGAAGCGATGAGAATTCATGTTGATTTCATCTTACCTATTGGTATGTCTGCTTTGAGTAAAGAACCCCCCTCAGACATTCAGTATATGTGAATGGCAGAAAATATACACACATACTCAGGCTTATAGACACACATAAATGCTTATACTTTTTAATCAATGATTGCAGGCCGTATAGAATTTCTTGTTACTATTTATAACAATTTATAATTTCTGGTACAGAGTCATAGCATTGATTGTGTAAATCAGTCTTTCATTGTGTAATCTATTTTATCAGTAAATTAACAGATTTAGAAATTCTAAAAAAAATATAACCATATATTAGAAAAGTTACATCGTAAAATATAAATCGAGGCTTGGCTTTCTTGACTAATTTCATCAGCTACTGAAAAAAATCTAAGTAATTTGTTTACCAGTAATATGGTTCTTTTTCTTTTTCTTTTTCTTTTTCTTATTTTTTTCTTTTAGGATCCCAAACGTCATTTGGAGGAACATGTGGATGTACTTATGACTTCAAATATTGTCCAGTGTTTAGCAGCTATGTTGGATACTGTTGTATTTAAATAAAGCAATGCAAAAAGATATTACTGATACTTTCAGTGTATATTCCTCTATTGTTCCTAATGCTCAAAATCAAGGGACCTCTGAAGGTGTATTTGGTTAAATGTAAGACATCTGGTATCATTTGCAGCACTGTAACACCTTCAGTCGCAGTTGTGCAATTACTTCTGTTTCTTTAGTCAGGGTCTTTGCAGATTCCAAAGTTGTATAAGAATACATCAAAGTGGACAAATTTTGTTAAGATCCCATTTAATATTTGAAGAAATCAGCCACACAAATATATTTTGATTGTTGCTTACAAAATAAAATACATTTACAATCTATGTCTCCTGAGATCTTTTTGGCATTGGGTGGAATTGACAGAAAAACATTCGACAGTGCTGTAGAAATCTCACACAAAGATATGTTTCCCTTTTGCATTTTAAGATTTTATAACACATAAAACAATGTAATAACACAACTTCACAAATGTAAAATGATAGCCATTAATGAGTGGCTACCTCATTAGTAACCCAGAAAAAAATGTTGACATATTTTATTAAAAGTATTTGCCGCAAGTTTATATTGTACATGCAATATGTTAACACACATTCAGGATTTCAGAAGAGTGCGTTTAAGAAGAAAGGGGCAATATTAATTTAGATTTTATCATTTTTTAAAAGAGTACATTCCACCAATAGTGTTGAGATTGTCTGGGAGTTGCCTGCTGCAAATTCCACTAGACTTTCAGCTAAGACAGCCATAGAAGGTACTTAATATCTTTGAAGCAAAATAAGAAAGTAGCCATAATGTGAGTTTTACATAACGAGCACATAAGCAGTAATTTTGTTGTTTTCTCTCATCTTTCCCAAATTAACTTAGAACTACCAATTTTCTGAAAAGGACAAAAATTTTACTAATGGCAGAACTACCAGATTTCTGAAAAGGACAAAAATTTGACTAATGGCAGTTTTCATAGATGACCTCTTCCTGCAACCCGCTTCTACATAAGTTTAGGCTCCATTAATACTCAACACGTGGTGGAGCACCATACTAGGTACACCAAGGAATATGACAAAACATGGAGACAAAGACTTAATTCTTATCTGTACCCTTTGTGAAAAATGGCAAGAATATTTCTAAGGCTTCATTCATTAAAGGAGGCTTTTACTTGGGGACTTAGAATTTAGACTGAACCTGTACTGGAGGTGGTATGATGATGTGGTAGACCAAATTCCTGCCTTTTTAAAACAATTCTAGGCTGCTATTGGTTACCTAATGAGAAGTTACCAGAAACTAAAGATTTGGGAAATGGCTTAAATTTCCCCTATGTTTCACAGTCTTTTTGGTGGAATAGAGATAGTCTAAGCATTTCTTGCTTTTCTGTGTTTTCTTCTTTTAAATATAGTGATGTATGTAGGATATGTAATACGTATTAATTTAATTATTGAGTTTACAACTACAATTAAAATCTAAGCAGAAGTTAGTTTTCCTTTTGCCTAATTTGAACTTGTGCGTGGGCTTTTTTTTTTGACACATGATTTTTCTCTTTACATAAATGAAGTTCTATGACTTATTTCACGTTCTTGTTCATTAGAGCTAGTCAAGGTTTTTTTGTACAGTATGCCCTCCTCTGAAGGCCTCAATAATCTTAGGGCAGTTGCTCAACATTCTGTTTGAAAACACTTTTTTTTTTTCACTTTAGTCCCCTGAAAATATCTCCTGAGTGAGTGCGGTGACTGAGAAGGCTTACACAATTTCTACCTTTTGCTCTTATTTGATCACCTCATTTTCTTGTACTTCTCACAGCCACACATACCACTTTCTCCCACTTGGTTCGTGTTGGAGCTATTCCCAATTTCACAACCGGATCAAAATCCCTCCTTGAAGAAACCTACGTTTTCTTTGTAGCTTTGGAGTTGATAAAAATTAGGATGCCCTAAGAAGAGGCTTAACAAACACATTTGTCTCAGAATGTACCGCTATTTTAGCAGCAGCCTGTTGGCCCAGGCCCAGTTAGGCATTGAAATGACATATTTAATCACAAACTCAATAAGCCACTTAAGGTGTGTAGGGGTTTATGTTAGCGTCCTTACCCATCTACTATGTAACATTAAGGCAGCACTAGAGCTAAAATGCTTGCTTGCCCGTAGCACGGGGATATCCTTGCTTTCCTCTTAGACTAGGATGGGGGCATTGAAAGCTCCAGCCTCAGTGTTCTGTGTGATCTGTCTGGATCAGGAGCACATGGGTCTTCTGGGAGCTCATTATATACACAGAATCCAGGCCCCACTCCAGACCTGAATTAGAATCAGTAATCCTGGCATGGTTCATATGCATTTTAAAGCTTGAGAAACCCTGCTCTACAGTAGTTCGTCTCAAGAGTAGGTGTGCTGGTCCTGAGGCAGGTCTTAGCTTCCAAGCATATATAAGTTCAAAGTATAGCCTATATGTGAGGAATCACAATTTAGTAGCGATAAAATGGGTATATATTTATCTCCTAATTCAATTCCTTAAGAACTCTTGAGGGAGGTGCACTCTATGCCTTTTCTATATTTTAATATTTCATTTTAGCATCATTTTTTAAAAACCCAGGGTGCTAGGAATGACAAAGCCTCAAAAAGCCCGGTGGAGTCTCACGTTTTTGCTACACACTTAAGTCTCTGTGTCCCATTGAGGAAGGAGGGAGTAACCTTGGAAGCAGTGGAGTGGGAGGCACTAAAGGACAAAGAAGTTGATGGAAGAAAGAAGAAAACAAGAATAGCCAAAATACAGCAAAAGCTTCTCATGAGAAATGGTAGTGGAAGGTAAATGGAAGAAAACCCGTGTTACATAGTGTCATAGCTGCTGTCCCCTCCCCCGCACCCCGACGCCTTAACAGCAAAGCCCCTGCTTGTTTATGAACCTTCCAGGCCAGGACCTGAGATTTGCTTCCGAAAGGAAAAATGGGCCTGGCTGTATTTTTCTCCCAGAACAGTGTCTCGGCTTGAGTCTGGGACATCTGGTCATCAACCTGTCCAGCCCAGGGCCGCCAGCGCCAGGCCTTGCTCGCGGCGCCCTGCTGGAGGCCACAGCTGGTGTCCTCTGCAGCCAAGGAGCCCAGCCCGCCTGGGGCGCAGTCTGAGCTCAGCGTTGACCGCTGGGCCCATCGTAGCCCCTCTAAAAATGCGCCCTCCTAGGCGTAGGTCGAGTCTAGTTAACCCCTCTCTGCTCATGCCCAGAACCCACTCAATGTCCCAATCGCTGATCTCCCTCAGGGAGCTGCGGGGCCCGGGGACAGGAGACACGCTCTCTCGAAGGCACAGGCCTCACCGGCGGAGGTGCCCCGTCGGGCCTCTGGCAAAGGAAGAGTATGTGTCCCTGGGGTCTGCGCCAGACGAGACTCGCCCGCGCTCCCTCAGTCTCCCGGGCGCGGGCTCCCTCTCAGGTTCGCCGGGGTGCTGGGGCGCCTACTCCTGGGCCTCTCGGGGACCTCAGAATGAGCCAGAGCCGGGCGGCTGGTCTGAGTCGGAGCGCCGGGCTCGGGGGTGGGGGCGTGGGGGGTGGCCTCGCCCGCTACCAGCTCCAGCAGTGCGGGGCGCGGAGCCTCCCGCCTGTCAGCCAGCTCGCTGGGCCGAGCAAGCTCCAGCGCGCCGCGCCGCCTCCCTGCAGCGCGGCTCCGCGTGGGTGTAAAGCAGCAGGACCGCAGGTCCGCGGGTGCCGCGCCACGAGAAGACGCTTTGGGCGCATAAAGCCTCTGCTGCTCTTGGCCCTTTCGTCCTGGCTCTCCTCTGTAGAGCCAGGTGTAGGGAGATTTCTTCCTACACCTGGGGTCGCTTTGGGTCTCGGGCTCTTTATTTGTGCCAACATCCTTTGATATTGCTTCTTTTCTCTATCCTTCCTTTTTACTGGCATGGATTCTTTTTCTATTCTCCATATTATATAAACATTTTACACACACACACACACACACACACACACACACACACGCGCGCGCGCGCGCGCGCGCGCGTCTTCAGTAACGATCGCTGCGTTGATACCACTTCCACTCTGTCTCCCCAGATCAGTGCTTCCAGCGAACCCATTTGCAGGAGGACTCGGTCCTCTTTTCCTGGCGAGGCTTTTGAACCTGTCACCAAGCCAGTACCTCAGAGAGAAGGAAGTGCAGTGGGATGCGAGGGATGCAGGGCGCCTGCACCCCAGTTAGATGCTCTTCAGATAACATGCAACCAAGCTCGCTGATAAAATATTTAGTTAAGACCTCGTAAACATCACTGCAAATACATTAAGGCACTTCAGTTCGACAGCTTATGATTATTTCAAAACTTAAAAAGGAGATCATAGATTGTCACTGTTTCTGTGCTCACCCAAGAAACCGAACCTTCCCAAGGTGGGTGGATGGGTGGGTGAGTTGCTGCTTTTCGCCCCCACTTCTCTCTCCTCCCGCCCACTTTCATCACTGTGGCTCTCAGGAGCAGTGATTTATTTATTTATGTATTAAAAATGTGTGTTGTTGTTGGTGGTGGTGGTGGGGTGTTCGCCGAGGACACGCAGGACCTGCTCACAAAGGACTGGCTCAGGTGTTGTGTGCTTCTGTATTAACTGGAAAAGACAGACTCTGGAACTTTTACAGGGCGAGAAGAGGCCACCGGCTCGCGCTTTGTATACTTTGCACTTGGAATCGTTACATTCAACTGAATATTTGGCTCATTCAGATCCGAAAAGTCTCCTAGCATCGACGAATTCCCTCCTCCGCCCCTCAGCTCAGAAGGAGGGAGGTGGGGGGAAGGTAACAAAATGTTTAGTAAATTGCACATCTTTGAATCTTCCTAAAGCAGTGGTCACAAAGCTTAAAGGTGACACAACAGTGCTCACGTAAAACCAACACATATTCCTCCCCCCCCCAAGCCAACAATAAAATCATCCCCTTCAATTTGCCATGATCGTCGCGACCAGAAGCCAGGTGATTATCCTAATTAATGTCTATCTAATTAAATTACTGTCAGCAGTTAACCAATGGCAGGAGCCGTTTCATCGGCTGCACAAGCAGCAAGATCAAAAGTGAGCCTTTTCTGATTGCTGCATAGTGTCAATTGGCCAATCTCTTCTCCCAGGGAAAAAAAAAAAAGTAAATCAAACCTTTGAGAAGCATTTGCTGGTTGAAGTGCTTTCTGTCTAGTGAGGGGGTCTGTGGATTTCTAGTTTATGATAAATAGGACTTTTAAAACCAGGGACAGGAGGGCGAGTATTCAGGTTCTAGAGCTATGCAGCTGGAGCACTGCCTTTCTCCTTCTATCATGCTCTCCAAGAAATTTCTCAATGTGAGCAGCAGTTACCCACATTCAGGCGGATCTGAGCTTGTCTTGCACGATCATCCCATTATCTCGACCACTGACAACCTGGAGAGAAGTTCACCTTTGAAAAAAATTACCAGGGGGATGACGAATCAGTCAGATACAGACAATTTTCCTGACTCCAAGGACTCACCAGGGGACGTCCAGAGAAGTAAACTCTCTCCTGTCTTGGACGGGGTCTCTGAGCTTCGTCACAGTTTCGATGGCTCTGCTGCAGATCGCTACCTCCTCTCTCAGTCTAGCCAGCCACAGTCTGCGGCCACTGCTCCCAGTGCCATGTTCCCGTATCCCGGCCAGCACGGACCCGCGCACCCCGCCTTCTCCATCGGCAGCCCCAGCCGCTACATGGCCCACCACCCAGTCATCACCAACGGAGCCTACAACAGCCTCCTGTCCAACTCCTCACCGCAGGGCTACCCCGCGGCCGGCTACCCCTACCCACAGCAGTACGGCCACTCCTACCAAGGAGCTCCGTTCTACCAGTTCTCCTCCACACAGCCGGGGCTCGTGCCCGGCAAAGCGCAGGTATACCTGTGCAACAGGCCCCTTTGGCTGAAATTTCATCGACACCAAACGGAAATGATCATCACCAAACAGGGAAGGTAATGCTACATTCTCGGCTGCCTCTGCTCCAGGCGCGGCCCGGAAGCAAGTGCACCCGGGTTGTGACCGCCGGTTGTGACCGCCGCGGCCGCGAAAATTTGGGGTCGGGAGCGGAGTGGAAGGCTCTCTAGAGTTGGCTGGTTTTGGAAAAGGGGGAAGTGGAAGGTAGAACCACAGCGGTGATGTTGGGTGGGGGGTGATCTCTCTTTAGAAAGGTGGTCAGAGAGCCAAGCCAGTCAGTGGCCAGAGGAGAGAGAGGAGAGAGAGAGAGAGGGAGAGGGAGAGCTCCGGCCAGCGGCAGAGAGATAGATGGGAGGGACGCTTCCACGCCTGGATGCACGACAGGTGGAAATGCGGGTCGCCAACCTTGCTCTCCACCTGGGCAGTGATACCTGTCGACTCTCCAATCCAGCTCACCGGCCGATCTCCCCGACTTCGGCCCCATTTCTTTTCCTCCCCCACCACCCCTTTTCTAACCCAGCAAACATTCGCTACCAATGCTGCGAGAGCAAGTTTTGCTTTGCTATCTGGCGCCGCGCTTCTTGCATTTAATCTTTAACATTTATGTTTTTTCCCCTTGTTTTCTCCCCCCCCCCCTTAATTTAAATAGGCGCATGTTTCCTTTTTTAAGTTTTAACATTTCTGGTCTCGATCCCACGGCTCATTACAATATTTTTGTGGATGTGATTTTGGCGGATCCCAATCACTGGAGGTTTCAAGGAGGCAAATGGGTTCCTTGCGGCAAAGCGGACACCAATGTGCAAGGCAAGTCCTTCCAATTAACACGTTTTCCTGACACTTATTTAGGTGAGAATGATTAATTAAAGCCTTTTGTGGACTGGCTCGAGCGACTTTTAAAACGATCGGCCAATGACTTCTAAAAGGAAACAAGGGGATAGGGGGACAGACTGAGCGGCTAGAAGGGGGAGGATTATGCAAAACCTATTTTAATCATCCCCAGTTAATAAGAAAGCGCGGCCTAAAAAAGCCCCAGCTAATGGGCTTCACAGTAGAATAAGGTGTGTGTGTATGTGTGTGTGTGTGTGTGTGTGTACGCGCGCACGCGCGCGTGTGAGTGTGTGTGTGTGTGTCCTACGTGGCGAGGAGCTGGGACTGGGTAGTGCCCGGGGCATATGTAAACAACGTATTTCTTTCTCTAGGAAATCGGGTCTATATGCATCCGGATTCCCCCAACACGGGGGCTCACTGGATGCGCCAGGAAATCTCTTTTGGAAAATTAAAACTTACTAACAACAAAGGAGCTTCAAACAACAATGGGCAGGTCAGTGGCTCAAGTGCTCGTTTCTCTCTCTCTCTCTCTCTCTCTCTCTCTCACACACACACACACACACACACACACACACACACACACACACACGCGTCCCTCTCTAACATTCAGTCCATTAGTTTAAGTCAGCATGAGAAACTGGATACATGTTTCTTTGCTTCATTAAAAAGACTTTTTAAAATTCTATTTTCATCCTCCAAAATTATATTAATCTATAAAGTTGTCCTCCTCGCCCCCTGCCCAATTCCTGAGTTCCCGACCTTCCCAAGTGCAAATATTTGATTGATTTCGAGAAAGGACCCGACAGGATCTGCAGGTCGTGAAAATCTTTGTTCCTCGCTAAAGGAGGACTAGGAGAAGGGCCCTGAGGATCGGGCCGTTGGGTTTGGTTCTTCTCCGGTGCTCGGGAAATTCTTGCTCCCAGAGGAGAGCGGACTGGTCTGCCTTAGCTACCCAGTCATCAGCAAGGCGAGTCCGGCGGTCAGTTAGCCGGGGGCGGGCTCCTGCCAGCCTCCGCGCGGCCCGTGGCGCGCAGCCTCGCGCACACCGACCGCGCTAACCCACCGCCCGACGATCCCCTTTCTCTCTGCGGGACAGATGGTGGTTTTACAGTCCTTGCACAAGTACCAGCCCCGCCTGCATGTGGTGGAAGTGAACGAGGACGGCACGGAGGACACCAGCCAGCCCGGCCGCGTGCAGACATTCACTTTCCCCGAGACTCAGTTCATCGCAGTCACCGCCTACCAGAACACCGATGTAAGGGGGCCTGGGGCTGGGCGCGCGGCGGGCGGCACCCGCTTCTCCAGGCACCTGCTGGTACACTCCCGGCCATCCGGCTCGGACACTAACATCAGGAACAGCTGGCTCTGGTTTGCCTTTTAGGCGTAGGGGTCGGGGCCTGCTGCGTTCCTTCCCTAAATACCTAGCCCGTAGAAAAACGCTTCCTGTTGGTCTCCGTCGCGGGTCATACCGGCCAGGATTTCCAGGGCTTTTTCTCTTTGGAATTTTTCATTTAGTTCTCAAACTAGAACAGATTTAAATCTCTCTTTCTCTTTTTAAAAGTCCTCTTCCTTTGAGAAAACAAGCAGATTTCCCCCTGCATTTTATTCTTGGCAAGCTGTGGCATTTAAAATTACAAAAAAAATTTTTTTTAAGTCTCAGAACTGATGACTGAAATAAACAAACATCACTTTTTGAGTGATCAAAAGAACACTCATTCATATATGTAAAAACTACAATAAATCAAATTACTGTGGGTTATGGAATAAGTTTTCTAGCTCATGAACCTCTTCAGCATTTGCAAATTTGCAAAACACAAAACTGATTTTAAGATGCAACTTGTAGATTCTTCAGGTTGTGACTCAGAAGCGACCAACTTTTAAAAATATAATGAAACATTTAAAATAGACAATTTTGTTGATTAATTCAAGTGACCTTTAAAGATTTTTGTCTGAATAGTGCATTATGTGTAACCGCATTTTATTGATTTATTTTCTATTTTAATGTAACAGTATTTTTAAAATGTGCATTTGAAGCAATTTAGAACACATGGGAGAGCCAGTTGAAAGCAATGATTTAGTTTTAGGCATGATTAATTTAAACATGTTCCTCATAACTTTCATGACACTTTCTTTTAATTCTCCTTTCTATCCATTCCCTCGAATTTTTCTGTTAAGGAAACCTTGCTATTTGATGAAATTGGAGGCCTTAAAGCCTTGTAAGTGGTGGCAGATGATATATCCTCAATACCCAATCCTCCTGTAAGGCAAGTGAGGTCATAATCTTTTTTTCTCTTTCCCAGATTACGCAACTGAAAATAGATCACAACCCCTTTGCAAAAGGATTTCGAGATAATTATGACACGTAAGTAATTTTGTACTTTCCTTCTCAAATAGTTGTGGAATTGGGCTTTAGGTCAAAGGTGGATTGTTATGTACGAGGCTTTTGGAAGCTAGAAATGTGTGAAGACAGGGTTGTTTTCCAGGTTTCCTCTTTCCCTTTCCCCGCTCCCCTTCTCTCTGGCGACTTTCTGGCTAAGTACTTCAGTGGTTTTGGTCAAAGGTTTCCTTCACCTATTTTTAGCTTTCTTATGAATTACAAAATTGTTGGCGGGCCTCTAGGGCTGGCTGGCTGGCTGGGGAAGCTGCCCTGGTTCCCGGGTGAGGGAGTTTATGTGGCACTGCAGATGCTCAGCTCAGATTGTCTGTGTCTGAAACTGCCGGATTCTGCCTGAAAGTGCATGTGGCTCTGGCAGTTGTTACAGTTTCCTTGGCATATGTGACTTTTATTTACCCATTTCCAAGTTTTGTGTAATAGCTTTTCCTGTGCGAGTTTACTATGGACTGAATAAAAAAGTGCACTCACCACAGGCAAGTTCATAAGCAGAGCCGCTATTATAGTCACTTCAGGCTTTGGGGAAAGGAACCAGGTGCTGTTGCTCTGTATTATTTATAAACTTTAAGAGAAAAATATTTACTCTTAGATGTGTTTTAATTAAATGTGTTGGTTCCTTTTCTCCAACTCTCCCTTACCTATCTCCATTTCTTTTCTATCAAAATGCTGTCCTCTGGGGGTAACAGTAGGTGTACACTGAGTGCTTTGTGGGTTTGTTCTAGCATTCTTGCTCAGAGTCCAGGTATGGTACCTGAGAGCTCAGATAGTGTTATATAGCAAAATCTAAATCTGGATTGTGGGATTCCCACACTTTTTTCTGACCATAAAAGGGAAGGGCACATACATTTTAGTTTCACAGCTTGCATTAAGTCCTGGAATAGATCTGCAAAGTTGGAGATGTCTTTGACTAAAAAACCATTAAATTTATGGCAAAAGAGACAAGTGGCTGTCTCTTCCATCTCCAGGTAAATAGCAGTCTTCCCTCCTGATATTTTTATAACAAGTAGAAAAGAGAGACATTGATATTACTGCCTATAACCATCATGTGCATCCCTCAAAAGTAGTTCAAAGGAAGCAAGCATCATCAATGATTCCCCAGAATAAAAACTTGGCTAACTCTAGTCCTCATAGTCTAAAAAGGTGGAACCGGCACAATGAAAAGTATGTGACCCAGGAGACCAAAGATATTGGTCTCTGTACTCGGGGGTCTGGTAGATTTTGAGCTTTTAATTCTGTTGTAAACATCTGTTCCAAAGCATTTTATTTTGTACAAATCAATTCAGTAATCCCAAGAGGATTGGGACCTAGATGGGCATCTAGACTGTATCTTTTGCAGGCTGCTTTTTTTTTTTCTTTTTTCTTTTAAAACACTGTAGTGGTAAACAGAGAAGATATTTGCATCTTGCTGGTTATGTTCCCTCCCTGCCTCCCTCTAATTCTCTTATTTGAAACTGGAATTAAATTTCAGGAGGGAAATTTTGTGCAGTAAGCACAATGGACTGAACAGCCGCAGCGTAACCCTCACCTACCCCTCCTCTAGCTGACTTCTGTTAGAAAAGCCACTTTCCTTTTATTCTTAAGTCACTATATATTTTTCATGAAAAGCTTCTTTACCTATATGAAAGGATGCTTTAGATTTTTAGGAGTTAGGAAAGACTAAAATGCTTTATGACACTTTCCTTTTTCCACTGGTATGCAGGTTGTTTGGGCATGGCTCACTTCTGGGGAGAAAAGGGAGAGCAGCGAGAGTTCAGGGGGACTAGAGGGCTGCTTGGCCACTCACCAGGGAATCTCCTTCCCAAAGGATTAAGGTCTGACAAGACTGAGGCTCTCTTTCAAAACAGTCTGTTGATTAAAGATTAAAACATTTATGTGTGAGCTAAATAAAAAAAGAGGCATGTGTGTATGTGTATGAGAGAACACTTCTACCAATCTTGATTCAGTCTCTGGTTTCCTCCCTCTCAATTCTAATGGGATTTTCTAGGCCCAGGGCCTAGAATTAATCTTTCATTATTTTATCTAAGGTAATTCCCAGTAACACAATTGCTGTCTGGGCAATTACTGATTGGGTAAATTATTTAACTTCCCTTTGCCTCAGTTTCTTCATCTGAAAAGTGGGGGTGATGATAGTACCTAACTCCAAGGATTGTTGCGATGGTTAAATAAATCACTATCTGTACAGTCCTAGACAATAAGTGCCTGGCATGCAGTCAAGTTGTATAAGGGTTAACTATTATTAGTGGGAAAGTGCTTGGAGGAGATTGATAACTGCACTGTAAGAGTTTGCCCCAAAGTTGTTTGTTTGTTTTTTACCAGCAGGGATCAAAAGCTGGGGTGAAAAGGTCTGAATAAAATAATTCTATTGATTGTTGACTTTGTTTCCAGGTAGTAATTGCTAGAGGTGGGGGTTAAAGGATCACACTGGGGAAACAAGTCAGTACTGTGGAGGCTTCCAGCAGCAATCCTTGGGTCTCGGAAGACTGGTGAAGGCCGGTCTGATGATCACTACCTGTACCGCCTCCATGTATGTCAAATGGAAGAAAGCTGTCTTAACAGGGTGGAGGAATGGGTGCCTTGTTCAGAAATTTTGCTCAGAAACTCTCACTGCAGAGGAAAGGCCCACTGTGCAAATAACGCCTTCGTCCTTGGGTTAAACCGCCTTAATGTGTCCACGTATTGGAGATGTAGAATGGGAATCTGCTGCTGGCCTCCTCTCTCGATCCTCTGTACACTTGGCGAGTGAGAACATAGGACGAGGGAAGCCTTCTTATATGTATCATTTTTAGGTCCCTGAGTAGACAATTTGGTCCCTTTATAATTTCACACTTGACTTTGGGGAAGACGCGGGCCTGTGACCTTTTGTCTGTCTCTATCCTGGACGGCAAGTTCCAATGGAGAGTGCGGGCGGTGGGTGAAAGTGGTGGCCTTTTCTTCTGTCCACCGAAGGGACCTCTGCGCCACCCCTCCGTTCTCTCTCCTTCCCTCGCAGGATCTACACTGGCTGCGACATGGACCGCCTGACCCCCTCGCCCAACGACTCCCCGCGCTCGCAGATCGTGCCCGGGGCCCGCTACGCTATGGCCGGCTCTTTCCTGCAGGACCAGTTCGTAAGCAACTACGCCAAGGCCCGCTTCCACCCAGGAGCGGGCGCGGGCCCCGGGCCAGGCACAGACCGCAGCGTGCCGCACACCAACGGGCTCCTGTCGCCGCAGCAGGCCGAAGACCCGGGCGCGCCGTCGCCGCAGCGCTGGTTCGTGACGCCGGCCAACAACCGGCTGGACTTCGCCGCCTCGGCCTATGACACCGCCACGGACTTCGCGGGCAACGCGGCCACGCTGCTCTCGTACGCGGCGGCGGGGGTGAAGGCACTGCCGCTGCAGGCTGCCGGCTGCACTGGCCGCCCGCTCGGCTACTACGCCGACCCGTCGGGCTGGGGCGCGCGCAGCCCCCCGCAGTACTGCGGCGCCAAGTCGGGCTCGGTGCTGCCCTGCTGGCCCAACAGCGCCGCAGCTGCCGCGCGCATGGCCAGCGCCAACCCCTACCTGGGCGAGGAGGCCGAGGGCCTGGCCGCCGAGCGCTCGCCGCTGCCGCCCGGCGCCGCCGAGGACGCCAAGCCCAAGGACCTGTCCGACTCCAGCTGGATCGAGACGCCCTCGTCCATCAAGTCCATCGACTCGAGCGACTCGGGGATTTACGAGCAGGCCAAGCGGAGGCGGATCTCGCCCGCAGACACGCCTGTGTCCGAGAGCTCGTCGCCGCTAAAGAGCGAGGTGCTGGCCCAGCGGGACTGCGAGAAGAACTGCGCCAAGGACCTAGGCGGCTACTACGGTTTCTACTCGCACAGCTAGGCCGGCCCTGCTTGCCGGGCCCCGCGCCCCGCCGCGGCCCGGACGCCCGCCAGCCCCTCACAGCGCTCACCCAGACCCCACTTTGCACACCCCGTCATTTCATGTGACCCTCGATTACCGTCTGCAGCGAATAAGGGCAGGTCTCCGAGTGTGATTTTAACTTTTTTGTTTTTTGCACAGCAGTTTCTGCAGTTAGCGCACGGACCTTCAACTTTACTGTAAACCGTTTGGTTTTCCTACTTACTCTCCTTCTGTGAAGTTAAACAACTAACAGCCCTCCTCCCCCTCGTCTTTTTCTCGCCCCCTCATTCTATTTCTTGTAATGAAACTCTTCACCTTCAGGAGACCTGGGCAGTCCTGCCAGGCAGCAGCGATTCCGACCTGCCAAGCCTCGGCCTCCCCGTTCCCCGTAGGATGTTGACTCTAGAACCTGGACCCACCCAGCGCGTCCTTTCTTATCCCCGAGTGGATGGATGGATGGATGGATGGTAGGGATGTTAATAATTTTAGTGGAACAAAGCCTGTGAAAACGATTGTATATAGTGTTAATTTACTGTAACGAATGGCTAGTTTTTATTCTCATCGTCAAGGCACAAAACCAGTTCATGCTTAACCTTTTCATTCACTTCTTTTCCCTTCTTTGCCTTTTTCTTCACCTCCCTCCCCTTTTTAAATTTTTCTTGTGAGATAATGAACAATATTCTAAGGGGCTCTGGAAACCTGAAATACTTGATAGATAATGGTAGGTTTCTCACTTCTCAATCCGTTGCATGAAATAATTACTCTGCGCCCTAATACACACAAATAGCTAAGGACAATGGGAACAAACACCTGCAAAGGATAGGTGTCTGTTCACAGGCAAGTCGATTAAGTGGCATGATGCCTGCAAAGCAAAGTTAACTGGAGTTGTATGTTTTCCCCCTCATTCCTTCTAAATAGAATAGCTCAACATAGCAATATTATTTTGCCTTATTTGTTTTTCCCCAAAGTGCCAAATTCATTACTGGTCTGTGCAGGTGCCAAATATGCTGACAAACTGTTTCTGAATATCTTTTCAGTCCCCCCTCCACCTTTATATGCTGTAAATCTTTGTAATGAATATTCCACTAATGATATAGCTGACTGAATTGTTGGTAACTATAGTGTAGTCTAGTGAAGATGAATTGTGTGAGTTGTATATTTTACTGCATTTTAGTTTTGAAAATGATTTCCCCACCACCTAGAAACAGCTGCAATTTGACTTCTTTGGGAAAACACTAGTATTAATGCAAGTTAAGACTGATTTTCCCCTCCTTCTAAGTCTTGTTATATTTGATAAGGAGCATTAATCCCCCTGGAAATAGATTAGTAAGATTTCTAATGTGTAGCAAACCTATACTTTTTTTTTTGTATTTTAAAATTAATGTGAAATATGCATCATACACAATATTCAATCTAGATTCCAGTCCATGGGGGGATTTTTCCTAATAGGAATTCAGGGTCTAAACGTGTGTATATTTTGGCTCTTCTGTAAATCTAATGTTGTGATTTTTATATTTGTTTCGTTTTGTCTGTGAACTGAATAATTTATACAAGTACACACTCCATTGAGAAACGTTTTGTTTTTTTGCTCGTTTGTATCGTCTGTGTATAACAAGTAAAATAAATCTGGTAAAACACTATGGTGTTTGAACGCAGTTTACAGTTTGAAAATAATTTAATTATTATAGGCGATTACTTTTAAGGATTCAGGAAGAATAGCTTGTCTTCATTTCAAAATAGGACGGTCTGTTTAATGGGAACCACCTCTCATTTTCCCCTTAAATTTGTTTTATAGCACTACTAGCAATTCCCTTTTTCTTTCTTATTTACAGCTACTTAGTTCCCTATGAGTCCTTTCACTTTGTTGCACTCATTTTTTTTCCCAGGAAAATATATGCACTTCCTCATCAAATATGTCTTGAGATCTCTGATGTTGGAAATAAGCAAGCAGGAAAAAGGAGGGTCTTTAACAAGGAATTAAGAATTTCTTTAAATTTCACAGAGTAAGGCATGAGGTTTGGGGCAAGAGTAGGGTGTAATTTAAATGCGTGTCAAATTAGGCGGCTGACCTCAGCTTTAGATAAAAGTCGAGAACTACAGTCTTTAAAAACGAGGCCTTGAAGGCCAGTGGCCAATCTGTAAATGCAAACACAGAATGACCTACATTTCTCGAGTGGCTGGTTTGGGAGACTAGGGAGTTGGACGTAGTTGAAGAGGGGGAAGGGCCAACTCATGAAAGGTCAGTTTTTAACCACTGAACTTAAAATTTGCTTTGGGATGTATCTCTATCCTTGGGAGGCACGACTCCATCCTTTCTACAGGGGAATCCCTGTGCCAGTCCTGCCCAAGCCAGATCCCCAGCCCTGGAGGACAAATGCAGAAAATTTGGATATTCCAGCTGGGGAAGTCTTGCTCAAGGAATCTGCAGAGCTCCGCCTTTACCTCGTGGAGAAGCGATTTCGTACTTTGTCTCCAAAGAAAGGAGATCCAGGAAAGAGGTGGAATATGTTTCAACACTCTTGCTTAGTCTGGGCCAGTCTCAGGTCACGGGACTAAATTTACCATCTCCTAGAGATTGTCCTGGGTCACCTTTGCAATTTGACAGATGCTATGAGGCTTCAAAGTTCCAATTAAAACGAACATTAGAGAGGGGAACAAAACCGATTTGCCGTCCCTGGACAGTTTCGCCACTAGACGGCGTTCCGCGGAGTTTTGTCTGCCACCTAGAAAAGCGATGACTGATTTTCCTTTGTGTTTTTCTTCCTTCCCACACCTAAGAACTAAACAAGAGGACAAAAAGTACAAAACACGGTTCCTGGGTAGCGTGTGAAGCCGAACACTGTATTTTTGGGATTCCCCTCCCCCCTCCCCCCTTCATGGGCCTATGCTTCTGCGACCTTGCCGCCCAGTGCTGCCAAGCAGGAGGCGCACGTGCGCTGGGGAGGGCGCCCGGGGCCGAGGCCAGAGGGCGCGGGGCGCGGGGGATCGGGAGCGCGGCGCCCGGCCAGGCCTGCCGCCCTGGGGCCAGAGTCACCGCGAGCCGAGTCAGTGTCATGTGCGAAAGCGAAGCTCTTAGAAGCCGAGGATAGATTTCACAGGAACGCAGTGCCTTGTACTGAAAGACGCATTTTAGCTGCTATTAGGAAGTACTTAAAAAATTAGGGAGGTCGTTTCCCTTGCAGCTCTGCCACCATCTGCTGTGTGGACTGAGTCAGCGTGAGGTAGATTCGCAGCTCCGCGCTCCTCTCGGCGGCAGTGTGCTTTCCTGTCCCTTTCAAGCATGATCATTTCTCCTCGCTTCCAAGAAGTCTTTGAGTGTCTAGTCAACTGACACCGTCTATGTGTCTGAGAAGCCGCTGCCGTTCCAAGGAAATCAGAGTTAGGACAGGAGAGGGCTGGTGGGAACCAAAGTTCGCGTCCCTGGTTACATTTCGAGCTGCTCTTTTAGGTCCGTGCGGGTGGGGGTCAGGGTAAGGGCGGAGAGGGACGACGAATCCTCCCCGTCCACTGCAAATTTCTGCAGTTTCCAAAAGTGTCTTTTCAAAAGGAGGAGGAAAAAAGGCCGAGCGTGCAGCTAGCACTTTATGCTGGTTCATGCCTCCCCGCTACTCCCAGCCCGCGCCATCTTAAATCGTTTTCATTCACCCGCTCGGGGCTGAGCGCTGTAGCTGGCAGGAGCTGCTGGAGCCGAGGCGTGCAGCACCCTCGGTTCTTAACCTTCGAGGCGAACGCCGCCGGTCAGTGTAGACGACGGGCGGGACCCGAGCGCGCCGCGGTGGAGGGCTGTGGCCGCAGGCTGCAGGTACGCCCTGCTCCGGCAGGCAAGGCCGCAGCGTGGCCGGG
>NW_011888783.1:25838348-25878071 GCF_000151845.1 Pteropus vampyrus | reverse complement strand
TTTTTAGCACTGATGCTTTCTAGGATGTTCTACTTTCTGTTTAAGGTGCAAGCTAGGAACAGAAGCCTTGCCGAATACAGGCCATTTATATTACAGATTTAAAAACTCTTATAGCGATATTTGGGCGATCTGTTTGTGTTCATAGGTGATTTATAAAATGTTCAGCCTGTCCCTAGGGTACAGCATCTTTGTGTGTGTGTGTGTTTATTATTTGATGTAGGCATTTTAGCCACAGGGATGGGAAAAAGTAGAAATTATAATCCCGTGCGAAGGCAAACCAATCTAGATTTCCCAAAGTAAACAGCAACAATTAATATTTTTAGATAAACTTACTTATGAAGAAGTTAGCAACTTTAAATACCAGTGATAAATATTTAATTTTTAAAACATTTACTCTGGTTTGTGGGCAGTTGCTTGGTGCATTCTAATATTTGAAAGACTAAATTTTTACCGTAATATCAGTAAAAAGCAGCCTTCTGAAAGGTAACCGAGACTTTTTATGCATGTTAGGTGTTTATGATTTATTGAAGTTACAATCTGAGTGCAAGATTTACTTTTGGACAGTCAGATTTTCTTTTTCCAGAACGATGAGGTAAGTTAAGAGTCTCTGGGGGAACAAGGGGACAAACTAGGTAAGATTTTAGGCATGATGCTTGGTTTAATTCAGTTGCTTTGAGATTTGTATCTTCCTGGTTCCAGTTTTCAGCCTGTAAATTAGGTTGCAACATATTTAAAAATATATTCACTTGAAAGAAAACCCACTGCTTTCACAATAAAGTAAACTTGATGGTGTACAAGTCACTGGTCTCATCTGAGCTGATTATATCCGCCTTGCATGTATTTTACACCCACAGTATGGTTTGCAGCAGTGTTCAAGGCATGGCGTGAAAATTTTTATTTAAATAGTTCCATTAAAGCAGTAATAATAAAAAAAACCCATGGCTTAATAGACCTTCTAGTGATAGCTCCCCGTCTTACTATGTTAACTCTAAAATAAATATGTAATCTAGTATTAGGAACATGGCATTTAGAAGACTCTTGCTGGTAATATTTAATTTAATAAACATACTAACTGTGACATTATTAATGCAATGAAGCTTGTACCACAGCTGATTCATTCAGGTTGTTTGACCTTTACTTATCACTAGATTCCTTATAAACATATCCTGTGATTTATAACTTGAATTTTACATGAAAATTGTTTTGGCTTTCAACTCTTTAAAAATATCTGCGTTACAGGGCACTCATTTTATATACAAAGCATTTATGCTTTTGTATCTTGGCATACTTTTTATGAAGAGGAAGAGGGAATTTAGGAGGGGAGAATGTCTCTCGGGATGTGCCTCTGGTCTTTTTAGCCAAAGTAGTTATTATGTTTCAATACTAGTAGGAAAAAAGAAGATTAAGTTTTGGGGCAAGGGTTTACTTACTTAGTATATATATTTAAAATGTTATATATAGATGTTCTCTATATATGGTTATACTAAGTTTTAAAAAGGGGTAAGTTAATCGAACTTTCTGGTTGAAAATTTTAACAAAACCGTGCTTATAGGTTTTATGCTTATGTTAGGTTTATTTAGGTTTTGGTATAGTACATCTCTTAATGTTAGCAAAAGTGTACTCTATGGGGAAAAAGCGTTTGCATTACAATCTTATTTCAGGTTCCTAAAAAAGGAAAAAAGTCAACAATGTTGTTCTCAAACCACAGCATCTTCCTAGCTCACATATCAACTTTTTCAAGATGTGTTTGTCTTTTATTTTGTCATTCCTTGTATGAAAGGGAAGGCATTTTTCAATCTTAGGATAATTCAGAAGCAGTTTTTTGGTTCTCAGTTAATTCAGTTTCATCTTAAAAGTTCAAATTTAGCAAAGCACATGTTCCCTTGTTCATGCCAAGTGTGATAAAAACTAGTCGAAAAATAAAACCATTGCAAACAAGTAGAGCACTGCACTTCACTGCATACTATACAGGCCACAACATTTCTAGGTCTGATGTCATTGCCTACTGGGCTGCCATTTGTGGGCACAAGGAAGGCTGCCTTTGAAAGTTGATAGAAGGCACTACTGTTTCAGATACGTGTGTTTGAATTGAGTGTGTTTTAAATATCTTTGAATAGTGATATGCACACCCGTGAACATTCAGACATTTGCTGTCTTCTATCAACAAAAGGTTATTCTTTTTAAGCTCCAGGATGTGGATGTGTAGTTCTCCCTCTGCGTTAGGGGATATTTTCTTTCACTGTACCTAAAAAGTGAATTAGCAAAATCATCTCTCCCCTTTTGTAATATAGTCAAATTATAGGCTCCTTTGTGGAATTATAACTTTCTAATAGTTTTATCTTTGTATTATAATATTAAGCTATCACGTATATATTTTTAAGTTTAACATCCTTGAACTTCAATGAATAAAATAAATATTCATGTTATATAAATTCAGTTTAGGCCATCTGCAATTAACAATGACATTTTCAAGAACTTTTCATTTATCATATAGATTTCTATTATTTTGAATGGCTTGCTCAATTGGGAATTTACTGAAGGCCAAACCATTATTTCTAATTTAAAATATTTCAAAGGTGGTTAGTATTTTTATAACCTGATATGTTTTTAAACTAAAAATTTATAATATTGGATATAATTTTACCAAATAATAGCAACGTTTACTACTTAGCACCTTCCTTTGAGCAAACAGAAGCTATAATGAGGACATCCTTTCACAGTTTACCTACCTGAATGCTATATATTTTGTTCAAATAAAATCTTTTTTTTTCTACCTGTCTTAATTTGCTATATATTTAAAAAAAAAAACGCATTCTAAATAATCAGTCCTTAGAGCTCACTCACCTTTGGGATGCACTCTCTTAATTTATGCTCACATTCTGCTTTGCTCCTGTGGAGAAAGTCAAAGAAACATACTGACTTCCTCCTCAACAAATTTGTTCTTTCCTCCTCCAACTCTGCTGTCTCCCTGACACTCATTTTGCCCTTGTTGACTCTCTTGCCAACAACTCTTTTTAAATCTACTCTTCTTTTCTCATGCTACCTCCCTGAACCTGACTCTTTATAAAATCTATCTCTGATTCATCAATTTATTTCAGGTCAGAATTTTTATGCTTTCCCTAAAAGCAGTTGTGTAGTCTTCAAGACAAACATCAAAAACAATGTCTTTTTATTTAACCTCACCTACTTTTTTTTTCTATTTTGTGCTTTATTTCTTTAAATACTTCTATAATCACTTCATCTCTCAGTATTCACTTTATTACTTTTTTTGTGTATTTGTGAAAGGACAACTTATTAAATAGTTTGTCTCTTACTGGTATTTCTGTTTTCTTTTTTACCGGTAACATTCTTAGCTATGTGAGGCACTCCATTTATCCCTTTCTCTTTTGTACTTGGGACCCATTTTTCAATGCTTTCTTTGATCCTTTTCAATCCAGCTTCCTAATTTGCACAGGCATCAAAATCTTCCTTATTACATTTACCAGTGTGCCCTTAACCAAATGTAATGGTCTTACTGCAGACTAATCTTTATTCTCTTAGCTATTTAAAGTCATAATTAGCCTTTTGGGTGATTCAGATCATGGATTCCGCAACTCCTTCACTTTTCCTTCCTTGTTCCAGCTTTTCTTTCATGGGTCTCTCTGTTTGTTTACATATTTATTTATGCAGTTTATAGGTTTCTATGGGATCACTTTTCATGGGATGGGGGTGTGTCCTCATATTCCTTTACTAAGAAAACTTGCTAGACGTATTATGGAAGAATCAGGTGGAAGAAAGAAGATTTGGAACTAGTTTTCTTAACATATTTCTTCCACTCATTTCTTAATAGCCTTCACCTACTTGATGGTTTTTTATTTCTTGCAGCCTGATAACATTTTAATTGACATGTTGGGTTTTTCTGTTTGTCTTTCCTTGAACCACCTGATGCCAACTCATGTTCTCCTTACCCTTAAGTTTAACATAATGAAGATTAAAATGATATTTTTTAAATTTAAATTTTCTTAGTTAACATTAATTTAATGCCTTAATGAAATTGCAATATGAAGTATACATGCCAGCACCATTAAGAAGAAAGTTGTCTTTTTTTGCTATAACATTATGTGTAGTATATCTTATGAATGACATCACTATCAGCCCTTTCTCTACAAAGCTACAAAAAAAGTGCCAAACCTAAGAGATTCAGGCCTCACAGATCATGAGAAACAGTTCTACTTGCATCACCACTTCTTTAGGAAACTCTTTGTTCTTGAGTTTATGGTTATACAGATTTTTAATTTCATTTTCAATTCTTTTTGCTCTACAGTAATCTTTCAAAATACAAATATGTATATATGTGTGTGATGGAGAACAAGAACATAAAATCAAGAAAAGTGAGGGGTATTTTTGACACGCCTTGCATTCTGATGCCCTAGGTAGTGTCATGTGTGTGTGCTTTCTGAGGATCTTCTATTGGAGCCTGAAGAAGTACCCTTTTAACAATCTCTTATCTATGAAAATAATTCTCTACTATTAAGCACTAGAATCAAGAGCCTTTCAATTAATCACTTAATTTGCACACAGTTTAATTTCCATTTGAGTAAGAAGTTGGTGAAAATGCCACCATGTCAAGGAAATGTTCACATAATATAGCTGAAAATATGTAGTTAGTGCCATGGCAATTTAGTACTTAATGTACCTGCATTAAATTTGTTTTGAAAATATAGGTCTCAAAGGAACACTGGAGAAAACACTGGACACAAACAAGACACTCTATGATTTTCAATATCCTCATTTGTAAAATGAAATTATAATGAAATCTTTCAAGTATCTTCCAGCTTTAAAGAAGAACTTTGCCTTTCGTGGACTTCTGCCTTTCTATGCAGTTTGAGTTAAAACGTTCTGAGCTAGGGTATAACAACCTCGAGAGCAGTGGCTTTCAAAGTTTTTAACTGATAGAGTCATAAATAAATATACATATACATACACACAAAAATGTCACAAAATATTTACCTTTACCACATTCGATACACTCTGAGAGCTTTTATTTTTATTTGAATTGAAAAAATTATGGTTATGACCTAGTAAATTCATTTTACGATTCTCTGATGGACAGTGACTCAAAGTTTGAAAAACATTGCCATTTTGACACTGTTAATTTGACTAGCCTAGAATATCCTCAGTTTCCTCTTATATCTCTACATTTTAATATTTCTTTTCTAGAATGGCAGGATATACATATTAGTAGAATAGAGTGAATCACTTTTTTAAAAATAGTTCACTTGAATGTATGTCATAAAGGATGTTTGGGTATAAAGACTGAGGGATTGTCCTTTACAATGTTCTTTCTATTATGATCTGCAATTTTTTTTAATCTTTAAGTTCTCTTTGAGATTGTTATATTTTAAGACTTAATCTTATTTATTTGTTTATTTTCAGACATTTCACATTTTTCTCTCTCTCATGCACATTCAGAGGTACTTACTCCAAGCATATTGATTTATTGAAATCCGGGTCACTTCTAGTTTTGGGGATAAGCAGGCCCATACTCTCTGGTGTGGTTCTTTGCATGAACCGCCTCTTTCCCTTTCTTGACGCTAAGGCACAGCTGAATAGGAGGGGAGAGGATAGCAGCAACTTCTCATACCCTTTATTTAGATCAGTGGCTTCATGTTAGAAAAGGAAGCTTTTAAGAATTCTGTTGGTTGAATTCATACCCCATCCCAAATAATCAGAATGTGAATGAATGGTGGTGAGAGCCATTCAGTGATTTTAAAATATTGCTAGGTGACTCCAATATGCAACAAAATCTGGGAACCACTCCTTTAGAATTTCGTTTGATTTTTTTTTTGGTTTTGTAATGAAAAAGTAGAGGGTTGTTTTTTTTTTTCTTTTAAATAAGTTTAGTGGCTATTAACCATGGTGGCAAACTGACTCTGGTAATGGAAAGTTTCTTAAAAATAAAAGTAAATATATAGATTTAAAAATAATTATTTTGAAATAACTTTCTACTTTTAAAAACATTCTCACAGTATGGTCATGTTTTAGAACAGAGCTTTTATCCCCTTCACTATAAAAGCAACCCAAAGGACACTGTCGTCTCACTTTCTGTATAGAAGAAGCATTTGTACTTCTTCTCCAGCTTATTATGATTATATCATGATGATTAATGCTATCTCTGGAAACTGTACAGTTATCCATAAGGTAGCCTTTATCTGGATAGACTGAAATTGGAAGGTCCTCTGGAAGCACTACATGTTTGACATGTGATGTCATTCTCAAAAGAATACAGCCAGAGTATTCAGAATAGTCTTAATTGTTGGAACAAATACAGAATTCCAGGGTGGGAAGTCAGAATAGCAATGCCAGACATATATCATATTTCAATTTGGTTATGGAGGGCTTACCTCCAAAATGCGTCAGATGGAGAAATTTCTTCCCCTTAATATAGGCCAGATAAAAGCAGCTTCTTACTCAGATAACTTCATAGTCCATGTCAACCTCCGAAATCATTCATTTTAAGTGGTTGCATCCATTTAAGTCATAATGTGAACATCATCCTGCAAACAAATTAATTTACATATTTAAGAAGTTGTTTTATTCAGTATATTGCAATAGAAATATTACAGAAACTGCATTTTTGTTTCATCCAGATTCAGAATCCACTAAAGTGTGGAGAATTATTATTTTCTATTATCCCTGGGAATAATATGTTAGTATGAACTGATCTTCTGTGTTTGTGTTTGTGTGATGTTATATGTTTAAGCATTATACTGTAATTAGAGGATGAAATGAGATCTGTTTATTTGCTGAGAAATATTATTTAGAATATGAAAATTCACAGCTCTACGACTCAAAATGGTTAAAAATCAAAAAGTTAAAAGGAAAAAGCTTAGTTAAATATATTTTGGGATCTGCTAAGCTTAAAGTAGTAGATAAGTCATAGAATTTTTGTTACGTATAAACAATTCAGTTTGTCCAATTTTTAGAAATCTGCAGGTACTGAAATTTAAAAATAAAAGGAACCAACAAGAAACGTTAAAGTTATTGATTCTACTTATTTTTTACACTGCCTACTTACTCACCTCTATAAATGCAATATTTCATCTGTTCTGGAATTAAGTAATTATTAACGTTCAAGAAAGTAGGCAGTCATCTGACCATGGCTTATTATAGCTCACTCCTAAATTTAGAAGTGTTCCCAGCTTGAAAAATGATAAAGGGAATAGGGAACAAATGCACAGTTTTTAGTTTACTCCTTGTTTTGCATTTTATATATATTTTTGAAACTAGATTTCATTGTCCTAATCATACTGTACTGACCCTTTTAAGAGAGTGAAGTAAGATTGTGTTAGAATTTTTTGAGATCTCCAAGTTTTATTTGTATAAATTATACTACTTTTATTTGTCCAATTAACATACTTTCTAGAAATGATATATAGTCAATTAAAAAAATTCAGATGTTTTCTATTTCTGAATTATCTGTGTATATTGCTTCTCACTTGCTTCCATCTGCCAATCTTTTGATTACTTTTACTCTTTATTTTTACTAGATAACAAAAAAGGGAAGTTTATGGTAAAAATGAAATCTGTTTATCAGTGAATGCAATTTGGCAAGAAGGAGGATACAAATATTTCTAAAATGAAATCTTCAGACTAATGGATTTTATTTATCCTTGCTCTTTTTGTAGTCTTATACTACAATTAAATGAATAATTTTAGTTTATCTTTATTGCAAACTGAAAGCTATATTTTAATAGTTCATTTCATAGAAAGCCTAGTGGATATGTACCTACCAAGGTGAGTTTTCCAGGATAGGAATACCTGACCCAAAGCTCAAGATTTCTCAGCTATCATTTGGAAAGCCTCCCTGACTGGTCTTCAGATTGGTTGTCTGACTACTTTTTTTTTTTTTTCCTGTGGATTGCCACTTGAGAGTAATGTACAGCGGTACATTTCATGTCTCTAGTTAGAGTTATTGTAGTTTAGATGAATTTCCTTTCTCTCCTTCTACCATGCTGTTGCACTCACAACTTTGAGAAATCAAAAGTAGTTCCTCTTCATAGAAAGTGTGGGAATTCTTTGTCTAAAATAAACTGATATAAGAACTTTCTGTATTGATTTGGTTATTTTAATTTAGTAAGCCTTTGTTTATTATTGACTATGAGCGAGGCTTATATAAGGCACCTTGGAGATTGTAGGATGAATTAAATATGGATTCTCTGTGATTTGTGAAAAGACTGTATTACAAGAGAAAAAATGGTGAGTGATGAGTTCTGGAACTGACGCACAGGTAAAATCCTTTGAGACCATAGGGAAGGTGTGATTACACCTGGCTGAGGGAATCATGGAAGGCTTTTTGGATGTGATCCTTGTTGAGCTTAGACTTGCAGAAGTCCAGGGATTGGGAAGGCATTCTGGACAGGAAAAAAAAAAAGTCATAAACAAAGTCTAGGAGGTAGAGAATCAGAGGCTTATTAGGAAATAGGTAATAGTTTGATGCTTGGGAAATAAAATGGGTAGAGAAGGTAATAGGAAGATTATGTTTAGAAAGTCTGGGTGTCATATAACGGAACACTTTGAGTGTTTAAGACAAATTCTTTCGCTAATTAAATGAAAATAAGTCAATCTGATTAAATTTAACTGACTTTTACTATGAATTCTATTAAAAGAAACCATGTATACTTTTACAGTTTATATCTTTCAATTAATAATATATTTGGGTTGTACTTCTAACTCAGTACGTATTGATCTCATTCTTTTTAATTTCTTTACTGTTAACATTGTGTGGATAAACAATACCTAACTAGTCCGTACTGATGTACATCTAGTTGTTTCTAGGTTTTTGATATTGTAAAAATGCTACATTGTACATTTATCTCTATATATTTTTATTTGCTGTTGGATAAGTTCCAAAAAGTAGAATTTCTGGGCTAAAGGCTGTATCAATTTACAGTTACTCCATAAGTATATGAGAATTTGTTTCCTCACCCTTTCACCAGTTCCAACTGTCAGTCTTGACATAATTAAAAATTTGATTAGTTAGTTAATGAATACCTTCCTATTTTAGATGCCAGTTTCTAATTTCATTAATATAGAGAACATATAACTTTGAAGGATGTGTAATCCTGGGGTATGAAATGGTGTGACAGTGTAAGAGAAGATTTGGTGGAATAATGTTATCTGCCTTTCTAGATTGTTAGTTCTACTTAAAGATTTGGGAGGAATACATGTTATTTTCATTTTAAAACGAGCTGAAAAATTTGAAAGTATCACGTAGAATATACATGATTTTTTATTAATAAAAATTAACATTTTATTTTATTATTAAATAATATGTGTGATAGCATTCTGTATATTGGGAAGTGCTATACAAATTTTATTATTGTGTTAATCAACAACCTATTATAAGACATAAAATCTCTCTTCATTGCTCAACCAAACTACCAATATATAAGAAAAAAGAATAGCAACTTGCTACCTCTGTGACCCTCAAAGAACTTTTCTGTTGTGAATCATTGATCCTTTCTCTGTGGCTTTATTTTAAAACCATCTTCAGGGAAATTTTATACTTGGGCTAAATACTTTGGAGTCTGTTCCTGACTTCTAGGATCTTCTAAATTAGTATAATTGTTCTGGTGGAAAAGTTAAAAAAGAAGTCATTAAATTTTATAATATTCTCCTTTATAATGATCATGGGTTTCTGAGTTTGTTAAGGAAACTTTGATAAGATTGGCTCATTGATTTAACTCTAAAGGTAGATTTATTTACTCCAGAAATTCTGCCTTAAATATTGCATTGTAATACTACTACTTTTTTATCAACATGCTGCAGATAGATTTGGCCACATAGCAGGAGAGCAATGACATGTGGCAGATGACTAAAGCCATTAATGCTAGCGTTGTGCATTAAACTCAAAAAGGGATTGGGGGTGCTATAAAATGCAGCTATCGACAATCAACAACTATCCACGAAGTATGAACCCAGATTTAATTGAAAAGAGAAACTTTACAGAGCTTTAATTTTCATTTTACTTTTTGTCAACATTCTTTAATAAATATTTTAAATTATTGTGGTAATTGACAATGATAAACAGAGGTCTCTATATAACCTGGAATGTTCTGGGTAATCCTCAGTATAAAAGGGTGCATGTTCATCAAATCAGCTTTCTTCCTCACTGCCATATTTTATAAATATATTAAGTTAACTGTATTAACTTACGGATTTAACTGGAATCAAAAAAATTTTTTGTTTTACTTTTGACTAATGCATAAGAGAAAAATGGTTATTCTGCATTTTCTAATGAAGTTCCTAATTCAGATCAGCATCATATGAATCCTCTGACCATTTAAATACCATTTTTCTTAAAGAAAATATTTATAAAATGCTAATAAACTATTAAGTGAACAAGTAATACAATATGTGATAATTTTTACACCCTTCCTACAGTGTGTAAAATTTTAATACAAACTTAGTGTATACTTGATAATAATTTACATGTTTATTTTACCATCTGGTAAATGTGTAAATGATATTTTGAGAAGCACATTTCATATTCACTTTAACAACTTATCCTTGACAATATGTACCCTATCTTATGTATCGACTGGAAGGATTGTGGAAATTTTTGAAAGAGATGAATCAAGGAAAAAAAATCCATGTCCTAGTTTGTTTGTTTTAAAAATATTATGGAGATTTAAGACTTAGTTTTCAGTATCAAACTGAGGGATTATGTTGTTTGCTGACTTTTACCAGATATCCTGCTAATTAGGGTAGTATAGTCAGAGCAAATTCCAAACATTCTATATGTACATCAAATCAGGTTTCCTACTAACACTGTGGACCACATAGGTAGCAATAATAAAGTAAATATGGCTCTCTGTGTTGTGGTATAACAATATCACATCTTTTTCAGAGTGTTTGCTTTACTATTGCTTGTGTCTAAATATGGGAAGATCATTTTTTCCAATGTGTTGCAGTGAACCTCAAGTGGATAGCTTTTATCGAATACTTTAACAGCATTTATGACACTTTGGCCTTATGCCTTTTTTATTTCATTCTCTCTGCTTATTGGTCTCACTGGAATAAATCTCACGGACTTAACACAAAATAAGCAAATAGATCATTCTCTATTTAGTTTTGTTTTAATGCACTCTTTCTTAGCTGGTAATAATCTAAGAACCCTTGTAAAATTTTATGGACTACCTCTACATACCAGTTACCATCTGCCCAGCTATAACAAAGAGGTTTGATAAGCAAATTACAAATTTGGTTTAACAAATATATTCTTCATCACAAAATCTTTCATTTGAAGTAAAAAGAAAACTCAAAACCACATTTTTATCTACTAGTTTTAGAAATCAAAGTACAGGTGTATCTTAAAAATATTTTTGTAAATGAATCGTGTCACCAATTACTTTTAAATTTATTGTAAATAGCATTTAAAACTCAGATTAGTTGTCCGTATCATGTTTCCTCATAGAATGCATATTTCACTTATGATTATATAACATAATTCTGAGAAATATTGTATGTCTGTGTCTTTATCTACAGGTATGATGTTAAGCTTCCTTATTCCTGATGCTTTATAAAGCTAGTAACCTACTCTCTACAGCAACCCTACAACATGGGCATTAGCTTCCTATTATAGATAAAGAGATTGTGGCACAAAAAATTTATGTGTCTTTTTCCCATGAATATACATTTAGTAAACATTAGAGCAAGAATTTAACCCCAGATTTGCCTTTGCTTAGAACTGTTCTCTCTTCAATACATTTTTTGCCTCATTTTTAATCAGGAAGACATGGAAAATACTTTTATTGAAATATTTAAAAGTCCAATATAGTGTCATTTGGTCTTGGAAGAATGAAACTGCCTGATATAGATGTGAGATGGTAGAGGTGAAGACTAGAAAGAGAGGGAAGAAATGGAGATGACCTTCCAGAACCCTGTCAGCACTTTGATTTTATAGTTCTAAAATATGCCTCTGTTCAGATTATTATTATCATGCCTCCAACCCTTTCTTCAAACCAATGCACTTGGATTTAGTTTGTTATAAAAAGGAGTAGAAATTCATATCGGGTATTTCAGAATCAACTAATATTCAGATTAAAAAAAAAACAAGCAAAAATAGTATCTCAGACACCATGGCAGCTCGAAGAAAGAGGATTTTTTTTTGAAATACCTGAAGTATTATAGAGATAATAATTAATACTTATTGAATGCTTACTTTATGGCATGTTCTAAGGTGTTTTTTAATGGATATTAACTTAATTCTCATAACAGTCCTATGAATAGATACTATTATTATTCCTATTTTTCGGATGAAGGATAGAGAAATTAAGTAACTTGCTTGAGGACACAGTAAACAGTAGTTGAATCAGGATTTGAACTCAGGCAATCTGGTTACAGAATAATGACTACTAGTAATGACATTAAGATGAATGAGATGGTAATTGATCTCTCAGGACTACTACTACAAAA
Source organism: Pteropus vampyrus (assembly GCF_000151845.1). Classification (NCBI taxonomy): domain Eukaryota; kingdom Metazoa; phylum Chordata; class Mammalia; order Chiroptera; family Pteropodidae; genus Pteropus; species Pteropus vampyrus. The sequence goes on along the minus strand of NW_011888783.1, from coordinate 25,865,612 downwards.
AGGACTGTGAAGAAAAAAATGGAATCAAATAGGAGTTAAAAACTCAAGAAAGTAAATTTGCAGTGGATCCTTTAGAACTTTATTTAAGGGTATTAATATGAACAAAACAAATGAACAATTTGCATTTTTCAAAAAAGAATTCGGATTTTATTTCAGGTATACAATATTCACTATTTCATCCAAATGGAATAATAGGATAGTATGTCGTTTGTGAATCTGCTAAAATTTTCCTATTTATTGGTCTGTCATGGTTCATTATAATTTCTAATAAATAGAATTAAAAATGGTTTAAGATAGTAAGCTTGTTTTATAGATCATGAACTGAAAGGGTATCAACTTTCATTCAAAATTATCAATATCTCAGTGATATTTTTGTTATAAAACTTCCTTTGAATATTTGGTAAAATAAAGTTATTTTGAATTAAAAACATTTTTACCAATAAAATTGCATGTTTTAAAAGAAAAGACGGTACTTGTAGAATTGATCAGAAGCTTGTTATATTCATGCAGAATCATCTGGTCTCTTCATTTGGACAATAATAATAGAGCCTTTGAATGGTATTGCGAAAATGAAAAGTTTTTTGATGTTTCATTGAAACAAGATCTACTAAAATGTAGTAGATGTAAATTATTAAAATATAATCTACTAAAACTATGTAGAACACATAGTAGGCCCAATCACTGAGTATTTAAGCTTAGAGATCGAGTTTGGTCTTTTTTGGTAAGAGTTTTTGTTTTAAAGCTGGACATCCTCTATTTTATATGCTGTATGTTGTTATTTCAAAACGTAAATCTGCTTGTCTTGTTCTTAAAGAAGGAGCAATTTATACAAAAAAGGAAACAAAAAGGACATGTAAAAAAGAAAAATAGTAATGAAGTATATTTTTTTACTTATGTGGCTTTTTTTGAGTTTCAACTAAATACATTTATGTGCCAATTGAGAAATGTTTTTTCCCTCATCCTTTAAACATGCTTATTTATGTGTTTTTTTGAGTGAACTTTTATTGTGTGGTCTAAACTTTCAAGAAGAAGGCTATGAAAGGGAGTGAATATTTTTGTATTCATAATTATTTTTAATTAGTTCATGCCTTATTATGGAAAAACTCATTGAGCCTGTTTGTGAAGACAAACTCTAAAAATCTGATTTCTATGTTTGTGATCTGAAACTAGATCTTTATGTGCTTTTTTTTTCCCACTAGGGTTGCTTTTTTTCCACCCACCCCAGCCATGTCCCTCTGAACAAATCCTAGGTTTGCTTTGCTGGCCAAAAGTAAAATTGTAACCCTTGTTTTTGACTGCCCTCCCCAGGCTGTCTCTATTTTACATATTGCTTCTTTCCTTTCTCAATTAGCTCATATCCTCTTGCTTTCTCTCATATCTTTTTAAATTTGCTTGAATATCCTACCAGTGCTTCTCAATTATGGCTATCCATTAGAATCACTTGTCAGTCTTTAAAAAACAAAAAAAACAAAAAAAACAACCAACCAAAAAAACACCCCACAGATGCCCAGACTAAAATAAGACTGTCTGGGGCTGAAGTTAGGGCATCCATGTTCTGGGTATCTACCCCCCAAAATTTGAAAACATTTATCCATGAAGATATATGCACCCTGATGTTCACTGCAGCATTATTCACGGTGGCCAAGACGTGGAAACAACTGAAGTGTCTTTTGATAAATAATTGGCTAAAGAAGATGTGCTACATATATACAATGGAATATTATTCAGCCATAAGAAAAGAAATACTGCCATTTGAGACAACATAGATGGATCTTGAGATTATCATGCTAAGTGAAATAAGTCAGAAAAAGTTGAGAACCATATGGTTTCACTTATATGTGAGAGATATAAAACTGAAAGCAATAAATGAACGAGACAAACAAAAATTCATAGACACAGATAACAATTTAATGGTTGCCAGAGGGAAAAGGGGGAGGGAGAATATAGAAAAGATAAAGGGGGTCAAATGTATGATATACTTTGGGTGGTAAACAGTCAATGCCACATACATTAAATGTATTACTGAATAGTACACTTGAAACTAATATAATTTTATTAACTAATGTCACCCCAATAAATTTAATAATACAAAAAGTACCCCAGGTAATTCTTATGATTAAGTAGGGTTGAGACTATTGAATTAAAGATGAAATGTTTGCTTCAGGAATCAGCAGATAGGATGCAAAGATGTTTTGGGCCTGGAGGTTTTCACATTACATAGAAAGCACCTCAGTTTATTCATAAGGCTAGCCATCGTATTGCCAGTAATCTAGTGAGGAGAGGCTGAGTAGAATTGTGCATTTATTAAAAACCTATAGAATTTGCTTCATTTGTGTTTATTATCCTCATGTAGCTGGCATTAAGAAAACGAGGTAAATTTGATCTATCCCCTCCCCTAAGAACGTACATTGCTAATTTTCTTAACATGTGGCACTTTGAATAATATAAATTATTCTGTCTATTCCAACTTAGTGTTCACAAAAACTTCAATATATTATATAATGGGAATTGACACTGGTTTTGATAGCTTATCTATTATTCAAGTACTTTTTGGAAGAAAAAAACCAACCACACCTTTTTAGGATAGGTCAATAAATAATGTCTAGAACATAATTAAATCTGGTCACAAGTTCTGGCATTTAGATTAGGTGTTATCTGAAACTTGCATGGACTAATGGATTGTTTTCTTTTAAAGATCTTATACTGAGATGCACCATAGTGCATCAAATACTTTTAATTAACTGAAATGAAAGCAGTATCCAGCACCTATCTATGGTTTTGCTGTTTGATTGAACTAAGATTGTTAAGACTATTTGATGGAACCTGTTCTAATTCCTTCTTGAGGAATTAAGCTCATTTGAGGAATCTTTAAAGTCTATATTACTTTGGATTAAGTTAGATTTTTGTAGGAAAATTAATTTATGTTGGGAGAAGTAGAATGTGGCACTAGGAGTTACTTCTGAGTCCTGTAAATGATTTAATTTGCTGAGCCACTATTTCTCCACCAGGAATTTGGATACAGTGATGATTGCCCTGTACATACTTTAGAGGGATTTGGAGAAGGAGGATTTTGCTATAAATAAATTAAAATATCGTTCAGTCTTCAGTAAAGCTTTGTTGAAATCCTTCAATAAAAAACGTTATAAAGGTAGTGAATTAGAGCAATAAAAATTGCTACTATTATTAACAAATCAACAAATGGCATAATGTGTCCCCACGGCACTTTGTACTACCTTTCTCTATCATAGAGCAGACTGTTTCAATGAGCTGCTTATGTCTACTTCTCCTATTAGACTTAACTTAAGAGCAGGGACTGTATTTGTCTCTGTGTTGAGTCTAATACAACCATAGCACATAATAGAGTCAGAAAATGTTCAATGAGCATTTTTTAACGTATCTTGGATAAAATTATTATCACTTTAAATTAGAATTATTATATCACCTTTTTATATTTTGGAGAGTACTATTAGAAAACATAATTTTACTCTCAGAAAGTATGCAAATATAAATATAAGAGGAGATTCAGTGCTTTTAAAAATTTGTATTGGACTTGGAAGTAAATTATGTTAAATCAGAGTGACCTAGTGGAGTACTGCAGTTGCTGTTTTATAGTAGGTAGGTGAGGTGTCAAGGGAAGATTATGGACTTTGGAGCTAGATGGACCTGGATTTGGATCTGCCACTTTCAAGATGGGCGATCGGGGAAATTTCTTAATGTCTCAGTTTCAATTTCCTTATTTGTGCAATAGGGTTACTACTACTTAGTTCATAGACTAGTTGTAATGATTAAATAGAATCTTCTAGTAAAGCATCTGATACAATGTCTGGAGATATTAGGGGATATGATAGCTGCCATTATTTGACAAGTTAGCAAAAGGATTCTTTTCAGGCAGAAAATGATTTAAATACGTGCTTTTCTTTTTCAAGGACAGACTTTTCAATTGAACAGGAATTTCTGCCTTTCTCTTTTTATTTTTAATTTGTTAGAAGTTAATTTCCAAATGTTTCCAAATTAAACATTATGAGTGATTGCATAGAATATATTTTACTCTTCACTCATAAGGGATCTTGTACTATCAGAGGATTACAAGGTGAAGCTAAGCTGGTGGTTTGCATTCTAGCCTCTGTTAGTCCCTGTCACCAAACTACCACACAATTTGGAACATTTGCCAGTGTTGGCTCAAGAGAGGCCAATCGAGACACTAATAGATGCATTTTCTCCATGAGTACACCCTTGGATCACACATAGAATTCCTATTAATAGCAATGAGAGTTAAACTTGTAAATCCCTCATGCATTGATGGGAGAATAGACCTTTTAGTTTACTTAGCCATCTTCCAGTTATTTGGCACTTTCCCCATCCCTTGTGAGTTCTCCAACATTTTCATTAAAGGCTTTTCTATTTTCTATTCTGCTTCATTCAGTTTGGGTTGTAATTCACGTTGGCCTGATGCCTTGGCAGCAGTGAATGATTCTAATTGCCTCACTATCTATCTAGTCTGGCCTAATCATAAAGCCTTTCAACTTTTCATTCAAGCTTCCAGCAGTATCAACTTCATGGGTCACAAACTTCCCACTCATATCCTTTCATTGCATCTTAGCTGCTTACGTCTTATGTATTTAATAAACTCTAGAGAGTTCATCATTATTTCATTCCTTTCCTGTTATACCATCTCTTATCCTTTTTGTAAAATTAAAGCAGCACTACAGAAACCTAAAGATTCAGGACTACCTTTGTCTAGACATTGTATCAGAAGAGCTAGATACCCTAGTTCTCATTTGAGTTAGTTATAGTAAAAGGTTAGAAACTAGAAAGTTTTAAGTATTCTTCCATGTCTATTCTGTTACCTCTTTAACTGTATAGTCAGCTCCACTTCCTCGTCTACCTACTGAAATATACATTTTTCTTTTCTGATCCTGAAGTTGGATATAGTAGGAGAATCATAATGGTAATCTGAAAACAAAAGTCTTGCTTTGAACTCATGTGATTTTTCTGGCAAACAGGGATGCTGCTCCAGCACTTTATATAGTATGGGTGTTCTGTTTTGATTCTGTGTGGTAATGCTTATTTTAGAGATTTTATGGGAACCTTTCTCATATGGTAAAAAAAAATGTATTTTAAACAGTTCCCAAAAGCTTTAAAAGGAAAGAATAATATATAAGTTGATTATGAAATATTTTACTTTTTACCTTCTTCCACCTCATTAAAAAAAGTATTCTAAAAGTGAACAAAACTTTTATTATGAAAATGTAATATTTCATAATGGTATAATGAATTCCCATTTATCCATTCATTGGTAGATCTAGGGGCTTTATCAGATTTAGAATGGAGTTTTGTGATAAGACTACTTTAAATGTGATATCGTGTCCTCTTATATGTTTCTTTTTTGTTAGCTAAAAGAGATCTCTTTTGTGTCTATTTATCAGCCAAGATGATTATTGCGTAGAACTATTTATTAGAGTTTGCAATGAGGTTTTAAAACTAAATTCTTCCATTTATTACCTAGAATACTTATATAAAGTATTATCCTCCCTATTTGGTTACAATGAGGTAAGTGAATACTTTCTCTTTATTTGCCAGTTTTTAAAATAATAAGTTGGCTCCCCGATATTTTCCAAAGTAATGAATGAGTTATTTTCTTTTATCGTTATAAACACATGGATTTAAACTTAATCGATGTGTTACACTCCATTAGAGTTATTATCAATTTCTCCCATCTTTGGCTCATGATGGCCTATTCAGTGTAAATGTTAAGTCCTTTTGACAGGACTCCTGTAGCCTTTGATAGCATCTTTTCCTTTCTTGTATAACAAGATATTTCAGCCTCATCTTGAATTCTAAATGGTTAATTTAAATTTCATTTCCTACCCCTTACATGGAATCAGTTTTCTAAAGAGCTCTAGTGTGAAATGGAAATTAGAAACCACAGTCTGGATACTTAGGTGCTCATTGCTATTGGGTTGGCCCTCAGGAGACTGTGCTAGGGAATTTTACACATACACACACACACACACGCGCACACACACACACACACACACACACACACACACAGATTATAAAATAAAATACATTATGGGCTTATACTAATATTTCCAATTCCAATACAGAACTCTAGAGTTTTTATTTAACCATCTTCAGTCTTAAATCTGTATTAGCTTTACCTCATACTGAAAATTTGTTTCCTACTACAGTAATTTAATTACATACTCCCCAGCATAATATACTCACAAGCGTCTCACAGTAAAAATACCAACAGTACTACCATAAATATGATCAATGAAAACAATTTGAGATTTCTTTACAGTTCTTATCATCCTTAGCACATATCCCATTACAAATGTACAGGTGGGCCCAATGTAATCACAAGGGTCCTTAAAATGCAAGAAGCAGAATAGGAGGTTGGAATGATGCAGTGTGAGCAGAAATCAACATACCTTCACTGGCTGTGAAGACAGAGGGGCCAGTGACAATATATGTGTATTGTTTTTCCATAGCAAGAATACACAGGTCTGGTAATTAAAGGTGAACCTTATGCTTGTTGCAATGATATGTAATGATCTATTTGTAAAATTTTTACTAAGCATGTTTATAATTCCAGGGTTTGGTACAAGGGAGGGTTTATCAGAAGAAGGCATCTGATTCTTTATGTTTAGCATGGTTAATTGAACATTTAAAAAAAATATTGATAGTTTTGACGAGTAATCAATGGGTATTGAATCTTCCTTTGAAGTTTTACATGGCTGACAATTAGAGGGATTTTTTATCAGACTAGCTTCGGGCTCCCTACATGGCTTCGGACATTTTCCTTTAATACTCCTCAGAAATTTTCAGTGTGGGTGCTATAGGTCACATTTATCATGCTATATGACCTCTGACTCTATGCCTTCATTGGGTGAGTTGGAACAGTATGGAGTAGAAGTAGTTCTAAAAGCCATTCCTATAGTGGGGTGGCTAGCAATAACTTACAGAACTGACCAGATCCTACTAACCCAAAGTAAATGTGTCCTTGATGCAACTTTTCCTTAGCAGGATCCTCAATATGCCTGCAGCCACTCCAGCACTATTCAAGATGAGAAGAGTGGTGGAGGAAAAGTGGGAGAGAAAAGAGACAGTGGTCTTAATTGGTTGTGGTTAAAATATATTAATTTTGCAAATTTTACAAAATCATATTGCTATGTGAACTCACTGCTAAAACCTCTTCCAGGAATGTAGAAGGGATCTGTATCAGTTTTCTATTACTGCAGTAATAAATTATCACAAACTTGGATGCTTAAACTGACACGAATTTATTATCTTACAGTTCTGGAGGTCCAAAGTCTGAAATGAGTTTCATTGGTCTAGAATCCAGGTGTCAGCTGGGTTGCGTTTCTTCTGGAGGCTCTATGGGAGAATCTATTTCTTTGCCCTTTTAGCTTCTCGAAGCCATCTGCATTCTTGATTCTTGGGCCCCATCTCCCACCTTCAAAGCCAGTGCTGTAGCATCTTCTTCAAGTCTTTCTTTTTGACTCTTACCTTACTGCCTCCCTTTTATAAGGGTCCTTGTGATTACATCTGGTCCCAAGGTAATTTACCATCTCAATATCCTTAATTTAATTACATTTGCAAAGTCTCTTTTACTATGTAACATAACATATTCAACATATTCATAGATTCTAGGGATTAGGACTTGGACATTGTTGAGGAGCCATTATTGCCCTACCACAGGGCAAGTGCAGAGCCATGAAACAAAAGAAGCTTTTTTAAATTTCACAATAAATCTGCTTCTGTCCTTTAGCAGGATTTTAAAGATTTATTCATGTAGGTCCTATATGGTCCTTGTTAAATGTGCTTTTAAATATTTTGCTTTATTGTTGTAATTATAAATAGCTTTTTTAAAATTTTCATTTTTATGGTAGTATAGAAAAGTTATTGATTTTTATATATGTTCCTCCTTAAATGTGGTGTTAAAAAGCCATACTGCATTTCATTATTAATTCTAAAATCTAAAACCTCTTATCCTTTCTAGATATATAATTACATGTCAGCAAAAGGATTGTTTTATCTTATCCTTACCAATTATTTAATTTACTTTTTCTTATTACATTCACAACCTGCATCCAGATTTTGCTGAAATATTTTCTATTTTACTTTTAAATTATTATTTGATTTTTCACAGTAGTATGCCTTTTCTGTTTCAAAACACTTATTCAGCACTTACATTAAAATTTTGTCAATTCGTATTTATATAAATGAACAATTATGAACTATATTGGTGATTTTCGCGCTGGGGCTGATTTTGCCCCCTAAGAAACATTTGCAAATGTCTTTAGACTTTCTTGATTTTCATGACTAGGAAATGGAGAGGCTACTGACATCTAGTGGGAAGAAGCTAGAGTCCTGCCAAACATTCTACAATGTACAGCCCTCTCCTGAACCCTCAACAAATAATGATCTGGTCCATATGCCAAAGTTGAGAAATCTTGAGCTGTATGTATTACAAGATTCATTGATTCTCTGTTCCTCTCCTCATTTTTTTATATCTTAAGGTCCTTTTTCTGATGCATGTGTTGTTTTGTTAGAGTACTGTCTTGAATTTTTTTTTCCTTGGATGGCTTATGTTGATATAGTCTCTGTATTCTTATATATCTGCAAGCATCTTTATTATGCTTGGCAAGTGAATGATATATTTTTTTCCATTGTAAATAACTTGTTTTTGAATGATATCTTGGCTAGGTATAGGATTTTTGAATTGAATTTCCTCTCAGTAGTCTGTCAATGTTGTATTCTTTCTATTTTCCAATGTTGCTGATGCCAATCTGATTTTTTTTCCTTTATAAATAACTTCTTTAGCTTTGAAGCTTGTTATATAGTTCTTTTTTTTCCTTGAAATTGATGCTCTGTGCATTTTTTTTTAGTCTTTTCTTTTTCTGTGCCTTGTTTTTGGATAGTTTTTGTAACTATCTAAAGTTCATTCACCTTTTATTTTCCATTTTCTGATTTTCTATTAATCCCGTCCAATGAATTTATTATTTTTGATATTTTATTTTTAAAATCTAGAAACTCCTTTTAGTTCTTTTAAAAATATCTTCTTTTTCTCTTTTTGTTACATTCCTGTTCTTTAAATATTTGAGCAAGTTATAATAGCTGTTTTAACGTTCATGTCTGCTAATTCTATTTTCTTTGTCATTAGGGAGCTAACCTTGCTATAGCAGAACCAGAACAAATAATTTATTGTGAATTTTATGTTTTAAATAATAGATTTTTAAAAAAGTTTGGACCTTGTTCTGGCAGGCAGTTAAATTATTTAGAGATCATCTTGATTTTGAAGGGCATATTTTTAAATCTTAGGGTTGGTCTCGAGTAGCTTTTACTCTAGGGCTAAGTTAGCCTCAATACTAAGGTATACCCTTCTCAGCATCTCTGCTAAATGCCCCATGTTTTCAACATGTTCTTTTCACTCTGGTTGATAGGAATTTGAAAAGTTCCCAGCTCTGGGTGAACTCAGAATTGTGTAGCTAACAGTTATCTGGAAATCGTTCTTTTCTTGGCAGTTCTTTGCCTGACATTGTGGACTTTCACCATTTGGACACACAAATTTGTATTCAGCCAGAAACTCAAAGGGATCCTCTAAAGGTTTCTAGAGCTCTTTCTTTGTGTAGCTTTCTCCTTTATGGTATTATCCTACAACTTCCATTCATCTCAGTTTACCTGAACTCCAGTCTCTGCCTCCTCAACTCAGTGACACTGTCTGGTTCTGTTTTGGTTTCACCTCCCTCTACCACAGGGATGCCTCCAGGGGTCGCCTTAGTTGTTTCTTTCTTAGGAATTATAGTTTTATACTGCCTGTTGTCAGATGTCTGAAAGTAATTGTTTTATGTATTTTTGTCCTTTCCTCTATTTGTTTATAGGAGGAGGGTAAGTCTCAGAGCAGTTACTCCTTTGTGGATAGAAGCAGAAGTATGACTATATTTTTGCTTCTGCTTCGAGATATTGCTTCTTGGTCTTCTCATTTAGTTTGCAGTAGTGTTCATCCTTCTTTTCAATTCAGCTATTGAATTTTGGAATTGAAATCATGTATAATTCTAAAAAGTCCTTTTTATGCTATAATTGGATCTCATGTATTCTTTTTATTTTTATGTTAAAGTTATTTATCTTCTTTGATATTTCTATTTTATTAGCAGCTTATTTTTCTTAATTTTTTTGTCTGTTATTTCTTCATAAGGTATTTGAGTTCCCTTAAATACATTGTTTGAGAGAGAGAGAGAGAGAGAGAGAGAGAGAGAGAGAGAGAGAGAGAGAGAGTGTGTGTGTGTGGTAATTTACTCATGTTTGCTGTCGGGACTCGCAGCTTTTAGGGCACTTTGATTAGTAGTGGCAAACCCATGAATAGAAAAAAGGATGACAGTGTTCCCTCCTTTGGGTTAATGATGAAGTAGTTAATAATGTGTCAGACTTTTGTGCTGCCAAGCCAAAGTCTAAAATTTTCAGCAAGGTATTTATTGTCCCTGTCATTTCACTAACTCCTCTTGTCATCTTTCCAAATTCATCTTGTGTTCAATACATTCTATTTGGGATTCCATATATCACCTATTTTCTTAAGCACTACTGCCTTTTAACTACTGTTTCTTTCAACTAGTACACTTTCCCCCACTCTTGTCCTCCCAGTATATTCTTTCTTATTCACACTTTGACATTCGGATGAGTAGATCTTTTGCCCTAAAAGGAAAAGGGCATGCCTTAAGGGGCTGATCACATTGATGAGGCAGGATCATTGAGAACACCCATTGGGTAGGCAATTAAATTGGACTAGTGAGCCAAATAATGTGCTATATAAGTTTATCATATTAATCATGTTCAAAAAAGAAATATAGACCTTGGGACATAAGTCTCTTATCATATTTCTGGATAAATACTAATGAGAAATGGAGAGAGCAGAAAGTTCTTGCCCAGTACTCCTCTAAGAGGCCAAAAGTTTCATTTCATGGGTCAAAGCAGGAATGAGAAACAGAAAATTGTTTCTTCCTACAGCCCTGGTTCTCCACCTCAGGAGCAACTCATGATTTTGATACTGGCTTGGAGTTTTCTCTGCATCCCAAGATTTTCTCAACATTCTTGAAACTTCAGTATCAAAGACCTGTCCAAATATTCTCAATTTTAGTGATGTTCATCTGCCCTCCAGATCCAAAAACATTTCCTATGGTCGTACATGAAACTTGAACTACACAGATTTGAAATCTTAAACTTCCAATTTTATTATTCTTTTACAATACTTTTCTATCTTACTAGCTCTTACACATTTCTACATATTATGCTTCGTTTGGCTCTCACTAATAGAGTCCTCAAAGCTCTATCTTGTTTCCAAATATCAGCACCCCTCATTTGTATTATTGTCCAGTTTAGACATGAAGGTACATAAATTCTGCTACTCTCATCAATATTCTCAACTTTCCTACCATTTTTTATTTCACTATATCCAATCTTTACAACTTCAGATCATGAACAATCCAAAAACCTTTCTTCTTTATTCCAAGATATGGGATTCTGGAAAAAAATAATCACAACCATGAATTTGAGCACATCATTATCATTAATAATAATAACAAACTTATTTTATTCATAATATAAACCCAACCAATTCTTTAGGGCGACCTAAGTTTCGTGACACTATGCCAAGACAAAAATTGCTCTTAAATTTTACATAAAGAGAATAACATATAATGTACTGGATATACTGTAAACAAAATGAGGATTTTAGAGCTGTATCATCATAACATACAATCAATGACATCACATGAGTTTACCTCCATAAAGACAATTTTAGAGGGTCTGTAGGATATGATCTAGTTACAATAGGATAGTCAATTTACCCAATTTAATCCATCTAATAATTTTTTATCACTCAACATTCTTGGTTGCAAACAAGAGAAAATCAACTCTAACTTAGAAGAAAAAAAAAGAATTTGTTTGAAGGATATCACATAAGACTGATCTGAAAAGGACACTTATGGTACTGCTGCCCTTAGATAGACTCCTGTCCCCATTCTGCTGATTTTCACTTTTGTTGCCACCATTGTGGTAAATAATCTAGTTGTCTCTAAATCTTGCTTCACTTTCTCATGATACAAAGTCCCAGGATAATAAATCAACTGACCAAACCTAGATCACATGTATGCTTCTAGTTTGTAGAAAGTACTCTTTGGTGTTTGTAAGGGGAAGCAGGACCCTGCCTCTCCTCTATCTTGGGATTTCCTCAATATAGAAAAGGTATTTTGGATGTTCAGCTGACAAAAATAGCAAATGTCCACTCTATCCTTCAAGCAGTTCTCCCTAAATATTGTTTTTCTTGGCCAAGATTTTGATTGGTATTGGACAGCATGAGTTCAAGATTGTATTTGCTGACAACTACCTGGAGTGCTGCTAGTCTATGTTGCCAATTAAATAAAGACCCATATGCTTTAACAGACAGTTGAATTGGGAGTAGGATTGATATCCTCTTGTGAAAATTGAGTTGCCTAATATAGACACACGGCTGACTAGAAGGCCTCCCCTGATGCAAGGCAAGTTGTGGGAGTACTCATAGGCATGGCCAACGTCCACTTTTAAAAGTGATTATAATTTATTCTGATATACAGACCAAGGGAACATTTATGCCTTATGTAGCAAACCATAATAATATTAGCCTGGAAATTTTTAATAAGGGTATGACCCATACTTTTTAGCTATAAAAAAAATTTAACAAGTTCCAATAGAATAGAAGGCCTAGCTTTGAAAATTGCTATGATCTGGTATACTTTTCAAAAGGAGATATTTGAAAAGTATACTCCAGGATAACTAATGGATGAAATTTGATAATTTGTTTTTTCTTTTGAAAAATATGGATGTGAGAAAATTTTATGTTAAAGTTTTATTTTGAATAGATAATATGGTCACGTGGTTCAAAAATGATATGGAGTATAAAATCTCCCATCACATCTGTCCAGTGATCTCTCCACCAGAGTTAACCATTTAAATTGTTTTTTGTGTTTCCTTCCAAAATTACTTTTATGTAAATATAAACAAATGTATATATATGTGGTTTTGTTTACCCTCTTTTTAAAAAGATGCAAGTAGCATATTATATTCACTCTTCTGTACTCCCTTTCTTTTTAAACTTAATAGATATTGGAGATTTTTCCATAGAAGTAAGTAAAAGTCTTTCTCATTCTTTTTCTTTAAGTAACGTCCCATTGTGTAGATGTAATATAATTTAAAAAAGAAAACATTCTCTATAGAAGGTTATTTAGTTGTTCCCTATCTTTTGCTATTACATACAATGCTGTAATAAGTCAACTTGTACATAAATTATTTTGCACATATGTAAGTTTATATGTAGGCTACATACCCAGAGTGGAATTGTTTACTTAAAAGATATATGCATTTGTAGTTCTAATAAATATTGCTAAGTTATACCAGCAAGTCCTTCCACCAGTGTTAAATGAGATCCTCTATTTTCCTAGTCTTTCCAACAGTGATTTTGTTATAATTTGGGATTTTTTCTAAATTGGTATGTGAAAATGGTATCTGAGTATATGTTTAGTATCTTTGATTGGTACATCTTGCTTTGAGTGAGGTTGGGAAACTTGTGTATTTAAAAACCATTGTGTATTTAAAAACCATTTATATTTCCTTTTCTGGGACTTATCTGATCTTTTGCTCTTTTTACTATTGGATATTGGTCTTTTTCTTATCAATTTTTATGAGCTCTGTATGAATTTATAAAATTAACCCTTCATTTATGATATGAGATACAAGTATTTTTTTAACCTGTTTGTCATCTAATGACTTTTCTTATGCACCATTGAAAAGGTTTATTTTTTTATTTTATTTTTTCCTATGGCTTCTGGATTTTGAGGCATGGTACAATTATAGCTATGGTTTTAAATCTTTGATCAATTTTACATTTATGCTGGTATACAGTGTGAGGTATGGATATATATCTTCAGGTGATAACCCTCTCCTAAGACTATTGAATAGTTCATGTTGTCTCTTCTAGCTTTAGGTACCACATTTAAAATATACTATATTATTTATTTTTTGGATTTATGTTTGGATTTTTTTCATTCTATTTCATTGGCATGTTTGTCTATGCATGGGTGCCATATTTTTTTAAATTATCAAGGTATTGAACTCTCGTGAATACAATTTAGTTCAAGTGGTTTACCACAGAGCGTGTTTCTTATTCTTATTATAGTTCAGTAAAGCTAGTCCTGGTCAGTGGCTGGCTTTCCTCTATTCAGAGCTTACATTCAGAGACTCAGGCTCCTTTAGCTTTTTTGACTTCACCATTCCATAAAGCCTCACTGTCATCTACATCAAGTCAGGAGAAAGATACAAAGAGTGTGAAAAAACAACATGCCTGCTTTTTAAATGTCTTATCTGGGAAGTGACACACAGCACTTATGCTTGCATTTATTGGTGAGAATGTCATGTCGTATATATATATTTTCCAAATACTCAATTTCCAAATTATGTATATATATGTATTTCTAAATCATCTGCATTTTTATATGATTGCATTGGGTAGCACTTTCAGTCCATGTTAGAGTAGTGGTGATAGTAACTAACTTCTTCCTGACGATAATGTTAGTACTTCTAATGTTTCCAATAAACATGATGAAGGCTTTGGTGCCACAATAGAAATATTTTGTCATATTTAGGAAATACCTTTCTATTTTTATTCTGTTCAGTATTTTTCTTTAACTAAAAATGGATTTTTCGAATTCTCTTCATGTTGGAGATAAATTTTTTTTTGTTATTAGAACTACTACTAATATTTATATGTTCATAATTTTAAACTATCGTTGCTTTTATGAAATGAACCTCCCTTGGTCATTTCCAACAATCTTTGCACTTCTGGAACAAATCGTATTAGGTTTTTATGTATTAATCTTTCAATGTGCCACTGGATTATGTTTAGCAATATTTTACGTAAGAAGATTTTTGTCTCAGATATTGGTTCCATATCCTGGCTCAGTGGACTTGTATCCAATTCTGGGGAGAGAAAAACTGCTTGTGGTAGCTGAAGAAGGTTTCATGAGGGTCTCTCCGAATATTTGGGAACAAGAACTGTTACTTGGGCTCAGGTGTCAAAGCATGGCACAGGGTGGGAGCATGATATTTCTCTGACAACTTAAAAATTTATACCTCTCGAATCATTGAATGATAGCACCTTTGACAGATCTTGCAGTCATTTCATAGTGGGTACCAGCAATATGGCAAAAGCTAGAAATCTTTAAATAAGGCAGTGAATATGTTGGATGAAGTGGGAGAGGAAGAATGATAAATGTAAGGTAAATGTATCTGAAAAACTGATTCACATTCACATTTGAAACACTCTGTTGGAGGGTGCATTACATGTTTAATATTGTCATATTAGGTGATTATTTGGAACTAATGTAAGTGTGAAGAGAAAAACAAACATGGACACCAAAATTACAGTGTAGTATTGTTGGAGTGAGCGTTCAGATGATAGGTAAAATGTTGATAATAATTTTTAAAAATTAACATGAAAATGAAGATACAATTTTTAAAGAAATCTTATAGGAAATACACATTCAGATTTCCTGGGGCCATAGACCCTCTTCAAGAGACATTGTTATGCCCTTTTCTGTTGCCTCAGTCTGGCATAATGTCTGAATCATAGTAAGTTCTCTGTAGAGATGAAGGAATATATCCCTTGAAGGTATCCTTTATTTACACTGTCTGCTAACTTCCTTGGCAAACTGCTTATTTTCTGTCAGTTCATTCTGGAGTATGAGAGCTTTCCAATATCTTACTCTCTGCTATTTAGAAATAGTAGTAGATTTGTACCCTTCCAAACAGAAGAATTTTAGAGACTTATTTACCTTCCTTGCATTTACCCCCTCTGGTTTAAATTGTTACCGTTTGGGACTGAAAGAAGAGTCAAGAACCAGGTTAGGCCTCATGACTTCCAGTCCAGTGGTCTTTTCGCTAAACTATGCTATAGATCAATTCCATGGAATTCAATTTGTCCCATCACCTTAAATATCAGTATCCATGGGTAAGTATGTTACAAAAAATAATTATGCATATAGAATTAATATTACATAACAATCATATGTATGCAATACATTGTTTTGAGCATGTGGAGTTGACTGCTGACCTAGTGTGAATAGGACATGAAATGCTTTTTAAATATGGTGTCATACTATTTGGTCAGATATACACCTTGGTCACCTCCTCTGATATTGATGAAATGGTGGGCCTTTTAACCATCATTTAGATATACTGTAGTTCCCTCTTGTCTGCAGGGCTTATGTTCCAAGACCCCCAGTGGATGCCTGAAACAGCAGATAGTACCAAACCCTACTGTATTTTTTCCTATATATACATACCTATGAAAATGTTTAATTTATAAATTAGGCAATTTCATGTATGGAACATTAGTTCTTACTGTAGATCTTAGCAACCTCAGCATATGATTTTTTTTTTCTTATTGAGAACTTTCACCTTTTTACTTAAAGGAAGCACATTATGGATTCTCTTTGGCATATTCGAATTGTCAGCATCACCACTCTTGCAAATTGGGGCCATTATTAAGTAAAATAAGGATTACTGGAACACAAGCACTGTGATACTGCAACAGTAGATCTGATAAACAAGATAGCTACTAAGTCACTACCTACTGAGCAGGTAGCATGTGCAGAGTGGTTATGTTGGACAAAGGGATGATTCACATCCTGGGAGAGACAGAACGGGGGAAACGGCAGGAGATTTCATCATGCTACTTAGATGGCATGCAATGTAAAACTTATGAATTGTTTATTTCTGGAATTTTTCATTTAGTGTTTTTAGTTTGCAGTTGACTGCAGGTAACTGAAACTACGGGTAACTGGAAAGTGGAATAGTGGATAAGTGGTACAATTGTAGTTTGTGACCCTAAAGCAGAGTTTTGCCTTTTTTCAGCTAATTGATTATTGTAGCACTTGAACCCACATCCTTGGCTTAGTTATAATGTTTTCCAATTAAGTTAAGTAACTTCGATATTTGATCTTAAAATGTCATTACAGAGGAAGATAAAAATGTCATAGGGATATGAAAAATTGTAAACATGAGGCTTTTAGAATGCTATATGTGTGTTTAATATGTCTAAGGGTCAAAGCAAAACATAGCAATTATCTATTTGGAGGAGCAGAGGTACAGACTTTAGCAATGTCATCTCACTGATGGCATGAGAAGAAAGGCCTTGTACAGTCAGCTGGCTGGAATTAAAGGCCACATCACGAGGATGAGAAAATTTGCTGAAAATGATGGTGTGTGAGATGAAATGATCATTTCCTTTTTGACAATTATGAAGTTAGGATAGATAGTGTGGGAGGTGTAAGGGTTACAAAGAGGATTAGGTGTAAGAATAACAAGGCAGAGTGGGAGGATAGCATTTAGTGCAGATGGTAATGTAATGTATTGTGGCTATATTGTAGGGCACATTAAAAGTGGCTAAAGAGATAATTTTAAAGTCGGTGAAAATAAACATTTTTTAAACAGTCTTTATAAAGAATAGATATTACCATTTTATCAAAATTAGGATGGTTGACTCATTTATAAAATAAAACACATTTTGACCATATTAACAAAAGGAATGAATGTCAGGGAGATTTATGGAAGCCTGTCAAATGTTTGTACCTGTTCTGAGTAAATCTGCATAAATAGTATATACCTAACCATGGAATTCCTCTCTTTTAGTAAATATTGCTTGGTATAACTATGGCCTAAAAAAAAGTAAAACAGATTGTCAAGCAAGTTGAGTAGAGTGCAGAATAAAATGCAATTTTCTTGAGTAAATTGGCAGTGACACCATAGCACATTAGAATATTTCCTACATAAGTCTCCTAATTTCATAATACAGCTGTACTGCCTACAAACTAATGCTCCATAATAAAGAAGTCTGAGTGATCCACAGTGATTGCTCTGGATAAAACATGCTTCAGCAGTGTATTTCTACCCAGAAACATCTAATAGCCTATTAGGAAAGGATAGTTTTCTGCTAAAATGAAAGCCCACTTTCCCGTAGGCACATATTTGTGACCCAGGAGCACTGCATGGTGCCTTAACAAAGTAGGCACTCAATAATATTTACTGAATTAATGTGTGAATGAATGAGTATTGCATACAGTGAGGTAATTTCATAAATAGTCTCTCAAGAGTCATGCAAGTGAAATTATTTGAGGGATTTTAGGAAGGCCATTTTGCTCCAATTTATTGCCCCATGATCATCATCATTGCCTGAAATTGCATATTAGAGGTTCTTGTTCTGGGTTAAGGCACTGCTTTCTATATGATTCCTTATCAAAATGAAAAAAGAAACCTTCAGAAAAAGGTAATAAATTACCTGCAATATACCATAGCACACAGATTTATACATTAGAAATTCTCCCCCATAAAAACTGAAAGGAAATGGGAAGAGAGAGATAGTATAAGCATTTTGGTGGGGAGAAGAAAGGAATTCCCTAGGAGATCTGTCCCTATTTGTTACTTTAGATAGGCGGCATGAAAATTTGTAACCTTTAATGGAAAGAGAAAGAGCGAAGGAAAATAATCAAAGAAAAAACGACTTTGGTATTTTTATATTAGAGAGGAGTTAGAGAAGATAAGTGCCTATTACACTTATAGGTTCTTACAACCTGAAGAAAATGGTCACAGGTGATTCCTTGAATATAAGGCTTCATGTTTTATGCCATATGTCTTGATATGATGGCCATAGAGACTGGGGACCAGGTACTGGTGCTATTGCCAGGACACCCATCTGGCTGCCTTTTGGGTGACCTGACTTGAAGAGACACTCACCATTGAATGGTGATTAACTCAGGCAAGAAGAGTCTCTTTCAGGGATTTTGAATTCTGGACAAACAGAAGGAGGGTCAGTAGAAAGGGAGATAGAGGGACACTGAGTCTCAAGAAGTAATTAGTTCATTAAACAGATGTTGACTATCTACCATGTGCCAGGCATTATTTTAAGGTGCTGAAGATGCAGTAGTGAACAAAACTTTGCCTTCATGAGCTTACATTCTAATTGAGGAGACTGGAAATAAATTAAAAATAATTATATAATGTTATTCCAGGTACTGATAAGTCCAGAAAGAAAAATAAATTAGAGAAGGGAAGAGGGTTCTTTTTTTAGATTGGGTGGTCAAGAAAGGCCTCTCTTAAGGAGTAGTTGAATAGAGCAGGATCTAGATGACATGAGGGAGAAAGCCATGAGAGCATCGTTGGGGGAAGAGTGTTTACAGACAGAGAAAAGCTTTGAGGCAGGACTATTCTTGTCATGTTTGAGGAACAGCAAGAAAAAAGCCAATATTGGAGCAGTGGGAGATAGGTGGCTAATGAGATTGGGAAGTATCCAGGGATCAAATTATATAAAGCCTTATAAACCATGGTGAATCACTTTTGTTTTATTTTAAATGTGCTAGGAAGCTACTGGAGGTTTTCAAACAGGAAAGTGACTTGAAATGATGTGCACTTTAACAAGAGCTTGGGTTGCTGTGTGGAGAACTGACTGAGAGAGAAAGAGTGGAAGTGGAATTATGAGTTCAGAAGGAATTGCAGTCGTCCAAGAGAAAGGCGATGGTGGCTTGAAATAGGATATTAACTGTGGAAGTCTTAAGAAGTGGTTAGATTCAGGCTATATTTTGAATCTAGAGCAGGATTTGCTAGTGGTTCTATTGTGGTATGTATGTATGGCCTGCATTATAGAATCTCTATAGTATCTCTATAATGCAGGCCATACATACCAGAGACAGAAGAGATTATTAAATAAATGTGTTTTCAAGGCCACTAGTTAGTTACTAGAACTTCTATTAGGGCTTTAAAATCATTGTTGTATCCTGAACAACAAGGAGCTATTTTTACTCTTCATGTTGTCTGGTTGTGTAGCAGCTGAGTCAGTTTCCTGAGTTTTCTTTCTTCTCTGTGTATTCTTGCGGCGAATCTGTATCACCTCAGTGCATCTATATTCCCTGCAACATGAAAGGCCCTAACTAATATGGTTTTGCACTCCCCAGGTTCACATAAATATTATTGATGTTTATAATGCTTAATCCAAAGTCTTGGCAGCATTATCAAACATTAAGCTTTAATCTTAAAAAACTCTGGTAGCTCAGTTTAATCCTAATGTTTCATCTCTTAAAAATGGTTTTACAAAGTAAATTTAAAAATGTTTGAAATGAAAAATAAAATCACCTGAAAAGAAACATGCCACGATGTTTTTCAAAACTATTTAGTTGTTCGAATAGTAGTATTTTCAATACCCTGACAACAGGATAACCTCCTTGAGAACAGGAACTGTATTTTTTTCCTTCTATATTATTAGTGTCTTGCCAGGTACCCAACGAACTGCAGATGTGCAAAAGATCCTGTCTTAAGGAATGAATGAATTGATGTATGTCAACACTTCATTTGTACTGCTTAATTTATATAGAGAGCCTATCGCTTTTTTTCTCTTGGAGTATTCTGAGAAGTTTAGTGATTTGTCACAAAACTTCTTTACACAGTGTAGTAAATTGATTTAAAAAGAAGATAGAATCACAGAGGGTAGAGTTCAACTTGTAGGAGTTGAGCCAGAAACTTATTTTGATTTAAAATGTAGATGTCATTTGTTTACTTGAAAAAAAAAATCCCAAATTTTGTGTGTTACATAAAAATAAGCATAACTAGAATAAGAGGTTATTTTTTGTAACATCTGTGTACAAATTATTATTAGCACTGCTAATCCAAGAGCTTAATCATTGTCATGATACCTGTATCACCACCAGATGCAAGCTTTCTGAACCTAACAGTAAATAAATGATTTTGAATAATTTTAGTATAATTTTAAAAGGAAACAAAAATATAAACATTTTTCCCCAAGCTAAGTCATTGGTCCAAAGCTAGCCCATTTATAAATGAATATTTAAAAAATGTGCCATTGTGTTTCTAAATTACAGTTTTCTTTTCCTGTAAAACAAAAATAAATATCTGTGAATAGTAGTTGTTATGAAAACAGAATTTTAGTGGATGTACCAACATAATTAGAAAAAAATACAGAAAGATTTTCAAACAAACTCAATTCTCAAGACAAGAAACTAACCTTTGTTAAAAATGGAAACCTACCACCAGCCACATCTGTCAATGAAATGTTTTGTAGACAGGCTTGGTTGGGATAAAGTAGGTTGTGAAGACTCAAATTGAACTTGTAAAAGTATAGTGAGTTATGAATATGAAAACTGTTCTGTGGAATTGGCCCACAGCTTTTCCTGCTCAATATTTAGTTTCTACTAGTAGAACCAAGGACTGTGTTGTAGGAAGGAAGGCTTTCTTTTTCTCATGTCAGTTTCAAAAGGTTAGGTTTAAAACATTGAAAATTTCATTAAGCCATTATGCTTCTATCATATTTTACTTCAATTTTGAAGTTTTTAACATCAGTTTGTACTTCTTTATAGATATCCAGTTTTCCAAGCATTACTTGTTGAAGAGACTATTCTTTACTATTGAATAGTCTTGGCACCTTTGTTGAAATTAGTTGACTATATGGGTTTATGTATGGACACATCAATTCAATTCCATTGATGTATATAGTCGAGCCCTCTGTATCTGCTGGTTTGGCATCCATGGATCCAACCAACAGTGGATCGGAAATATTAAAAAAAAAGTTATGTTGTTGATGACCTGTATTATGTAGTTAGGCCTGAGGGGGAAAGAGTGGGAATAGAATTATGGTTTTTGAAGGGATTGCAGTTATCCAAGAGAAAAATGATGGTGGCTTGAAATACAGTATTAGCTGTGGAGGTTTTAAGAAATGGTTAGATTCAGTGGTTAGATGGTTGCCTCTGTACTGAACATGTACAGACTTTTTTTTCCTTGTCATTATCCCCTAAAAAAAAATAGTATAACAACTATTTACATTATATTTACATTGCATCAGATATTATAAGTAATCTACAGATGATTTAAAGTATATGGGAGGATGTCGTTGGTTATATACAAATACTACACCTTTTTATAGAGGAGACATGAGCATTCTTGGATTTTGGTGTCTGCAGGGGTCCTGGAACTAACCCCCATCAGATACTGAGGGACAATTGTATGTCTATCGTTATGCCTGTACCACACTGTTTTGATTACTGTAGCTTTGCAGTAAGTTTTAAAATCAGGAAACCTTAGTTCTCCAACTCTGTTTTTCTTTTTCAAGATTGTTCCAACTATTTGAGGAACCATGTAACCCCGAGTTTTAGGCTAAGCTTTTTCATTTTTGCAAAAACGGTTGTTGGGATTTTTAGGGATTACATTTTATTCTTTTTTGCTGCCATTGTAAATGAAATTGTTTCTTAATTTTCTGTTTGGGTTATTTATTGCTATTGTATATAAATACAACTGATTTTTGAATATTGATCTTGGATCCTGCAATTTTGCTGAATTAGTTTATTAGTTAATTTTGATGAGATTGGCATTAGGAAAAGTAGTCTAACCAATTATTGATCCTGAAACAATTGATTAACCATTACCCCCCCAAAAGTGAAATTAGGTCTCTAAATCATACCATAGTTAAAAATCATCTATAGGTGCATAAAAGATAAATGTGAAAGGCATAACTTTAAAACTTTTTAAAATTAAATTTATTGGGGTGACATTGGTTAATAAAATATTTGGTTTAAAGTGTATAATTCAATAATAAAATATAATATAATATAATATTTTTATGAGTTTGGTATAGGGAAGAATTTATTTTTTAAAATATTTTATTAAAATATAGCTAACATACAATATTATATTACAGGTGTACAGATAGTTATTCAACAGTTGTGTACTAAAAGAAGTGATCACCATGATAAGTCCAGTAACCATCTGACACTGTGCAACACTCACAATATTATTGACTACATTCTCTATGGAAAGAATTTCTTAAACATAACTAAAAATGTTAACCATATATAAAATAAAAGATTAATAAATTTGATTATACTAAAATTAAGAACAGAAAAAGAAACTGAAAAGACAAGCTGTATCCTGGGATGAGATAGTCACATGACAAAATTGGCATAGTGTTAGTATCAAGAATATGCAAAGAATTTTTATAATTCAATAAGACAAGATAAACTATTTGAAAACATAGATAGTGAACATTTCAGAGGAGATATGAACGGCAAAGAAACTTATGGAAAAGATGCTATATCTCATTAGATATTGTTTTTATAATAATATATATCATAACAATACATCACTGATAATAATGAAATTATTTTCATACCAATTAGTTTAATAAAATTAAGTTTGACAAACCAAAATGTTGGTAAGTATGTGGAGAAATAAAAACTTTTATATACAGCTGGTAGAGTGTAAATCAGTATACTCTCTTTGGAAAAAGCTTTTGAATTCAAAGTTGAACACATAACTATCATACAATCCTCCAATTCTGTTTAGGTATTGGTTTTAGATAAACTCTTGCATACATAACAAAAGCATACATAAACAAAAATATTTATAGTACCATTGTTTGTAATAGCAAAAAATGAAAACAAGACAGTTGTTATTTGACAGGAGAATGAATTAAGAAATTGTCATAGTCACATAGTAAGGATGAATGTCATGCAGTTTCATATAGTAATATAGATGGATCTTGGAACCATGATGTTGAGTGAAGAAATTGTCATAGGAGACTACATACAGTATTATACTATTTTAAAATAAAACTTTAAAAAAGGCAAAACTAAAGAATACATGATTTAGGGTTCCATATACATGTAGGTGAAACTATTTTTTTAAAGCAAAAGAATGATAACATTTAGGATAGAGATTACTCTGAGGGAGGCAGAGGGATAGGTCAGAGAAGAACACAGAGATAATTTTAATGCTATATGTGATGTCCTTATTTTAAAATTGTGTGGTGGACTCATATATTGTTTTGTATGTACCACATATCAAATATTTCACAGTAAAAATTAAAAGAATACAGAATATCTCTAGTGAATGTTAGATTGCATTCTTCTATATGAATATTCTAATGATAATGAAAAATAATATTCTTACCTTTAAATTCCTTTTCTTTGATATTGAAAATAGCTTAATAGCTAAATAACTGAGATGACACTACTTTTAGTAAGTCTTTCATTGGAAAAAAAACTAGGTGTTAGTTCTGTTTCTCCATCTGGATAGACTAAAATGCATTTTTAATTCCTTTTCCCCAAGCCATCTAAAATGGAATGATCTCTGAGAGGCTACACCTGATTTAAATCTTTTAATGATCATTGAAGTGAGCCTCGGTAAGGATTCTATTTCATTTCATGTAGTACCTTAGAATTCATTCAAATAGTACCTGAGGATAAATTTTATGTAGGAAGTAACAGTGAGAGAAAATTTATTAGTCTTTTATTACTGTTTCATTAAGAATTTTTCCACTCAACATAGTTTAGAAATGTGTAGTTTTACAAATTGTATGAATATAATCTCAAAATAATAATGTGATGAAGAAGGTGTTTTTTCTCCTATAATATACACACCCAGCATCATTACACAAATCTTCAGAACTGACCTAGGCACTATGTAAAAATTATGTAAATTCTGTTGATTTAATGTAAGGCATAGCTCAGAGAAGCAGCCACCAAATTCTTATATAGTACCAGTTCTTTCATTCATAACTAGATATGAATAATGCATTATAAGAAAATATGAGCCAAATTTGTTCCTAAGAATCTCTGAAAAAGTTTAGACTTTATGGTGGTTCTCTATTTCTAATTGTGTCAGGGTACTGAAGAAAATTAGATTAGCAAAGAAAAAAGGGACAAAGAGATTCTTAGTGTATGTGTTTGTGTGTTTACACACACATATATGTGCTGGCTCTAGGCAGAATTGTGAAGCAGGCAAAATTTGTCTTCAGTGTTAGATGAGTCTCACCTCCCTCTGCTCTGGACCCATCTTCAAAATTTGGTTATAATTTTTATTAGTTTCTGGTTTATTCTTCCAAGGTTTTTTTGTTTTTGTTTTTGTTTTTTGTTTTTGTTTTTTTTTTTGCAAATTAGACAAATACATACACACACACATTCCTATCTCTCCTCCTTGCTTGCAAAAAGGATAGCATGTTTTTTGTCTTGCTTTTTTTCATATAATATGTCCTGGAGATCAATCCATAGAAATACGGAGATTCTCCTTATTCTTTTCTATGGCTGGATGGTATCTATCCATTTTCCGAGTGTATTGTAATTCAACTTATTTTAAAGGATATTTGAGTTGTTTTCAATTGTTTGATAAGAAAACTAATGATGCATTGGGTAAACTTGTGCATATGTTGTTTTGTATTTCTTGAAGTGGATCTTCAGAGAAGATTGCCAGAAGTGAGATTGCTGGGTTAAAGAGTAGACACATCTGTAATTTTTTTTGATATTACCAACTTGTTCTTAATAAAGATCAGATCATTTTGTACTCCAACAATAAATGTTTGAGAGTGCCTGTTTCTGCATAGCCTTGACAACGAAGTGTGTTGTCAAGCTTTTGGATTTTTGCCAGTCTGGTAGGTAAAAAAATGAATCTCAGAGTAGTTTGATTTGCATTTCTCTGATGATTAAGTAGAGCATATTTTTTTAAAAAATTTTATTTTATTTTATTTTTAATTAATTTATTTAAATTAGTTTCAAGTATACAGTACATTGGTTAGACATCTATATAGTTCATAAAACGATTCCCTCAGTTGCTCCCTCCCTCCCTGGCCCTCCACCTAGCCATCGCATTAATGTTAACTGCATTCCCTCTGCCATGCTCCTCATCCCTGTGCCCAAGGTAGAGCATATTTCAATTGTTTAAGAGTTATTAGAATTTTTTTGTCTATTTTTTTTTCTATTTCTCTGTTAGATTTTTGGTCATTTTCTTCATTTGTCCTAGGCCCTTTTTGTATATATCCTGTCTATATGTACACATACATAAGTATATTTTTGCCATGCAAATTTATTTTGTATTTATTAAGTCAAACTTGTTAATCTTTTATTTTATGACTTCTGGATTTTAAATCAGAGTTAGAATGGCTTTCTCATTCCAAGTTTATGAAGATATTCAACCATAATTTCTTCTAGTAGTTATATGGTTTCCATTTTATATTTAGACTTCTGAACCATTTAGAGTTTATTCTGTACTGATCCAATTTTATCTTCTTCCAAATGGTTTTCCAATCATCTCAGCATCATTTATTAAAATGTTTTTTTCCCCAGTGATTTGAGCTGTGACTTTAATGATTTACTAAAATTCGATGCATACATGGGTCTATTTCAAAAATTATAGTCTGTTTCATTGGTCAATGTGTCAGTAAATTATAGAGGATTTGCAGTGTTTTTAAGATCTAATAGGGCTAGCCACTCCCACTCTCATTACTTTTCTTTACATATAAACTTTAGAATTAACATATCTAGATCCAAGAACTTCTTGGTATTTTTTTTCGAAGTTATGTTAAATTAAAGTTTAGGAGAATTGATCATCTCAAGAGCACGATATATCTGTTGTTCACATCTGCTTTTACGTATTTAATCAGTTTTATAGCTTTCCATATGTAGGTATGCACAGTTCTTTTTCAATTTAGGGTTTTTTATTTTCTAATTGGTTATAATTTATATATGAAAACTATTGATTTTTGGGTTAATTTTCTAATCTGTTACTTAATAGAATTATCCTTTTTTCCATTGACAGTTTTGGATTTTTCAGTTTTATCACCATGTCATTTGATAATATTTCCTCTTTCTAATTTTTATTTCTTTATTTTTTATTCAATTGAGCAAAAATTTCCAGTGTAATTTATATAGTAGGAGAGCTTTGTTCCTGACTTTATTAGAATATATTTAACTTTTTTTTTTTTTCCCCTCAGTTTCCCTAGGCTTCTTTGATGCCCCATCAGGCCTGGATGACTTTTATGCTTCTATCAAGTCTTTCTCACTCATCTTCTTAACCTTCATCCCAGTCAAAACATGCTTTTCTTTGGCATTCTTACCGAGGGCCCTGTTTTTCCTTCTGATTTGCAATTCTGTAAATGAGGAAAATTCCCTTGTATTATATGAAATCATATGAATCTTTGCTTTTTCTGTTTGACTTATTTTGCTTAGCATGATATTCTCAAGCGCCATCTCTGTTGTAGCTAATGGCAGTATTTCATATTTTCTTATGACTAAGTATATATTTGCCACATCTTCTTTATCCAATCATCTATTGAGGACACTTTAGTTGTTTCCATGTCTTGGTCACAATGAATAATGCTGCAGTGAACATAGAGGGTATGTATAT
>NW_011888783.1:25807859-25838203 GCF_000151845.1 Pteropus vampyrus | reverse complement strand
CTTGTTATTATTTGTCTTGTTGATAATAGCCATTCTAACAGGTGTGAGATGGTATCTCATTGTGATTTTGATTTGCATTTTCCTAATACCTAATGAAGTTGAGCAGCTTTTCATATGTCTGTTGGCTGTTTGTGTGTCTCCTTGGAAGAAGTGCCTGTCAGATTTTCTGCACATTTTTTAAATTGGATTGTTTGTTTTTTCTTGTTGAGTTGCATGAGTTCTTTATATATTTTGGATATTAGCCACTTATCAGAGGTGTTGTTTGCAAATATCTTCACCCATTTTTTGGTTGGTTGCCTTTTTGTTTTCTTGATGGTTAAAATGACTTTCGATATATGAAAAGAATATGAAATATAAATCTCAAACAACCTAAAGTCTATAACAGAGATGGCAAATAGGTCCCATTTCATGCTAATTTTAGTTAACTTATTGCTTAGAAGATTATGTTAATAATGGTTCTAAGGTTGCATATGGGCTCAGAGGAAAGAGTGTTGTGATGTTTGCCAGGGCAAGGATGGAAAAATAATGGGATAAGTGCCTATTCGAAATATCTTACTTATACTTCAGAATTTTAAATATATGAGATGGGCATTTATGAATTATGTTTTTTAGAAAGTAGTCCTTTTATTTATGTTTAAAAATCACTTTATTATTTGTAAAGAAATTTCATGTGTATTTTAATGTGTCCAAGTCCGAATTTCTAAAGGCCATCTTTTTTTATGGCTTAAATATCACTAAAAAGTTATGGAACACCTGTAGATGTCATTTATATAGATGATAATGTAGTTGATCTCTCTCACATGGGAATGGTGGCAAGCTATTAGTCAGAGACTTCACAAATTGGCATTCATTAACTTGAGATCAAGCCCTCAGTTCAGCAGACTCAGAAACTTAATTTTGTCATTAAATTCAATCCATATGTCATGGGTGACTCACAATAACCAAGTTCATAAAGTATATTTGTTATTTTTTTCTAAAAGAACTTTAACTGGAACAGGTATTGAAAAACTCTAGTCAGCCTGATTAACTCGTGATACTTGTAGTCAAATGACCTGAGAAGCCACGTCTTAATCCAAATATCAATTTGTTGATTTATAATAAGAAATTTAACTGACATTAGAACAAGAACACTCAAATCTATGTTACTTGCCTCTCTTTTCCTTGTAGGAATACCTACATTGGAAGTAAAGTCATAACGTTCTTTCTTTTGAGTATTAATTAAGACAGAGTTTGATTAATTTAATGGTCTTTTCAGTGGTTTTTTTTTTTTTTTGGCCGCAACAGTTTCTTCCATGTACAAGCACTTAGATCAGTGGTGCCAAAGTGTAGCTTTCTGATGCTTCTTTATTTATATATATTTGATTGGCCAATTCCCCTTTGATTGACATATTTAATAAAGCATTGTCATATTATTAATCGAATTGCAGCCAAGTCTTTCAGGCCTGGCTTTCATCTGAATTTGAAGGTGACTTTGCATCTTTACTCTTGAGGATAATCTTATTTCTCTAATTTCCAAGTTTGTGGGAAGACTCACTAGCTCATAAGCACTTAGAAAACATCTTATTAAGGAATTGTATTTATGCTTATTTTTGGTGAGTAACCTGAGGATTATTTAGTTGTCTGAGTTGTTTAAAATACTGATACTACAGAGTGAGGGAGGGGAGAGATGGATAAAGGTTATAAGTTGTGTGCAACACAAAGAAAGTTTTTAATGGATGTTATATTCAGTAAAATCTTTCAGAAGTACACTGCTTTTCACACATTTTTTGCTGCATGCTCTAGCTTTAGCCTTCAGACCTCCCATGCAGACAGCACATATGTTCCATGGGGCTGTGCTATTAAAGTTAGTATCTAATGATGTGCGCTATTAGTCTGTGGTAATGGTCTCATGGACACTGAATTGGGCTGAGGATGTTATCCAAACAGTACTGCAATGTTTACTAAAAATGGGTTTTTGTTTCTTTTTCCCATTTTGTTCGAGACAATGTTTCTAAGATTTTTCTTTCTATAAACCTTTATATTTCTCAAATTCTATTCTACTCAACCCTGAAAAACAAAAGCTGACCCCATTTCCACAATTTCATTGTAAATGCATACTATTAAGCTTTACAGCAACATGTGGTTTTCTGTAGCAATATCTAGTTGAGCTCTAAACATTTTATAAATATAGCTTTCTGATCATTAATTGAAATTGGGGATGAGGAGAAGGGAAAAATGACAGGTTTTAAGTTTACTTTAATTCTGTGGTCTCTATATGGCTTATGGGGCACATCATAGAATTATAATTGGTTATGGTGAAGACTTTTCCAAAAGTTAAAGTATTCTTTTATATTCACTGGGGTGAATTCAAAGATATGGCTTAGGGACTTACTACTTTTTCCAAAAAAACCTGGAGAGATTTATGTTTTTTTTTTTTAAATTTTATTTTGGTGTGGGAGGTGACCAAGGGAAGACCGTTTTATTTAAGAAGACTGTTTTGCACTTGGATTACATTTGTTATGCACCTAAAGACCCTTAGCGATGTTTCAAGAAGGAGATAAGAAAAAGAGATCCCAATATTATTCCCTGTGATTTGAAGTTAGGGAAATCTTTTGGGGATGGACAAGGAGTCTCTGACTAGGGCAGGTTAGGGAGGGAAGTGTGACTGGTGGACAGTGAGACAGAAGTGGGAGTGATGATAGACAGTGGTGGTGGTGATAGTAGTTCTGAATCTTTGAGGCAATGGATTCTACAACTGATTACAACTCTTTTTGGACCAGTTTTAATAATGGGAAGAGGGTGTGTGTGTGTGTGTGTAACCAGAGTTAGGCCCTGAGAGTGGAAATATTTCACCCTTGGGCTTATTAAGAAATTACTCTTCTGCTGCTGAGCGTTACTGGTGAGAGAAATACCATTCTAACATCCAGAAAGAGCACTCAGGCTCCAATTCTGTGTTTCGTTCCTGTCCTTTTGGAGTAGGTTTTCAATCAGGAAGTATGTTCTGAGTTTAGGCAGCATTTTCCTTTCTTGAAATCTGTTTTTTGGTTCAGAGACTTCTTGCAGTCTTTTTTTCTTGTAACAGGATATTGAGCAGGACTTTTCCTGTTGACGAGGACTCAAAGTTGGGGAAAAGGAGGCATCAAGTAGCTAAGACAGTAAGAAACAATTAGTGATAGACTCTGTACCTGTTGAAGGCACATTAAGAGGTAAATAGGCTCTGCTACTGCTAATCATCACCTCAGCACCAACCTTATCACTCTCTCCCCTCTCCTCCCTTCCAGCTATATAAGTAGAAGACCAGAAGACTAGGGTGAAAGAGAGGAAAATTACTGGAGCTGAGTCATTAGCCTAGGGGGAGAGGCCTATGGTTTTTCTTTTTTTTCAGTGAAGGGAAGAAGAGGGGATACTCAGCACCCCTAAGCCAAGTGAGGGAGGTTTACTCGTAAAGAGTTTTGAGCTCTGGTTTGATGTCTGCTTATGCTGTAGACTTGTTGATCTGTCCAGTTCTTATTTGAACAGGATAGTAGAGAATTGGAGAGAGAGTGCACAGTCGGGTGAGGGGCAGTGTGGAGCAGCCTTCAGTCCTATGGTAGGCCTGTAAAAGATATGTGAGTTTATGAATACTCAAGTGAGAAGCCTACTCAAGAGAGCTTGCTACCAGGCAAGTATATACTGGGAGAAAGAAGTTGTAAAATGTAGGGCTCTTTGGAGGTGCAAACTGAAGGGGCTTTGGAAGAGGACAAACTGGACACAGATTTTCTCTCTCCTGGAACCACATTTGTTTAATCAAAGAGCCAGCATTCAGACACCTGTCACACAGAACTCATCCATACCCAGCTTTGGTCAAGAAAGGATAACAACAAGGGTCAGATAAGGAAGAGCCACTTATCTCTTTTCAACTCTCTCTTCCTTGCCACAACAAACCAAGATAAAGGAGCGAGAAATGGGGCTGGAATGGAAGAGTGAAAGATCAGACTATTTTCTTCCTCACTTTAAGTCTGTAAGGCCTGGACAACACTGCAGGGGAAAGGATGAAGTGAACTCCAAGTTGGAAGTTTCATTTCACATCGGTTTCATATCATTCATATTTTACATC
Organism: Pteropus vampyrus; assembly: GCF_000151845.1. NCBI lineage: Eukaryota > Metazoa > Chordata > Mammalia > Chiroptera > Pteropodidae > Pteropus > Pteropus vampyrus. The sequence goes on along the minus strand of NW_011888783.1, from coordinate 25,834,128 downwards.
TGAAAAATGATCCAGAAAGTTCTATAATTTTTCTGAGGTGTTTATTATGGGTAAAGAAGGGAGATTTGAGCTAGTACAGCTGAAAGCAGTGACTGGAGAGGTATGGAGCCTTCCAATGTCTATACCCTATCTGGGTCAGCCTGTTCCATATTCTGCTGCTGCCTAGTCCTATGTGTCCCCTAAAAACCAAAAACCTTCTTGATTCATGCCTGTGAGTTGATTGTCATCAAAACTTATTTCGTCTTCACCTGAAGCACTGCGTGAGAGTGTTTGAGAGAGGGATTGAAATGAACTATAATCTGAAGACCCTATTCAATTGGATTACGAGCTCTCTTCATGAAATAGAACAATGGAACTGAAATTTTAGAATGTCTACCACCAGTTCAAGGTGTTGCCCCAGCACCCATGGTTATTACAGAAGTAGGAGACCTTGCTTTAGATTTTGGCTTCAGTGTCTACTGAAGCTAACGCTAGCTTTACCCAGCAGTAATACCTCTTTGTCACACCCAGTGTACTGAGATGGGACAGTTCCCTTAGACTCATTTAAAATAATTGGGGACCTCTGAGTATACAAAGAAGAAGAGACTGTTTTTTTCAACTTCCTTATTACTGCTGTCTTAGGCAAACAAATGTTTTACTCTGGGGATGGTTTTTGTACTTCAAATTGTGATTAAGTGATATTCTATGTATATATCATAAGTTTTTCATTTCAAATAATTTACATAATCCTTATAATTATTAAACTACAATATAATAGTCTTCAAGAATATGTGTCACTCTTACCTCAATTTTGGACATTGAGGTTTTTTTTCTATTAGAAATGTTGCTGTATTTTTTTGGTGTACCTATTATTTTCCTTTTGTGGATTTTTTGTTTATTGTAAAAATTTTTGCGAGTTATTTCTTCAATAGAAGAATTTATTGAATGTAAACGTTTAGATATTTGTAAGAACCTTGAAATATATTTGCAATACATATTCTTAAAAAATAGTTTTAAATTGTCATTCGTCACTTTTAAACTTTCCACATTCCTGACTGATTCATCTTCTAAATACACCATTTTTTAATCTATTTCTTGTGTTGGAAACTTTTAGTGGTGCCCATTGTCCTTTAGTTTGTATGAGTTAAAACTTACTGACTTCATGTTCTTAATTCCAGTCTGGTTCCAAAAATTCTTTTAATCCTGTCACCTACTACTTCTTTATGTGAAATCCTTATTCTAGCCTACTTACTCTGCTCACCGTCACCAAAATACAATACTTCAGCCTCTTCGCTCACACCATTCCATCCACATGAATGCCTTCTCTTCACTTTAGGTCTAAGGAAATTCTATCCATATATAGATGTGTACTTTCAAAGAACTACTATTTTACAAAATTTTACATGCTTATTTGTACCCTTATCAATTTACTTTTCTCAGCTCTAAACTTTTAAGGTACTTATTTTTTTTGTATTAATTTTTTACTATTATTAATTTTTCTGACTTATAAGCATAAAAGTTCACCAGCATGAAATACTCAATTTTGAACAAACAAAACCCAAACCAAACCACACAAACAAGCCCCATAAAACATACCCACCTTGATGAGACTGGTAGAAGCTAGAAAAACGATTTCAAAATGGAAGTAGTCTGTCTTGCAAGAAGAGATAGAGATTTCATATGGCTGAAAATCTTGTTCTTTTAAACTCTATGTCTGTTGAATTATTTAGAAAATACCTGCAAAGGACAGAGCATTTTGCTGCTGTCTAAAATTTATGCATGTCTAGGAAATGAGTTCTATAACTTGTGAGCATTGAGGGAATTCTAACATTAACCTAAATCTTTGTATGCAGGGTAGAGGGAAGTCTGCTTTACCTCTTCCCTCAAATGCCCAAGCCTGAATGGAACCTCTCTGGCATTGGCTTTTCATACAGTATCAGCTCAGCTTGAAACAATGAAAGTAGCATATCTGATCACAAGCAGTTGATCCCCAGACATGTTTATTGATGGCACTATCAAGGAAAACAGCATACTGACATACAATACAAAGAAACTTGGCAGACTTTATAGTGGCAATTCAATTTTGGCATTTATATTGGTAAAAACAGATTACAAGGCTTAGTGCAGCTCAAACCTTATTTAAGCTTGCAAAATGTCTGATTTGATCAGTTTGGCATTCCACTGAGAGCAGCACCTCTATCTCTAGGAATTCCTCTTATGCAGCTTACACTGAGGTAGTGCCTGCGCTTTGTTTGAGTGTGTTATATAATCTAATTTTTTTTTCCGATTGACCCCATTCAAAAGATTCTACAGTCACCATGCCCAGTCAATACAGTTAAAAAAATTTTAACTGAAGAGTGACACTTAGTGGCTCGAAATATTCATTACAGTGCTCTTCTGTAGGAATCTCCATTAACACGTCCCATGGTAATAAAGTAAATGATACCAAAATTTTGTCTTCTTGGCAAAGTGATATATAGTATTTGAAGTGTTGTTGGTTTTGCAGCAGCTGTCATTCCATACCAATCCATTTAGTTAAAAAGCAAACAGGTGGCTCACACATATTGTTTGTACTACATAAAATTTTAAGTTTTCTTCAGTCCTACTGAAATAAATGGGATATTTTTGCTGTTGATTTTAATTTACCAGAAGAATATATAACAATGTAATAAAGATATTATTAATTAAGAGCATCGTTCAAAATGCTTGCTTTCTTCTAAGCAGATATCTACTGACCTGAAATATGAACAAGTATCTTAATCTAGACTTATATACTTATCCCTGTGAGACTGCACCACCACAAAAAAATTACTACGTCCTTAATTAACCCCTTTGTTTTGGTACTATGGCACATAAGATGTTAAATTATAGTGAGCTTTTAAGATGTTTACTCTAAGATCAAGAGTTTATTCCTTTAAGTTCTAAGTTAAGTTTTCTCTCAATTTTATTGCATTTATGGACTTAATTTTTACCTTTAAGGAAGGTTTTGAGACAATAATTAGTGTTTTATTTTCCTGCAAAATGAAAGCATGATACCTTGCCTGAGGTTAATGTGTTTTTAAGTCTCTTGAGGTGTTGCGATTGCAAAGCAGTTTAGAATATTGTCTTCCGCCAGCTTCATGTACAACAGAGAAATGAGTGGAAAATATCTGATTATTGGATGTGACAAATATGGCACGACAGTAATGGAAAAATTTAAACCATGCTGTTTTACTTACATATTGGTTTTTTAAGTACCCAAACGAATACAATGAAAAAAATTCTTTGACAGAACTAATTTAGGGAGTGGGTTATACAATAGTCTTTTACAAGTGAAGTGAAAAATCCTTTTAAGTAAATCAACTGTGTAGAAAGCAGACTTTACAAAACAGATATATTAGAATGTGATTATTAGGTTTATAGAGGCACTTACCAAAAGCTCAAAGTAAACCATGTATTAACCAAAACAATTGTTTTATTTAGATACTTTCTAAGTTGAGTAAATTGAGTCAACAATTAACTGAATTCTGTCAACGAGTAACTGAATTCTCTGGTTATTTTGATAAACCCTACCCATCATTTGCATTCTCTCTCCCTGCTCAGCAGTAGGTGGTGCCCCTCTTGTGCTCTCAGAGTATTATGGACATATTCTTAACCTTTAACATACTGCATTATAATTGTCTGAAGTTGTCTATTTCTCACAGATGGCAGTCCTCTTGAGGCTTGGCATGATATGTCTTATTCATTGTCTCTAGCATCTAGCACAGTGGCTGGCATTTAATAAGTACTCATTAAATATTTAATGTTTGTAGGTGCCAGAATGTTGGAATATAGCTGTAAGAAAAGGGAAAAGTGAAATTCTTTCCTGGTCTCTATGGGGCAAGGGAACCCCTTACTCGTGGGGCAATCTTTTGTGCTCGTCAAGGAGGGGTGATGAGCTTCTAGGCTATTGATGTTTCTTTTTGCTGTTGATAGTTTTGAGGTATAGGTTTGGGGATCAACCTCTCTTTTATCCTATCTAAAAGAGGCCATTCTATTCCAGAGACTGTGCAGTTGGAGTTCAGTTTCAGATTGTGTACACCAGATTCATTAAATAATTCTTCATACGGACCTATCAAGGAGACTGTCTTCACTCTTGGGGATGTGCAAATCAAAGTACTAAATGAAAAGAATGTTGTATTGCTTAATGGAAGCTTAGGTCTCATTCCACTACCAATTCTGCATTAAACCTTGACCTTATATTTAATCTCTTTGATCCTCAATTTGTTCTTTTACAAAATGAAAGATTTGGATTGGATGATCTCTAAGGTTCCTTCTGACCTTATGTACTAAGCTTGCATGGCTCATCAGTACACAAAACAAAGATGTGGAGTGACTTTAATTACCTAGAAGGTCAAGACAGGGCTGTCCACCAGATGAAGCATAGGCCAGTAGGAATTGCCTTCTCACTCATTTATTCTTTCATTTAATACAAATCTGCAACATATGTATTTTATTGAATAATGAGATAATTTTATTTTCTTTTTTAATTCTTTAAGCAAAATTTCTTTTTTAACTTAATTTTGATATAATCATAGATTTACATACAATTGTAAAAAATACAGAGAGACCCCCATGGACACTTTACCCCATGATAACATTGCAAAATATAGTATAGTGTCATAATCAGGACATTGACATTGATACAGTGATGATACAGTACATTTCCATCATCACAAGTATCCTTCATGTAGCCCTTTTATACCCACACTCAGTTCCCTCCTGCTCCTAAGCCCTGATAACCCTTATATATTCTCTATTTCTATAATTTTGTCATTTTATGAATGTTATAGTTATAGAATCATACAGTATATAACCTTCTGGTATTGACTTTTTCATACATCTTTAATATATTGTGTCTATCAATCCTTGAACATGGTATATCTCTTCATTTATTTATAATTTCTTTCTGTTCTTTCATTAGCTTTTCAGCATGCATGTCATGGACATGTTTTTTAGAATTCCATTTACGTATTTCATTTTGAGCATTTATAATGGCATTATATTTTAAATTTCAGTGTTTATGTATTCATTGCTACTATATAGAAATACAATTGATTTTTGTATGTTAATGTTGTATTCTACAACCTATTAGCCCTAGGAGTTTGGTTTTGTGTGTGCGTGCATGTGTGCATGCGTGCGTGCATTTTGTGTGAGTGTGTGTGTGTGTGTGTGTGTGCGCGCGCGCGTATAGCTTCTTTGGGATTTTCTATGTACATAATCATGCCATTTTCTAATAGGGACAATTTTATTTCTTCTTTTCTAATCTATATGTCTTTTATTTCCCATTTTTGTTTTATTGCAAAGGCTAGTGCTTTCAGTACTTTGTTGAATCAAGGGGGAAAGTCACCATAAGTATAATGCTAACTGATTGTAGGTTTTTGTAGATGCTTTTTGCCAAGTTGAGGAAGTTCTTTCTATTCCTATTATATTATGAGACTTTTAATTTTTTTAAAACCTTTTCTTTTGGTTGACTTTCTCTGACATCATTCTGTCAATGGAAGGAGAGAAAGAGTTGCCGCCATGTTAGTATCAGGTAGAATAGAAATCTAAGTTGTTCATACTTGGGGTTGTGGGGAGCTCCTCATTACTGCTAGTTGGGAGTGAGGATTCTAGTTTCCCACATGGTCTTCACTGACACTGTGGTAGGGGTGACCTTATTACTACTGGGTGGAGATAAGAGTCCTATTCTGCATTAGGCCTTCTTTGACACTCCTCCAATGGTGGGCGGGGTGGGGAGAGGGTGCCTGCTGGTTTCTGAAGTTCCAGTTCCTCATGTGGTCTCTAGTGACACTGCAAGGAGGGGGAGGTCATGTTATTGGCAAGCAGAAATGAAAGTCCCAGCTTCCTATTTGGCCTTATTTGACACCACTCCACTGATGGTGTTGAAGAACCTCGTTACTGTCTTGAAGGTGGAAATGTAGGCTCCCCAACTGACCTTTGCCGGTAATAGTGGAAGTAGAGCATAGTTTTTCTGGCGGCATTTGACTGGAGTAGAGCAATTATTGTCTAATAGTTTCACTAGGATGGCCTTTTATTGGTCCTTTGTTTAGAGAGAGCAAGCCTTTGTTGGGGCAATGTTGTCTATGCCTGTTGGTGTTTCCAGGTTCCTGACTTATTCAGCTGGAAGTTTGAGTAATATGAGGCAAAAAGAAAACCTAAGGAACTCACCACTATGTTGTTCCTTGGTTTTTGATGTTCTTAGCCAGTCTGCCTTCTTCTCTCTATTTTCAGTCTTATGTTTATCTTTTATATAATGTCCAGAATTTTTAGTTGTATCTAGCAGGAGAAATCTTCCTGGAAAAATGTATCTTTTAATGTCTCAAAATAGAGAAGAACTTTCATTTGCTTCTGAGGTTATGAGTTGTGAACAAGAATGGGGTAGTGGGGGGAAATGAAGAGAATTCCATTTTGATTTATTTATAATACTTTTGAGTGTTTGAGGAGAGGAAAGGAAAACAGACTCTGTCATTCCTAAAAAAAAACCCATGAGTTCTGCTTAAATATTGGTTTATTTATTCATTCACTCATTCATTCATTCATCATTCAGCAAATCTTTATAAATCAACACTGTATGCTTGGCAGTGTGATTGGTTCCAGGGATACAAAGATAAGTAAGATTATTTTTGACTATTAGGGTCTCAAAGTCCAGTGTTTTGGAGCCTGACATCCAAATAAGCATATATTGAAAATGTCTTATGGTAAGTGAACTGAATCCTGAAGGATGAGTAGAGTTCTTTAGATAAACCATAAGATGATCTAAGTAGAAGAAACAGCTTATTTAAAGGTACAAGATCATAAAATTTTGAGAGTTTAGGAGAATGGCAAACATAGATATGAAGAATAAGGGTTCATATCAATGAATGGAGGGAGATTAAACTGAAAATATAGATCAAGCCAGATCGTGGAGGGCCTTAATATGTCATACTAAAGAAGTTTTATACTTTCTGCAGGCGTTGGAGAGTAATCTTTAGGCTATCTGAGTAAGCATTGAAAAATAATGATTTTTTTGTTATATTTATATTTATGTTCATATGTATCCTTTCATATCCTTTTACTTGTGTGAATGTAGGATTTGTCATTTGGCCTTCATCTTTCTTTTTCCTTCTACCTTCCCCTGTATGATCATCTGTGGCTAGAAAATAGGGAGAGAAATGTTCACTTAAACATCTAGAGTTACTAGATAGAAATGTGTAAATGTAACAGATGTACAAGTGAAGCTCAGGATGAAGCTATTGTTTCAAATCTGTTCTCACAGACAGTTTCATTTTCAATAGTTGTGAGTTTGAGTGTGAGTGTACATGTTTAAATATAGCAGCACACAGTTAATCCTAAGAGTCACCTTACAGTCCCTTCACCTTCTCACTGTAGTCTTTTCAGCCTACTTACCAGCAGTGGTTTTTCATTGAATCTAGTAGAATTGTACACTGATGGGGCTATATTGATTTTAGGAAGTGAAAAATCCGTATTTTCTCCAAGAAATGGGAATGTATGATTCTAGCTCATTATGCTAAAGCAGATAAAATATCCTTTATAATGCAGCGTTACAGTAATTTTTCATTGTTTTGTTCTTACCCATCTGCATTTATGGTCACTATTTCTCCTGTCTTCAGGCACATCCTATTAGTATCTACAAACGCTTTCCCTTTTCTGTAATAGCATATATTTAAACCTTATGGTATCCCCAATGTATTGGTATATTTAAAAAAATTCCATATACAATAACACTTTATTTTTATGCTGTCTAAATCTTTTATTTAAAGACATCTGGTGTGTTTGGCTCAGCGGACAAAATATGACAGTGCTGAAAAGTTGTATTAGCAATTCTTATGACTTCTTACATATTTTAAGATGTTTATGGCAGAAATTACATACTGTGGTGGATAGAGTAGCAGACTAAGAAAAATTTATGATATGCAATTATTTACTTGTTTTTGATCTTGGGAAAACCAATAGCCTTTTCTATGATCCTTGTTTTATAACCACAATTTGTAGTTATGAAAGAGGCAAAAATTGCCCCAAATATCTGCATAATAGGAATATTGAGATTTTCAACATAGTTATTTAGGCTTTTAAAATATAGCATAATATATTTCTACTGTTAATGTTCCTGAAGTGACTCACTTGAATTCATTTTTTTTTTTTGCAATAATTAAAAACATGCCCTTCATATGGCCAGTGGTAACTTTTTGGTTTGAACTTCTATATGAATTATAAATGAAAATATACTATTGAACTGTCTTAGACTTGTCATAGAAATTCTTTTTATGTATTTATTTAATTGTGATAAAAATGGTATACAAGATTATATATATTTCAAGTATACAGCATTATATTTACACATTTGTATACACTACATAGTATTTGCCACCGTAAGTCTAATTACCATCCATCACCATGCAATTCATCCTCTTCAACCATTTTGTCCTCCCCACAGCTTCCTTCCCGCCCCTGTTTACCAGCGGTCTGTTCTCTTTATCTATGGGTTTTTTTTTTTGTTATTGTTCTTTTTTTTTTTTTCAAGATTTCACATATAAGTGAAATTGTATGGTATTTGTCTCTCTTTGTCTGAGTTGTTTCACTAAGCATAATACCTTTAAGGTCCATCCATGTTGTTGCAAATGGCAATATTTCCTTCTTTTTTTAAGGCTGAGTATCATGGAAAAGCATATCAAAACCACAATGAGATATCACTTCATACCTGTTAGAATGGATATTATCACAAATACAAGAAGTAACAAGTGATATAGAGGATGTGGCGAAAAGAGAAACCTCGTGCACTGTTGGTGGGATTGTAAATTGGTGCAACTTCTATGGAAAACAGTATGGAGGTTCCCCAAAAAATCAAGAGTGGAACTACCATTTGACCCAGCTATTCCACTTCTGGGTACTTACCTGAAGAATATGAAAACACTAATTCAAAAAACTATATGCACCCCTATGTTCATTGCAACATTATTTATGATAACCAAAGTATGGAAACAACCTAAGTGCCCATTGATGGTTGAATAGATAAAGAAGATCTGAAGATATATATATATATATATATATATAAAATAATCTATCTCCTGCTTACAGTCTGTAATGAATCCATGATAAATAATGCTATTGTGTCACATATGCATAGTTCATAGTTTGGTATTTCAGCTTGGGTGTACTGTCCTCTGCTGGATGGAAAATGTTATCATAGTTCAAATGAACAGAGCCTTGCTGCCTTACTAGTGATTTATTTGGCTTAAACTTTGAAAGTCTTGGTGTTGCATTTGCTGAGGATAGGGTGAAGAAACTTTCACACATAAGCCAGATTCTCTTAGATATGAGTGATTCTGGGAAGTTCTTTGATTTATGGAATAATTAATTTAATTATAAATGTTTTACAATCATCTGGAAAATTGGTTAAAAAGAGAAACTTAATTTAATTTACTATGGCATGTCTATATTTATAAATATTTATGTACCTTTTATTGAAACCAAAGATCAAGATTCAGCCAAATCAGGGAACTAGATAGGCCATGATTACTGGAAGTTTTGCGTATAGAGACTAGCATTGTGATTTTTGTGCATTTCTTTTTCAGACTGAAGTTATTTAAAAATTGTGCATGCTTAGTTGAGGTGCATGAGAAAAGAATGCTGAATATTGATCTGATTCACAATACACATGCCAGCTATATTTTGCTTTCCTGGAAAAGTTGTACTATCTTTACTCCTCTAAATCTGTTGCCTTTCTAAGCATGATACCAAAGGCAAATATCCTGAAGAAAAGAGTGATAGATTTTACTACGAAAATTTTAAAGCTTCTGTCTGTCTGCCAAAATCCACTACAAACAAGATTGAAAGGCAACTGACAACTGGGAACAATGGGGGCAACAAATACGGTGAACAAAGGACTCTTAAAATATAAAAGAGCACAGAACACGTTCCAGGTTGTCATTTCATCTGGAGAGCTAGATGCTGTTATTATCTTTATTTTGTAGATGAAAAAAGTAAGGCTTGGAGAGGTCTTACTGTAGTGATGGATTAAGGCTTCAAACCCACATGGTCTAACTCCAGAGCCTATCTTTTTAACCACTACACTCCCTCCATTCCTATAGATGGCCAGAGACATGAATAATCAAAAAGAAATACATCCAATAGCCAGTAAACATATACAATTTTACTCTTTCTAGAAATAACATAAATGCAAATAAAAATAATGAGAAAACATTTTTGTCTATCAAACTAATGGGTTTTTAAAAAATTATCATGTTTATTATTGGAAAGATATGGGAAAATCATATAATTGATAAGTCTTTTTATTGGGAAAATAATTTAAAATTTTTTTAAAATTCTGTATGGTTTTAACAATGCAATTCAATGTTTAGTTCTTTATTCTGAGAAAATAATTGTGTATACATGAGATTTAGTTACAAGGATATGAACTCTATCTTGGTTTATAATAGCTAAAAACTGGAGTCAGCCAGAATGTCCAATGCTAAGGAATTGGTTAAAAAAATTCATGTGCATCTATGAAATGGAATTCCAGTAGTTATTTAAAAAGGCATTTTAAAGGACTGTTTAATGACATTTATATACACATATTTATGTATATATATAGTGTGTGCATGTGTGTGTTAAGAGAATAAATCAGGTCATTAAGTCATTAGGATTCTATTTAGAACATGTAAATTTTTGCATTGATAAAATACTGAAAAAATTTATACCAAAATATTCACAGTGATTATTTCAGTTAGTGGGATTATAGTCAGTTTTTCGAATTTTCTAAATTTTCTACAATTTTAATTTTAATCTTTCTAAAAAGAAAAAGATTACTATGAAATTTCTTTTAAATTACTCTTGTTCCATATAAAAATTTTTAAAAGCACAGTCACAGATTTTCAAAAAGGAAATTTTGATCTCTCTGTTGTTCTCTAATGTCTAATGAACAGTGTATGTGGGTCATTATTTTGGTCTTAAAATGGTTAGTTACCAGTAATTCTGTTCCCAGGTAAACTTGAATGGTGTTATTTTACTCTTAATTTCTATGTGAATTTTTCTTTGTCTCATTTGCTTGCTAAATTTTTTTTATCTTTTTTCCTTTTCTTTAATCTCTCCACATTCATATTTACCTATTTCTTATTTTTTTCTACTTAAAAAATGTCTATCTTGTTTCCCTATTTACTCTTTTGTAATACAATTATTCAGTGTTCATCTTTCATATCTTTCTCACACAGTGAAACTTTTGCAAAATTGGCATAGAATGTCTTATGAGAAATGGAAGATGACTACTTGCTTTTTTTGTCATATTATTTAACAGACTTAAGATTATATAATTTTTAGTTCTCAATAATTGGAGGTTTAATTTCAGCATTTGTATATAAACTTCCATCACTGTTTTTATTTTCTGTTAATGTGAGATTTATTCATTAGGTATTGTTCCTGAATAGCTGCACTTTTTTCCCCCCGTGAGCAAATGATTTTTCTCCTCTCTACTTTTAGTAAGTCAGTTTATATTTGGAGACATGGCTCAGTACTAGATGATTCAAAGAGAAAGAAAAAAAAAAGATCTCTGACACCCATTCGCCACTTTCCTTTGATCAAAGTTTCAACAGGTAGATATCTAGTATATGCTGAGATTTTCATTTTGCTCATACCTATCAGGCAGAGTAAAGCAGGCAGGGACTAATGTCTTTAAATCCAGGGGAAATATTTCTAGGTCACTGTTAACAGATTTGGTGGTTTGATTTGCTGCAATTCTATGATTTGAACACTGAGTGGCACTAAAGCCTAGGTCACAGATATAATATTGATGATTCAAATTCTAAAATTCAGGGGTCTGTTGATAGAGACATCTTTGGGAAAGTGCAAAAAGGATCAGTAAAAGGCATTTTGAGCTTAAAAAAGTTAGAAAAGTTAGCTTCATAATGAGTTACTTTTGGGAACTGGAAGTTTAATCAAACTCTACTGCTGTTATTTGCAAATTATTTGAAAACGAGACGTAAACTGCTGTTAAAGCGACCGAAGATGATTAACCTCATTGCCACCTATTCTTGAATATTTTCCTTTTTTCTTTGCAAGGTGTGGGGCTCTGTACTTAGAAGAAAATTGCAGACAAAGTGTATCCATATGTATGTTGTTAAGCTCCTGTGCACCCAGAGTTGGCCATACCCATAGGTAAACATTACTTCTGAACCCAACTATCTTTAGAGACTATTTAGCTATACCTGTAAATGCACGTTCATACATTTAACCAAATTTGGAAAATATCAGTGTCTTTGCAATTTGAGAAAAAAATTAGAATTTGATTATTTTGGAGGAGGAAGAAAATTATACTTACGTTTTGTTGCTTCTCTAAACTTTAAATTCTTCATTTTTTTCTGCTAATATGCCATTAGAGTATTTATATACTCTTCCCTGAGAAAAGTCATATTCTTAAATCTTGCAATTTCTTTTTCTAACACAGGATTTTTAGATATATTTCTTTTCACTATTTAAAAATTATTTTTCTTGTAAATTGTTTCTTTTGGATTACAACATACATCCTTAATTTTACAGTCTATTTAGAGTTAATGTTGTATTCAACTAAAATATAAGAATTTTGCAAACATAATGGTCCATTTACCTACCTACTATCATTATTGCTAGAGTTGTCTTTTCTCTTTTATAGAAATTAAGAGGAATAATCTTTATATTTATTTAGACATTTACTATTTCTAATGCATTTAAATCTTTTCCTTTTAGAACTTTCTCATGTTGTTTGACTCTCTCCTAATCACCATAATTTCCAATGAGAAGGGAATGTCCATGTGAGTCCTTTCTCCCCTGTAAGTATTTTGTCACCTTTTTCTGGCTGCTTTTAAGACTCTTTTTATATTTGGTTTTCAGAATTATGACCATGATGTGCTTAGATTTATATTGCTTGGAGTTTGCTAAATGGTTGTAATTACGCATTTATATCTTTCACCAGAAAAGAGAGATTTTTGGCTATTATTTTTTCCTTTATTTTCTGCACCATTCTTTCTCTTCTCTGGTTCCTGGATTCCAATTACACATGTTAGTCTTTTTTGATATTTCCCCATAGGTCTCTTAAGCTCTGTTCATTGTTTTAATATTTAAAAAAATCTCTCTGTTCATAAGATTGGATGACTTCCATTGTTTATCTGTAACTTCTCTTTTCAGTCTTATCACCATTCTGCAGTTAAAACCATGCAATTAATTTTGATTTCAGGAGTTATAATTTTTATTTCTGAAATTTAGATTTTTTTACAATTTCTATTTCTTAACTGAAATTTCCTGGTTTTTTTTTTTTTCATTCATTGTGAGCACATTATCTCTTATCTCTTTGAGTATAATTATGATAGCTGCATCAAAATCTTTATGTACTAATTCTAACATCTCTGTCATTTTGGAGTTAGGATATAGATTCTTTTTCTTTTGAGAATGGGTTACTTTTTTCTGGTTCTTGACTTGTTGAATAATTTTGGATCAGTTTCTGGATATTGTGAATGTTTCATTGTGAATCATTTCTGTTATTATAAAGAGGGCTGTTATTTGATTTTAGTAGGCAATTTTCTTGGTTGAATTCAAAGTACAGCCCTAAGTGGCAGCTCAAATCTCTGTTAAGTTTTTTAAATCTTTGGTGGGCTGTTTTGTGTCTGCCCCAGGCATGCAAGATTTAGTGAGCACCCAGAAATTTGGGCAGATTTTACTTACAGAATCTAATTTTCTGTTTTTGGAGATTTCCACTGTACTAGCTAGTGAGAGTGGTGGCCCTGAACACACTCCTCTGGTTCTTAAGGCCAGAAAGATTATAGGCTACAAGCTATGCAGATGGAAAACTTCATTCTGTGCCATTCCTCCTCTCCAAGTTTTGATTCTCCTCCATAATCTGTCAAGAATTTATTGTTTTCTGTGTGAGAATCATCCTAGTATGAGATTATTTTGCCATTAATAGGGCAGAAGTCTCATATTACTTTTGATTCAGAAATCACCAGTGGTTCTTCATTAACTCCAGAAAAAAATATTTCTAGCTTCTTATCTTGGCAGTTTTGAATTTTCTTAGTAATGATTATAATGTATCTTTTCAGCCACATAATTCTGCCTTCTCGCCTTAGTCTCACATCTATTCACTTATTCTGTGATTTGGCTAAAATAAAAAAAATTTCTTGTCTCCCCAACACATCATGCATTTTCAGTTCTCTATATCTTTTTCTTATAGCTTCCAATGCCTGGAATATAATTTCCCTTTTTATCTGCTAGTCAAGTTCTTACTCAGTGTTCAAGGACCAGCTCACATATCATTTATTCTACAGTAGAAGTAGTTGCAACTCTCTTCTGTTCTTCCATTATAATTTGTTTAATGTAACATTTATAGAGTTAGCTTATTGTATATATGTCTATCCAGCTGTATATTATGCTACCTTAATCAGGAACTGTCTAATTTACAGTTTTAACAGCTATGGTATCTAGCATAATAAGTATTTTGAATTTTAAAAACTAGTTATATTTCCTTGTCTATATATTTTAATTATATCTATTTTATTGTGTTGTGATTTATAGTTCTAATATTTGTAATGCAGTTAAACAGTATCTTGGTAAAGGAGAATAAAAAATGTGTATATATATTAAACTACAATTACATAGATAACATTCATTTTTAAAATATTTTCATATAGCATGACATTGAGGTTTTTTCAGCTATTTAGTTATTTATTTTTAATTTTTTATTAAAAACTACTGAGGTGACATCGATTAATAAAATCAAATAAGTTTTAAGTGTATCATTCAACAGTAAGTCGTATATATAGTGCATTATATATATATGCATTGTGCGTTCACCACCCAGTTAGATTTCCTTCCATCACCAAATATTTGACCACTTTTATTCCTATTTACTTTCCCCTGTCTCCCCTTCCCTCTGGTAACCACTAATCCACTGTCTGTGTCCATTAGTCTGTGTTTGTTTGTCATGTTTTTGTTTGTTGCTTTCAGCTTTATATCCCACATATGAGTGATATCATGTGGTTTTCAACTTTTTCTTTCTGACTTATTTCGCTTAGCATGATTATCTCAGGATCCATCCACGCTGTTGCAAATGGCATTATTTCATCTTTTCTTATGGCTGAGTAATATTCCATTGTATACATATGTACCACATCTTCTTTATCCAATCATCTATCATAGGATACTTTGATTGCTTCCATGTCCTGGCCACTGCGAATAATGCTGGTAGGAACATTAGGGTGCATGTATCTTTGCGGGTAAATGTTTTCAGATTTTTTGGGTAAATACCCAGAAGAAGAATTGTTATTTCATATGGAAACTCAATTCTTAGTTTTCTGAGGAAACTCTATACTGTTTTCCATAGTGGCTGTACCAGTTTACATTCCCATCAGTAGTATATGAAGGCTCCTTTTTCCCTATAACCTCTCCAATACTTGTTATTACTTGTCCTGTTAATGATAGTCAGTCTAACAGGTGTGAGATGATATCCCATTGTAATTTTGATTTACAGCTATTTATTTTTTATTTTTTAGTTATGTTAAAATACACATGACAAAATTTACTATCTTAGTAGTTTTTAAGTGTACACTTCAGTGATATTAAATGCATTCACATTATTGTGCAGTCATCACCACCATTCATCCCCATAACTCTTTTCCTCTTGTGAAACTGAAACTCTATACCTATTAAACAATAACTCCCCATTCTTTGCTTTCCACAGCTCCTAGAAACCACCATTGTATTTTCTATTTTTATGATTTTTGACTAAGTCCCTCATATAAGTGGAATCATACAATATTTGTCTTTATGTGACTAGCTTATTTCACCTAATATAATGTTCTCAAGGTTCATCCATGTAGTAGCATATTGCGGAATTTCTCTTTTTATTAAGGCTGAATAATGTTTTGTTGTATGTATAAACCACATTGAGCTTATTCATTTTTCTGTTGTCAGATACTTGGGTTGCTTTCACATTTTAGCTATTGTGAATAATCCCGCTAGGAACATGAGTGTACAAATATCTCTTTGAGACCCTTTCAAGTTCGTTTTTTTTTTTTTTTTTTTTTTTTCTGGTATATACCCAGTAGTGGAATTTCTGGGTCATGTGGTAATTCTATTTTTACTTTTTTTGAGGAATCTCCATTTTGTTTTCCACAGGGGATGTTCATTTTACTTTCCCACAAACAATGCAAATATTTTCCAATTTCTTCATATTCTCACCAACACTTATTGTTTCTTGTTTTTTTTTTTTTTTAATAGGCCATCCTAATTGGGTGTGAGCAGGTGTGTCATTGTAGTTTTGATTTGCATTTTCCAAATGATTAGTGCTGTTGAGCATTCTTCCGTGTACTTGTTGGCCATTTATATATCATCTTTGGAGAAATGTTTATTCAAGTCTTTTGTCCATTTCGAACTGGGTTGTTTGTTTTTCTCGTTGTTGTTGATGTTGAGTATTAGGAATTCTGTATATACTCTTTGAATCGATCCCTTATCACAGACATGATTTGCAATATTTTCTTCCATTCTGTGAGTTGTCTTCTACTCTGTGGATAGTGTCTTTTGATGTACAAAATTTTAAATTTTCATTAAGTCCAGTTTGTCCATTATTTTCTTTTGTACCTATGCCTTTGGTGTCATATCTAAGAAATCATTGCCAAATCCAATGTATGAAGCTTTTATCATATGTTTACTTATAAGAGGTGTATTGTTTTAGATGTTAGGTCCTTAATCCATTTTAAGCTAATTTTTGTATATGATATTAGGTAAGCATCCAACTTTTTCTTTTGGATATGGATATCCATTTCTCCCAGCACCATATTTTGAAAAGAGTGTCCTTTTTCCATTGAAATGATCTTGGCACCCTTGTGAAAACTCATTTGATTGTATATGTGAGGTTTCATTTCTGGACTCTGTTTTATTCCATTGGTCAACATGTCTGTCTTAATGTCAATATTACGCTCTTTGTAGTAAGTTTTGAAATCAGGATGTGTGGGTCTTTTAGTATTATTCTTATTGTTTTAGCTAATCAGGGTCACTCGCGATATCAGTTTTAGGATGGGTTTTTCTATTTCTGCAAAACGCATCATTGGAATTTTGATACGGTTTGCATCGAATCTGTAGATTACTTTGGGTAATATTGACATTTTAACAATAGTAAGTCTTTGAATCCATGTTTGTGTATAGAAATGCAACTATTTGTGTATAGAAATGCAACTGTTTTTTAAGTGTTGACTTTGTGTATAGAAATGCAACTGTTTTTTAAGTGTTGACTTTGTATCCTGCTACTTTTCTGAATTCACTTTTTAGATCTAACACCTTCTTTGTGGAGTCTTCAGGGTTTTCTATATAGAAGATTATGTCATCTGTGAACAGGGATAATTTTACCTTCCTTTCCTATTTGGATGCCTTTTATTTATTATTTTTTAAAGATTTTTTATTAAAATGTGGCTAACATACAATAGTGTATTAGTTTCAGGTGTGCGCTATAGTTATTCAACATTTATATACCTAAAGAAATGATCACCATGATAAGTCTAGCAACTATCTGATGCCATACAACACGATCACAATATTAACTGTGTTCCCTATACTGTACACCACATCTCCATGACTTATTCGTTTTATACCTGGAAATTTGAACCTCTTATTCTACTTCACCTTTCCTCTTTTTAAAAAATTTTCAATTACAGTTGACATTCAATATTATTTTATATTAGTTTCAGGTGTACATAGTGGTTAGACATTTATATAATTAATAGTGATCCCCTGAATAGTTTAGTAACCACCTGACACTATACATACTTATTACCGTATTATTGACTATATTCCCTATGCTCTATATCCTCGTGACTATTTCATAACTACTGATTTGTACCTCTTCATCCCTTCACCTTTTTCACCCCACCTCCCAACCCTCCTCCCATCTGGCAACCATCACTTGTTCCCTGAATCTATGAGTCTGTTTTTTTTATTTGTTTATTTTATTCTTTAGATTCCACATATAAATGAATTCACATGGTATTTTTCTTTCTCTGTCTGACTTATTTCACTTAGCATAATAACTTCTAGGTCCATTCATGTTGTCTCAAATGGTAAGATTTCATCCTTTTTTATGGCTGAGTAATAGGCCATTGTATAAATGTACCACTTCTTTATCTAATTGTTTATTGATAGGCACTTAGGTTGCTTCTATATCTTGGTTATTGTTAATAGCACTGCAGTGAACATAGTGCTGCATATATCTTTTCAAATTAGTGTTTTGAATTTCTTTGGATAAATACCCAGAAGTGGAATTGCAGGGTCATATGGTAGTTCTATTTTTAATTTTTTGAGGAACCTCCATACTGTTTTCCATAGTGGCTGCACCAATTTGCAATCCCACCAATAGTGCATGAAGGTTCCCTTTCCTTCATATCCTTGACAACACTTGTTAATTTATTGATGATGACCATTCCGATGGGTGTGAGGTGATATCTCATTGTGGTTTTAATTTGCATTCCTCTGATGATTAGTGATGTTGAGCATCTTTTCATATTTCTATTGGCCATCTGTATGTCATCTATGGAGGAATGTCTATTCAGGTCCTCTGCCCATTTTTTAAATTAGATTGTTAATTTTTTTGGCATTAAGTTGTGTGAAAACAGGACTTTAGAGTTGAAGAAGGGCATTATATAATGACAAAAGTGTCTGTTCAACAGGAAGATATAACAATTATAACTATATACACAGTCAACAAAAGGGAACCTAAACGTATAAAGCAAATATATTAACAGATCTTAAGGGAGAAATAAACAATAATATAATAATACTAGGAGAATTCAATATACCACTTTCAACAATTCATAGATTATGCAGACAGAAAGTCAATAAGGAAACATTAGACTTGAACCATACTTTTGATCAAATAGACCTAACAGATATATACAGAACTTTCCATCTGATAGCAGCAGAATGCACATTCTTCTCAAGAATGAAATATCCAGGATAAATCATATGATAAGTCACAAAATAACTTAGCAAATTTAAGCACATTGAAATCATACCAAATATCTTTTCCTACCACAATGGTATGAAATTAGAAATCAATAACAAGAGGAAATCAACATACTCCTGAACAACCAATTGGTCAAAATAGAAATAAAAAATTTCCTGAAACAAAAATGGAAACACATATACTCAAACTTATGGTGTGCAGCAAAAGCAGTTCTAAGGAGTACATTTATAGTAAGAAACTCCAAAATAATGAAAGAAGAAATATCTCAAATAAACAAGTTTTACAACTCAAGGAATTAGATAAAAACAATATAAGCCCAAAGTTAGCAGAGAAATAAAGATCAGAACAAATATAAATGAGAGACCAGAAAAACAATAGGAAATATCAGCAAAAACTAAGAGCTGTTTCTTTTTGAAAGGATAAGCCAAATTCACAAACATTTAACTAGACGAAGGAAGGAAAAAAGAGAGAGGACCCAAATAAATAAAATCAGAAACGAAGGCGGTGACATTACAACTGATAACCATAGAAATGAAAAAGATCATGAGACTACTATGAACAATTATCCGCCAACAACTTGGATAACCTAGAAAAAAATGGAATAATTCTTAGAAACATGCAACCTACCAAAACTGAATCATGAAGAAATAGAAAATCTGAACAGACCAATAATGAGTAAAGAGATTGAATCAGTAATTAAAAAACTCCCAACAAACAAAAGTCCAGGAACAGATGGCTTCACTGGTGAATTCTACCAAACATTTAAAGAATTAATACCAATTCTTCTTATATTCTCCAAAAAAATAGAACAGGAGGGAACAGTTCCAAATTCGTTTTATGAGGCCAGAATTATCCTGATACCAATGCCAGACAAAACAATTTGTGAAGTGGCTGCTGGCCAGTGTAGGTTAAAACAATAACAATTTGTCAAAATTGGTCAGGCAAACTTGGCAGTTCTAGATATTAAAATGTTAGCCATGGCTGTAGTAAAACATTTATAAAGTCAGGAAGACAAATTTAATTCAAAGTATGATGTTCCTCTTTTATGTCCATGATAGTTAATGATGTTATGTGAAGAAACTAATTATCTACTTATGCACAGGAGAAAAAAATGGAAGGAAACATTTTAAAATACTGATAATGGGTGATGGAATTGCATGTTATTTTTATTTTTTACATCATACTTTCATTTCCCATATTTTCAAAAGTGAACATTTATTTATTTTTTTAACTCAATCCAACTCACTGACAAACACTACCAATGGGCAAGATACAACTAAATTCCTGGAACTACTTAGGGAAGAAAGTCTGTTTAAAATTTGTGTTTAACATAGAACCATCCTTTTTTAAATGTGTGAATACAAAAATAAAAGACTGAAAAAATATGCAACTAATGTTACTATTTCTACGAAGTGGAATAAGATTTTTCCCCCCCAAATTGTCTATAATGAATATACATTATTTTTAAATTAAAAACATTTCTAAATGGATAACTATGTGCTGTTATAAGAGGAGGTTCATAGGTGAGTTTTAGGAGTTTTTAAACACTTTGAAATAGTGTGTAAAATTGTGCATGTGTGTGCAAATGTGCTTTTATAACAAATTAAACCACATATTTTAAACATTATTTACAATTGTCGTTTTGTATATGAAACATTTATTTTACTGCATGAAAGTAGGTAGATTTAGGAACTACCTCACTACTGACTCAAAACTTTAGAGGATAAGAAATTTCGAATAACTTCCATGAATTTTCTCTGACATTTCTCACATCGAACTTCAAACTCCTTGCACATCTTGAGTAAAATTCAAGAATCTGGAATAAGATGGCTAACTGAGCATCTGTATGTCTCTCTTCTTCCTCTAAAAAAATTTTCCACTGAAATGAAAGAAAATACATAAGAAAAAGAATAAATCTGTAATCATGCTAGAAAACAGGAAAGGAACCAGTCACTGCATGAGAAAATTTGAGGATTTTCTGGAAGTTTAAAAGCTAATGGGATCAAGAAAAGGGAGAAATCAGAACAGAGCAACCACAAATTGGTAGTTCAGGGCTATCAATAAGATAACATCCTTAAAGAATTTAACCTCAGTGTTCACAATAGGAGCAAAAGCTGACAAGCCACTGTTTCTCAAACTTTAATTAATATACACTCAAAGATCTCAGGTCTTATTTGGTAATTTGCATTTTAAAAATTTGCATTTCTGATGAGATCCCAAGTGGTAACAATGGTAATGACCCTTCTATAACAGTCTCAAGGACTAATCCAGCACACATTAAAATCACCGGAGAGCTTTTTAAACTTGTAGGTATGGACCATAGCCCTTACCATTTAAATGAGAATATAGTGTGGTCAGAACCAGGCATAACTATTTTTTAAAAATCCCAAAGTGCAGTAAAATTTGGGAACCACTAGACTAATCAACAGTAAATTAAAAAACTGTTAGAAGTATGTGAAATATGCTTCTCCCTTCCTTTTAACGAACAGAAGTCTATTTTCATTGTGATAAAGCTATGATAGTTCTTTAAACAAAGCAGAGATCCACCCGATTGGTGGGAGTAGGAGGAGAGGGAAAGATATGTCTCCTGAGAGAACCAAAGTAGAAACTGAGGAAGGTGATTCAAAGTTACCATGGGTTTTGAGAGGAGGCACTTAGCCCAGAAATGAGAGACCTTAAAGAGTTTCATCTCCAGAGAAAAAACTTCCTTTACTAATACTTCTTTGCTTACACTGTATCCACACAAATAACCTCAGTTAACCCTGATGAAAATATGGCAACACATTCCTGACAAAAAGAAATAGTACCCAAAGGATATAATGAACATCTTAAAGATGGAAAACCCAATTTTTAAAAAATTGGGCAAAAAGCACAAAGAGGAATTTCTTCAAAGGTGGACCACAAGTGGCCTATACATACCGCAGCTGCCCAACCTTGTTCGTAATCAACTAAATGCAAATTAAAATTATAAGGAGCACAGCACGAGAATGCAGTTAGCATTAATATGTTGGCTAGGTGGCGGGCCAGGGGAGGAAGGGTGCAATTGGGGGGATTGTTTTATGAACTATATAGATGTCTAACTAATGTACTGTATACTTGAAACTAATTAAAATAAATAAATTAATTAAAAAGAAAACTTCAGAATAATAGATAACTCTGGGAAATTAACCCATGTGATGACAGAGGAACACATGAGGGGATATCTTTTACTCCCCCTGGTTTGTAGATGTGTAAACATTCATCATATAATTATCCATTATAACTATATAGTAGTTATCCATAAAGATATGTTTATATACTTTTGTATATGCATTATATTTCACAATAAGAGATAAAAAATGTAAAAAAAAAATTACAAGATACAATTTCACACCCACAAGAGTGGTAAAAGAAAATTTAATGGAAATTAAGAAGTTAGCAATATTATGGAACAACAGGAATTTCATTCTTTTCTGTTGGCCATGGAAAGTGATACAATCGCTTTGGAAAACATGTTAGTTTTACCTAGTAAAACTGAAATTGTTAATACTTTACAATTCCACATTTCATTGTAAGAATATGCTTTAGAAAGGCTTTTGCACAAATGTGCCAGGAGAAATATATAAAAATGTTCATGACAGCAAAGTTAATAATAGCAAAAATGGATATAACCTTTATGTCTATTGACAGAACACACAGATAGTAGTAACAATAATAAATAGCTATTAAGCTATTATTATTTGCCAGGCAATACTCAAGGGCTTTATACATATTACCTAATTTAATTCTCAACAGTTCCATGAGATAGATACAATTATTATGTCCATTTAAAAATGAAGAAATGGAAATTTAGAGAGAATTACAGATTTGCCCAGGCCAGTAACTGTTAGCATTTCAGCTCAAACTTGAGTTCTCAATCACCATGCCAATGGAATAAGAATATAGCACCTGTTCTTACAGAACGATTTCCCTGGACCGACATCATTAGTATCACTGGGAACATGTTAGAAAAGGTGGGGCCCAAGAATTTATATTTTAATAAGCCTTTCAGGTGATTCTCATGCACACAAAAGTTTGAGAACCACTGGACATACAAAGATTTACTGTATGAAAAAGAGATGGTTGTTTCAAATAGAACAGATGGTTGTTTCAATAGAACACTATATGACAATGAATCAACCGGCTAGACATTTTCTCTCTTGAAATTTCTTTATTTTTTTACTTTTTATTTTTTCAGATTTATTAAGATTATAATTGATGTATTACATATTACACTTACAGTGCGTAAGTTTAAGGTGTATAATGTGTTGATTTGATGTATATTGCAAAATGATTACCACAATAAAGTTAGTTAACACCTCCATCACCTCGCATAATTATTTTTTTAGTTAAGAACATTTAAGCTTTACTCTCTTCACAACTTTCCAGTACAAAATACAGTATTGTTAACTATATTCACCATGCAGTGCATTAAATCTCCAGAACTAACGATAACCAGAAATTTGTACCCTTTGACCAGTATCTCCCCATTTCCCATACCCCCATCTCTTGGCAACCACTATTCTACCCTCTGTTTCTATGAGTTTGGCTTTTACAATTTCACATATAAAGTGAGATCATACCGTATTTGTCTTTCTCTGACTGACTTATTTCATGTAGCATAATGTCCTCAAGGCCTATCCATGTTGTCACAAATGACAGCATTTCCTTCTTATGGCTGCATAAAATTCCATTATATATATCTCCAACATTTTTTTTTATCCATTCATTCATCAATAGATAGGTTGTTTCTATGTATTGGCTATTTTGAATAATGCTGCAGTGAACAAGGGAGTGCAGATATTTCTTCGAGATCATGATTTTATTTCCTTCAGATATGTATGCAGAAGTGGGATTGCTGGATCATATGGTAATTCTATTTTTAATTATTATGGAAACTCTATACTATTTTTCCTATGACAGCAGGGAAGTGTTCTCTTCTGTTTTCTGAGAGTTTGTGATGTAATAATATTAATTCTTTAAATGTTTGGTAGAATTCACAGTGAAGCTATTTGGGTCTGGGCTTTTCTTTGGAGGAAGATTTAAAATTACTAATTTAATTTGTTTTACTTGTTGTAGATCTAGTTTTTCTATTTCTTCTTGGTTTAATTTTAATGGTTTATGTCTTTTTTGAAATATGTTTATTTAATCTAAGTTATCTAATATGCTGGCATATTATCCCAACATAATATTCATAATATTCCTTTATACTTCTTTAAATTCCTATAAGGACAATACTGAGGTCCATGTCTTTAAAGTGATTACTTATTCCTCTACCTTCTTCAAGTATGGAATATAGTTAAAATAATTATTTTGTCTTTGTCTACTAATTCTGTTTATCTGTTTTATTTCTGGATCTGTTTTTCTTGATTTATTTTTAAATTCTCATCATGGGTTTTATTTTCCTGCCTTTTTGCAACCTTGACAATTTTTTATTAGTTTGTAAACATTGTGAATTTTACCTTGTTAGGTAATGGATTTTTTAATTCCTGTAAATATTCTTGAGGGTTCCCTCTCCATCCCCCCGCCCACCTGAATATAGTTAAGTTACTTGGAAATAGTTTGATCCTTCTAAATCTTTCTTTTAAGGAACAGAGCAACCTTTAAACTAGGGCTAATTTTTCCCCACACTTGAGGCAATACATTTTTGAATACTCTATCCAGTGCCTTGTGAATTATGAGTTTTCCACTCTGGTGATGGGAACATGTAGTATTCCTGGCTCTGTTTGACTTCTGAGGACTATTTCTTTACTCCTTTCAGGTGGTTTCCCACCCTTGCCTCAGGTAGGTTCTTCACACATCTGTGCTAATCATTATCCAGCTGAAGACTGGAAGGGGCCCTCTCTGCAACTCTTTCCTCTTTGGTCTGCCTTGCTAACTCTACCTACTTTGGGGTCTGCGTGGGCTCCCACTTCATCTCTTGAACTTAAGGAGACCATCAAACTCTGCCTGGATTCCTCTTTCCTGTGCTACAGACATTTTCTAAACAGTAAGCTGGGGCATTCAGAGGACTCACTTTGTTTCCCTTTCTCAGGGTTCACTATCTTTCATTGCCTATTGTCAAATGTCTGAAAACTATGGTTTTGCATATTTTGTTCAGGTTTTATATAATTTCATGAAAGATAGTATATCTTATCACTGCTATTCTACAATGGCCGGAAGTGGAAATAGAGGTTATATTTTACTAGAGGAAACAGATAGTTAATAAATTAACAAAATTCCTATAAGGACAATACTGAGGTCCATGTCTTTAATTCCTATAAGGACAATACTGAGGTCCATGTGATTACTTATTAATGATTATTAATGTAGGAGATGGGATTAAACGTGGCAGAGTGAGAACGTCCCCAGATCTCTCCCCTTGAAACAACAGTAAGGTGAACATCTAAAACTCAACAAAAAATACCCAAACTGCACACCAGCACATCTGAGCGTGAGATCTGCGCATAAGAGCTACCACAGGTCAGAACCCCGGGTGTCAGGCGGAAGCTGCTTCTCTCTCCCAGCTGCCGGAGCTCCTTGCAGGAGGAGGGGGAGGGGAGAAGGAGCAGCGAGTTCCCTGAACAGCCCTGCCTGGCAGTGCTGTGAGCTTCACGCAGCAGGCAGCAGGGCCCAGTTATCAGGACAGAAGGCAGAGAAACGGGGATGGCAGAGAAACAATAGTTGATTTTTACCAGCTGTGGTTGCAAAAATGAGGCTGAGCTGCATCCCCCTCTCCCAACCTAGAAGGCCCCTCCCCCCATACCCTCTGAGACCAATTACCATGGAGCCCCAGGGGAATCTGAGTAAACGCTACCAAAATTGTCGCTAACACTGAGGGTAGTGAGTGTGATTAAACATGTATGAGGAAAAAAAAGACATTACTAAGGCTTTATATAAAGCAGAGATCCAAGAGGCTTAGATGCCACCTACTGGAAACCAAGAGAAAAACACCTTTGCAACAGGCTGGAGACCATTATATAATAAATCTTTCTGGGAAAAAAAAAAGCCGAACACACTTCCATTAAAGCCCAGGCGGAGAAATAGTCCATTAAACACCATGAACAACCAAAGTGACAAAGCATCTCAGAAAGAAAGAATAATCTCCAGAAAATAAGCTTACAGATATAGAAATATGCGACTTAAATGACAGAGAATTTAGTATGGTACTTTTGAAAAAACTCAGTGAGATCTGAAACGAACCATATCAACAATTTCAGGAATTGGAAAAACAATTAGATGAGAAGAACGAGTTCTTTAGCAAGGAGATTGAAACCCTCAAAAAGAACTGAATAGACCTTT
>NW_011888783.1:25746458-25807809 GCF_000151845.1 Pteropus vampyrus | reverse complement strand
AACCCCGGGTGTCAGGCGGAAGCTGCTTCTCTCTCCCAGCTGCCGGAGCTCCTTGCAGGAGGAGGGGGAGGGGAGAAGGAGCAGCGAGTTCCCTGAACAGCCCTGCCTGGCAGTGCTGTGAGCTTCACGCAGCAGGCAGCAGGGCCCAGTTATCAGGACAGAAGGCAGAGAAACGGGGATGGCAGAGAAACAATAGTTGATTTTTACCAGCTGTGGTTGCAAAAATGAGGCTGAGCTGCATCCCCCTCTCCCAACCTAGAAGGCCCCTCCCCCCATACCCTCTGAGACCAATTACCATGGAGCCCCAGGGGAATCTGAGTAAACGCTACCAAAATTGTCGCTAACACTGAGGGTAGTGAGTGTGATTAAACATGTATGAGGAAAAAAAAGACATTACTAAGGCTTTATATAAAGCAGAGATCCAAGAGGCTTAGATGCCACCTACTGGAAACCAAGAGAAAAACACCTTTGCAACAGGCTGGAGACCATTATATAATAAATCTTTCTGGGAAAAAAAAAAGCCGAACACACTTCCTTTAAAGCCCAGGCGGAGAAATAGTCCATTAAACACCATGAACAACCAAAGTGACAAAGCATCTCAGAAAGAAAGAATAATCTCCAGAAAATAAGCTTACAGATATAGAAATATGCGACTTAAATGACAGAGAATTTAGTATGGTACTTTTGAAAAAACTCAGTGAGATCCGAAACGAACCATATCAACAATTTCAGGAATTGGAAAAACAATTAGATGAGAAGAACGAGTTCTTTAGCAAGGAGATTGAAACCCTCAAAAAGAACTGAATAGACCTTTTGGAGATAACACACTGCAAGAGTTGAGAAATGAAATAGCAAGCGTGGGAAATAGAGTCAACCAAATGGAGGAAAGGATCAGTGATATCGTAGACAGAAATCTAGAAATAAATCAGAAAGAAGAAGAGAAAAACTTAAGAATGAAAAATAATGAAAGAGAAGTACAAGAACTAGTTGATACCATCAGGAGAGGAAACATGAGAATAATAGGAATTCTTGAAGGGGAGGAAAAGGAGCAGGGATTAGAAAGCATTTTCAGACAAATAGTTGAGAATTTCCCAAATCTAAGGAATGAGCTGGAGCTTGGAATTCAAGAAGTCAATAGAACACCCAATTACCTCAACCCAAAAAGGCCTTCACTAAGACACATTGTATTAAAATTATCAAAAATCAATGAAAAAGACAGAATTCTCAGGGCAGCCAGGGAAAAGAAGATGGTAACCTAGAAAGGAAAAGCCATTAGATTATCATTGGACTTCTCTGCACAATCCTTACGGGCCAGAAAGGAATGGAATCAAATATTCAAACTATTTAATGAAAGGAACTACCAGCTAAGAATAATGTATCCAGCTAAGCTCTCCTTTAGATATGAAAGAGTAATAAAGACCTTTCAAGACATGCAAATTGAGGGAATTCTCTACTACGAGACCTGCACTACAATAAATACTGAAAGGGGTCAGCTCACCTAAAACAAAATGACAAAATAAATGATAAAAGCAGAGGAGTGCAATCCTTACTAGGAACAGGGCATTATAAGCTTAAAATAAGAAGAGATTTGCTATAGCAAGATAGTAATGAACGTTCAGCCTACATAGGGACAAATTGAGACTCAACCATTGAAAAGGGGAGATTCAAAGATCCAAATTCGCAAAGGGGAATAGAGATAAGGCACATGCAGAAGAAAAGGGATGACTGTATATATATAACTATCCTTTACATATTCGTAATGGTAACCACATGCCAAAGATTCAGAACCAAAGTATATAACATAAAACAAGAAGGACCAGAGGGAAAACCCAAGAAAACAGAAACACAAGGACAAGGAAGCAATGGAAACATCAAGCTGCCAGAAAGTAAAAGATAAAATGTCTATAAGAAGACTTCATATTTCAATAATCACCCTAAATGTAAATGGACTGAACTCATCAATAAAAAGGCACAGGGTTGCAGAATGGATCAGAAAACAAAACCTAACCATATGCTGCCTCCAGGAGACACATCTCAGCTCCAAAGACAAATATAGACTCAAAGTGAAAGAGTGGAAAATGATATTTCAAGCAAATGGCATTCAGAGAAAAGTGGGAGTAGCAGTACTAATATTGGACAAAATGGACTTCAAAATAAAAAATGTAGAGAAAGATACTGAGGAACACTTCATAATGATAAAAGGAATCATGTACCAAGAAGACATAACTATTATTAATATCTATGCTCCTAATCAAGGAGCCCTGAAATATATAAAGCAATTACTAACAGAACTAAAGGGAGAAACAGACCCAAACATTATCATAGTAGGGGACCTAAATACCCCACTGTCGGATATGGACAGATCATCCAAACAGAAAATCAATAAGGAAATAACATCCTTAAATGATATTTTAGACCAACTGGACATAATTGGCATCTACAGAGCCTTTCATCCCAAAACGGCTGCTTATACATTCTTCTCTAGTGCATATGGAACATTCTCAAGGATTGACCACATACTAGGACAAGAGATAGCCTCAACAAATATAAGAGGATTGAAATCATACCAACCATATTCTCTGATTATAATGCTTTGAAACTAGAGATCAACTGTAAAAAGACAATGGAAACAACCACAAATAAATGGAGATTAAACAACATACTACTAATGAATAAATGGGTCAGGGAAGAAGTAAAAAGAGAGATCAAGAAATACATGGAAACAAATTATAATGATAGTACGACATATCAAAACTTTTGGGACACAGCAAAAGATGATTAATGTAAATTCAGATTTGGGTTCTTTAGAAAGACTGTTCTGGAAAAAATCTCTCTGAGGATGGACTTTCAGCTTGAAACCTGAATTATAAGGAGCAAGCCAGTCTAAGATCTGGGGGGAGAGAATTTTTGCTAGTGCAAATGCCCTGAATCTAGAAGAGATGATTTGACTCAACCCTACCTTTTAAATCTAATCATTTTTAATTACTCTATTATTACCCTATTATTTAGCCAATCTGATCTCTTTTTCAATACCTTATTTATATGTTGGTTTTCCTTCTCCATTCAGGCCATCCCTTCAACTTAAAATGGCTTATTCTTCTATTTCTCGCATTTGAAATCTTATTTCCTTGCTAGCTGAGATCAGTTGCCATCTCCTTCGTGGAACTTTCCCTGTTAAACTCAGTCAGAAATGATATTTTTTTCCTCTAAATTTCTATAGCATGTATATTTTTTTGAGCCCAGAGTTCTAAACCCTAAATCATTTTTTTTTTATAGTCTGATTTTTTTTTTTTTGTATTTTGTTTTTTCCTGTATCCTTAGTGCCTAGAACAGCTCCTGTATAGCACTGAGAATTAAAAAATGCTTATGGGATAATTGGTTATATTATACTTGTTTGTGTGTATGTATTTCTTTGAAATAGGACATTTTGATATAATAAATTTAAAGTAGCCATTTTGATACAGTAAATTTGAAGTAGCCATTTTGATGTACATAAGTTATAAAAATACTTTTAAGAGTTTAAGTAATGTGTGCAACAAGACTGACTTTTGTCCATCTATGAACCTTACCTTGTGGCTTGCTTCCATTCAATTCTTGACCCTTAACCAATTCTTTACCTAGCTACTGAATACTACTTAAAAATTAAGTTTTGCTAGGCTTAGCAAGGTGATAAAAATGTTGCACATATCCTTTGGTTGTTACAACATTTTATTTTACACCAAAATATCATTTATTAATATGTATTTTATCCTACTTTAAAAGCTTTTCAAGGATAGTTGATATGCTTTGTTTTATCTCCTAGAGTATCTATTTCTTTGCTACTCAGAATGTGGTTTGCATACCAGCAGCGTGGCATCACCTGGGAGTTTGTGGGAAGTGCAAATTCTTGGGCCCCACTTCAGACTTACTGAACCAGAATTTGCATTTTAACAAGTGTCTCAGGTGATTTATATGTATAGAACACTGGTTTAGTGTTTTTTTTTTTTTTTTTCTTCACACAGTTGTCACACTAAATAAGTACTTGTTGAGTGAATAAAAAGCTTCCAGGTTAAGTATGAGATATACCAATACCATAAGTTCTTTACTAACAAATTATGCTGAATAGAACCAGAATAAATGTAAGATTAGCCCATGTGCTAGCTAAAGTGCTTCTGCAAACTCCTAACCCATCAGTTGTCAAGTCTTTTGAATATATTTTAGAAATATTCCAGTAAAAGGCAAGATGCCTATGACACAGTAATTTCAGCATAAGGTAGTGGTTAGTAAATTGGTTTTAGAATTGTGAGAGATAGAAATACAGTTTAAACTACCTTTGGAAAAAGGAGTTATTGGCTTTGGTAATCAAACCACAGGAGGCACTGGACTATACCTAGATTTCAGTGTATTTGTCAATCATTAAATCTCTTCTTGGTTATTTTTTTGTGTGACTTAGATTAATGCTCCTCCAGGTACTTATGGTGAGAGACATGGTCTTCATCAGCTTTAGAGCCTCAAATTTTCTCCACTAGAGAGGCATGGAGACTAATTTTGTCTCATCAAGTTTAAGAATCCAGGGGGAAGATACTGATACTCATTGGCTCATATTGGGTCAGATGCTTATCCCTGGACCAATTCACTCTAACCAAAAGCTTAAATGTGACATTTTCCAGAAGAAGGAAAGGAGTACTTTTCCAGATAGGTAAAACAATACTTTCCTAATGTAATACCCCAAAACACGACTATAAACCTCCATCCTACAGATAGGGTAGTTACATTTTTTTCTACTGGTTTTTCACTCAATTGATGTCTGGGACTGCCAAAGGAACTGTTATATATTTTGCTAATATGTCTTAGAGGTTCTTTTTGCCCTCTACCAACTGTCCACATTCTGAACTACTGTTATTCTAGAGATGTACTGATGAACAAAGACAGTCTTGTAGTTATGCAAGCTATTTTTCCCCATATCAATTTGCTTTCATGTGGCACCATGTAGCGGGGTAGGCTCAACCCCCCCAAAGGAGAAATCTATATTAATCTGGGGCCCAGTGTCCTAATTTCTCAACTCTTAGTTCAGAGAAGCTTTATTTTTTTCATTCTCAGTCTAAGGCCTGCCCAGGATGATTGACAAAAAGAATCATCTCTTTCATTTAGGGGAATTCTCGCCGCTACCCACAGATGTGGTCTAGCTTCCATTATTCAAACAAGAAAATCAAAATATTGAACAGTATATTTCTAAAAGTCTGTGTTATTTAGTCATAAGTGATATCAAGTGGGAGACATTAATATATATTTTGGAAATCTCTTATTCTAGAAGGGCACAGTCAGGCTAAAGATTAATCCAATTTATATTGTTTTAAACAGCATACCTTTGAGTCTTCAACAGCAGCATTATATATTTATGATGACTTCACCAATTGCTTTGTGATTATTCTCTCAGGATAAAGGTAGTCTTACTTTTAAGAATAGTAAGTGCTAGAAGCCCCTATTGCTTCCAAAACAGACGAAGCCAAATTAAATTTTTCTTGGCTGTGCCCCACACTGAGGCTAGTAATAGTATTTGGTTTGGATGATCAATATAGATAACATGTGTAGTCTTTAAAGTATTCTCTATCTATGGTACAGGTAGAGTTAGGTGGGGTGGTTATTTATTATAGAAGTGTTTTATTAGGCAAGACTACCTGTGATTTATTGTCTAAATAGTTTCATAGGGTTAATGTGCTGTTAATTCAGTTAACTAATTCTTGCATACTTTTATTAATTTACTTTTCTACTGAAAACGTTTATTGAATTCATGCATTCAACACCATAATAGACCCTGAGAAAACAACAAAGAGCAAAGCCAACTTAGTGCATACTGTCTTGGAACATAGGCTCTAGTGGAATTTTTTGAATGAAGCCCCAAATCAATATCTTTTTTCATTCTTAGTGGAAAAAAAACAAAAACCAAAAAACTTCCATGCTCTTATGAAGAGAGCCACATTGTTGTTATTCCTGATGTCCTGACCTGACTCTGGAGATTATATTTAGTTTACCTTAATGATTCATTCATTCATTCAGCTGAATGGCATCCTTTGCTTCCTGTCTCCAGCAGATCTATGTCTACCAGACCACAGGAATTAACATTTCATGGTGAGAGGACTGATACCATGATACAGTTTTAAAATATTTGTGTACTTATTATGTAATCGGGGATTTTAATAAAGGAAATGACTCTTATTTATTGCTTATCACCACTAAACTCTTTACCCAGTGAATGTTCCACTTACCTTTCTGATAAAAAATATTTGTTGCTTATTTTATACATATTCTTGAAGTTAATTTTGTTTAAGGCATTATTGTTACACTTGTGATTTGACTTGAATGAGTCCAGTTACTTCATTATTTTACTTGCTGCTTACAGGGAGGGAGGCAAAGAACAAAACAAAACCCAACTCACAAATGGGATCTGGTAAAGTAATTTGAAAAGACAAGTATTTATTTTCAATTTACTAGTCTAGTTTGCAAGGTAAACAATAACTGATTTCTTTTTTGAGCCCCCTTCTCCCTCCAGCTCCCATCCTAATTCTTTGCTCTTCTTTTCTAATCTTCTGGAATTGTCTCCTACCACTCCATGAACTGATCTTGTGAAAGTCTCTAAAACTTCCTTGTTGCTAAATACAAGTGAAATTCTCAGTCTTCATCTATAGTAGGTAATGGAAACACTGTCCTTTCACTTGCTCAGGCCAAAAACGTTGGTGTCATCCTCCACTTCTCTTTTTCTCTTACGTCCCACATTCCATCCTTCAGCACATACTGTTAACTCTGCTTTCAGAAACAT
Source organism: Pteropus vampyrus (assembly GCF_000151845.1). Classification (NCBI taxonomy): domain Eukaryota; kingdom Metazoa; phylum Chordata; class Mammalia; order Chiroptera; family Pteropodidae; genus Pteropus; species Pteropus vampyrus. The sequence goes on along the minus strand of NW_011888783.1, from coordinate 25,801,013 downwards.
ATCCACAATTCTATCATTTTTCATCCGGTCCAACCCATTATCATCTCTTGCTTATCTTATTGTAATAGCTTCTTATCTGGTTTCTCTCGCTTCTTCCTTTGTCCACCTGTCTATTCTTTGCTCTTGTTCTCTTTGGAAAACGGATCCACACGAATAGCCTCACAGTCCACTACCTCACTTCCCTCAGGTCTTTATTCAAATGTCACCTTTCAGTGAGGTCTTCTCTGGCTACTCTAATTAACATTAGAAATCCAGATACTCCTTATTCTTTTTTCCTGTTTTCTAATTCTTCATCGCACTTACCACTTCACATACTATGTGTTTTACTCATATATCTATTTATTCTTTGCCTTTCTCATTCCCCTTCCACCAACCAGCATCTTTGAATATTTTTGTTATCCTATATCTCCAGTTCCTAGGGCAGTGAATATTAGTATCTGGTACATAATTATACTCAGTCAAATAATAATTTGTTGAAATGAAATAAATTTTGTAACTAGGATAATTTTCCATTGGGTCAGTGATAGTCCGGATAGATTTGCTTTCTATAGACATAGTTTACAGAGAGGGAGAAAGAATATTACATTATTTATTCAACTGTAATTTTCATATAAAAACTATATATTCAAACAATAAAGTATTAATCTTACAAGTATTCTTTCTTGCTTTGTGTGATTTTAGTTTACTTGGATTTGAATAGCATGAGGTTCATTTTTAGATCTTTTTATTAATGTAAGAATTGTTTTGGAATGGCACAGTGCAAATCAAGCTCCTAATCTTATAAATGTTTTGGCAGGCATCAAAGTAGAGTAGAGTAGTGATATCTTAGGGGTATGATAACTACTCACTTGTTAACCCAGCTGCTCCTCACTCTTTTCTCATTATTTTCATCACCTCCTTCATTAAATATTGCATTATTATTATATTTTGAGAGCAAGCATCCCTGTCTTTGTGTTTGTCCTTTTTTCAGGCCTGAAAAGCATCATTGTGTTCCCTGAGGAAGCTCTGGTACCCTCTCTTATTCTCTTTAAAGTGGAAAGGAAATAATAAGAGAAGCACCTTTTTGACAATCTAAATAAGCGAGGACCTTAAATAAAAAGTAGGCAATTAGATTAGATAGGAGAACTCTGACTGACATTGTGGCAAGCAGTGCCACCAGACAGATGCCAAAGGATGAGGACTTTTCCAAAACCATTTTCAGTCACAATTTTTTTTGTTCTGGGACTAACACTGCACATAGGTTCCACTAGCTCTTAAATAGGAGTCAGCATTTTGTACATAAACAGAAATAATAACTTTTCCATTATATGAGGGTGGTTTTTGTGTGTCAGTGAAGAAATATTTTATTATGTATATAGTCCTATAGGGTCATGTAGGTATTACGGTTTTCTAGGGGAACTGATATAGACAAATAGAAAATCAACACAGATTTATACAAATAAAAATAAAACTTCAAGAATAGATTGAATATAAGGATGCTTCTGAAGGGTTGGGAAATGGTATCATTTATTGGAAAAAGAGTTTCTAGAGTTATAAACTGGGGCTCAGCAATAGTTGAAAGAAATATTTAGGACACTGAGTGGATCAAAGAAAAGTCTGAGAGACTTTTAAATCTTTTTTTTTACTATTTTACTTATTTATTTATTTATTTATAATTTATTTTTTATGTTGACATTGGTTAACGAAATCTGATGTTTCAGCTATACATTTTAACAGTATATATATATATTTACACTGTGTGTTCACCTCCCATAGTTAGATTTCTTTCTGTCATCACATATTTTACCCCTTTTACCTCGTCTACCTTCCCTCTCTCTTTTCCCCTCTACCCTCTGATAATGAGAGACTTTTATATGTTGATGTTCCTCAGAGATTCATTCATTGAGTTCTAACTCTGCATAACATTTTAAAGAAACACAATTCACACTCAGGCTTTTTCTGGGTCCCAAACCCATACTTCCAACTCTTTTCTGATCATCTGCATTTAGACATCCTCCAGCCACCTCAAATTCCATGGAATAATGCTAATAGCCACTGTTGGTTGAGGAATTTCCATTCACTTGCCAATATTCTAAGTGCTTCATATGTGTTAGCTGATAATTAGAGCATAGCAGTGACATCTTGGGGTATGATAACTATTAACTTTTTAACCTGCCTGCTCCTCAGTTTTTTTTTCTCGTTATTCTCAACAATTCTGATTTGGTTCTTCTATTACCTTAATTTTTATAGGTGAGGAAAAAGACTTTAGGAGTTTACAAAACTTGCCCAAGGTCAAACAGATATTAATGACACTTTTGAGTATAAAGCCTATGTTCTTAACCACTGTACTTTAAAAATAAAATTCTTTTGGTGTTCTCTCAAACTGATTTTTTTTACTGTTTTTTATATTGGATAATGTGGTTGGATGTTACCACTATCCATGAAGCCAGTATCCTCGACATATTTATCTTCATTCCCTACATCAGAATAGTCAATAAGTCTATCTAACTTTTCTTTTGTATATCTCTTGGAACTGTTTCCTTTTATTGATTACTATGGTAGCTATCATAATTCAGGCTCTTATCTCTTATCAACTTACTAACTGGGGTCTCTGCCTCCAGTCTTGCCCCAGCATCTTTAATGTTATAGATTTTCTAACTGCCTGTATTGTCAGTCGATTTTCTGCTTAAGATCCTTAAATAGCTTCCTATCATCTATAAGGTGAAGTTCAATCTGTAGAGTATGGCAAACAAAGCCTTTCATAATTGTTCCGTGTCTTCACTTTCATCCTTTACTGCTACTTCCTTTTATACATCCCACGTTTAAGCCATGTAGAACTTTGAGTTCTGGAACACATGCTATTCCTCCAGTCTGAAATATTTCTAATCTATTTCCTCTGAGAACCCATTCCATTCTTTATTATGGTAGTTGTCCTATTGAATGTTAAATGAATGTTTGTCTTTCTGCACTTAAAAGTACATTGTTAACTCTTTGAGTTTAGTTTTATGTCTTATTTACCTTTCTATTCTTTGTATCTTACCTACCTTTATATAGTTTTATTTAGCACATAATATAAGTCATAATTATAGCACATAATGTACCTACTGATTCATAAGCTCTGAATCGATGAGTAAAGAGAAGGATACATAAACACCACATCAGTAGGTTTATATTTGGTTTTGCCAGTGAGGGAATACTCTTCAAAGACGGAGTAGTCGTGGAAAGTAAGAGAGACAGCTGTCTGATTGGACTGGTTAACACAGAGGTGTGGAATTTGAAGAGTTTCCTTTTCAGTATTGTTTGGAGATTAATGACTGTTTGGTATATTTAGAAACCCCAGAATTATTTTAATGGTAACCATTCAGAATGGTTTGGGTACTGAGGTTTGGGATGTTAACTGACTTGCTTAAGTTTTTCATATAAATTTAGTGCCAGGCTTGAATTTGAGTCAAAATTTTCAATTTTACCTACTTTAGTGTTCTGCAGATGCAAAATACACCACATTTTGTCCAAACCTCTTATTTAACTAATAAAGAAAGTAAAGGAAGTACCATGGTGAGTAATCTGTCCAGAAATGGTTCCAGAAATCTGTTAGGGATAGACGTTTCCAATTCCATAATTTGCCCACTGTAAGAAGCAGTTTAGGGCATTGGTCAAGATGCTTAGTAAGGCCAGCTTGCCTAAACTTAAATCCCAGCCCTAGAATTTACTAACTTTGTAATTTTGGAAAATTCAGTATTCTTATCTATGAAATTGGGGAAAGTATTCACATCATAGGGCTAATGTGAAGGACAAATAAGTTAATATAATAAACCTGCTGCATAGTAAGCCTTATGAAGATATTCATTTTTTGATAAAAAGTACAATGATAATGCTTTCTCCTCTACTGTGTTCCCATTGAGTCTATATTATAGGATCTGTCATGCTGTATTGCAGTTATTCTCATGTTTCAGAGTCCCCTCTAGACTGTAAACTTTTTAAGGATAGAGATCTTGCTCTAATCAAGGACCTAGCATAGTGTCTGGCACACAAGAGGCATTTGATACATATATTTTAAAAGAACTAATGAACATTTTTATCCTTAAAAAATAATTGGATAAATATTTCACTCTTTGACATTAAACCAGAATTCATAGGAAATTTGCGAATTATCATATCTGTAGAAGAAATAGTAGATAGCATGCTATGTGTTATTTGGCCAAAGAAAGACTTATACCACCTGACTCAGGGTATCACCACTGTAGGATTTCTCACCCTGACACAGTAGTTATCACTCCAATTACTTTCTGTCAAGACATAGGATCACATGCTTCTGAATTAACTGGAAGAAGCCTAAATATGAAGCAGCATTTGTGTGCATCATTGGTGATACTTCATGTTTGGTTGGACTAGGTTCATTCTTTTAAACATTTCTGACCACGGTACCAAATTTGAGTTGAGATCTGTTACTCGTAGTCTTCTTTGTGGAAATTAGAATTGGGGCAAACATTTCATCTGGCAACCTGGACAAATTAGGGATCAGTTATAGCATGATGAAAAAAATAAATGCTTTGGAGGTGGCCTGAGTTGGCATTCTGACTCTGCTGCTTAACAGTGGTGTGAATTTCAGCAAGTTATTTAGCTTCACTCAGCTTCGGCTTTCTGGTAAGAAAATTGAAGTTAAATGCATGCATCTCAGGGTTGGATCTAAGGAGTACATTAAATAATTATATAAAACACTAGGCACAGTACTAGACATATAGTAAACAATAAATGGTAGGTTTTTGTTTTTGAACAGTGGGTGTCATGTTAGTTCATTTAAGGTATATCCTAATACATGCTATGTATATTGTCTGCTAAATAATTATAGATATTTAAGCTAATTGTTTTTCTTGTAAGAAAGATAAGAGCTATAGTTAGAGTAACAAAGTATGGAAATCAAACTCAGATACAGACCACCTATATCAGAATACCTTCTTAAAAATACAGGTTCCTTGTCCTCAACTCAATTTACTGGACTAGAATCTTTTGAGATGAGGCCTAGGAATGAAATATTCCCAGAAACACCCAAGGTTATTCTGATATAAATTCCTCATGGATAAAGTTTAAGGAAGGCTTATCTACAAGGTATGTGCTTTCCTGAGAACTGTTAACTGATTTAAATATTTCATTTTTATATGAAGTTATTTCTATTGAATTTACTTAGCCGCCTCTTAACATTGATGTAGTAAATTGAAAACTTAATTTGTGAGTATTTGAAGTTATAATATCTGTATTTTCTAGGTGAGATTTCAAGATCATGTGAATTGCATTAATATTTCTATTAACTTTATTTTCAATCTTATGAAAAATGCTTATGATTATAGTTTAATGTCCAATTTAAAATACCATTTGTAATAAATTTAAGTCAAGTATTGAGTTTCTTTGTCTGTGTTAATTATTCTTGGTTTAGAGACTATCAATTTTGAACACTAAAACAAAAGCAAAAGCAAAAACAAAAACTCTGCATTGAGTGGACAGTTGGTATTTACACGTATGCAATGCGAACATAGTAATGTTGTCTATGCTTTTGTATGTGTCGTTTTGTCTACTAGTAATGTTCTAGATTTTTAAAAAATATTGCAAAAGCTTCCATATGCTTCTGAATTTATCTCAGATGTTACCTCCTTTGGGAAGTCTGATCTCCCCCATCTCTGCCCATCTGGATTTAGGTGTCCTTTCTATTTCTTTTATATATTTGTCACACTGTCCTGTGAAATGTTTCATTGTGTCCCTTCCAGATTGTGAGTTTCTTATTTATCTTTGTACACCACCATATAGAACACAATAGATGCTTAATAAATCTTTTTGTTGAATTGACTAATAAAAAAATTCAGCCAAAATTATTTATGGTTTGCCCAAATTAAAGATTCAAATTGTTTTCTCCATTAGAATAAAGTGCTTTGTAAGTAAGTAATATGGAAATACATGAATTTTGGACCTCTGAAAATTATAGTAAAATTACAACAAAAATTCAAGTTCTTAGGTAATATGAGACCATATAAACATATATCTGAACATTATGTGTGACATGTAACTGAATACTGTGCTCACTGTTAGTTTGATTGCTTGTGATGAAGCTGAGAAATTGCTATAAGAAAGAGTTTTGATTTTTTTCTTCCCTTTTTTTTATAGGACATTTATCATCTTTGACAGTGGCAACTCAATAGCAAACCAGATTTTTCTCGTTTATCATTTGAGAATGTATAGTAAAATTCACACATGGACACTATGAATAATGATTATTTTAGTGTAATTCTTCATAAAATGGGGGAGAAAAAGAACAAGTGAAGGATTATTAAGATTAATTCTGTAATAAGTGTGATATTGATTATTTTCAAGTCAAGAATAGAAATGATACATTCAGTATCATTTAACAAAGACAGTGATAATTAGGCTTAAAGGCTGATAATTGGAGAAGTAATAGGTTGAGGCGTGCATATACTTCTTATTTATACAACATGTAAAAGAAAATTAGATTTTTTTTTTTTACAAAAGAAATACTCTGAAGATTTTAAATCTCTGCAGTAAAGGTGAGAAAAATGCTATTAAAAGTTAATCATTTGTCTTCTGCTCTATCTCTGGTTTTTGCACATATATTTACTTAAGTGCTTGTCAAATGATGTTATATTTCTCTACTAAACCATGACCTCTCTGTATACAGGGTTCATGTATTGTTTGTTTTTGTAAAGTTACTAGCATACGGTAGGTACTCAAATGTTTACTAAATTGAGCTAAATTTGGTAAAGATGCTGCCCTCTAGTACTCAATATAGAGTATAAGCCTTATATGGGTTGTTCTGTATTGGTAAATTAGGACGAAGAGTGAAAATCAAGTCTTTGTCTCAATCTTCAGGATTGGAAAAACCAGTCATGAACTAAGAGAAGTGTGAGGGTCTCTTAAATTCCAATATTTGCCCAATATTGGAATGGCCTTCTTAATTACTTATTTCATATATTCCTTTTCTGAGAGTTGATAGCTTAGAACCACGCTTATCAGTTTGGTGGCCAAGAACATATGTAAAAAGGAGTAACATTTATCACTTTTAAACTCTAATACTATACAGTGAGGTTTCTTGTTGTATGCCAGATTTGGGAGTGGACGTTCTTACTCTTTTTCTTAGAGGTCAAATGTCATTATTTTTTAAGCTGTTAGGAAAGAACATTTTAGGTTTTCTTGAGTTTTTCAAATTCATTTAAACACTTTCAGATGATAAATTTGCCAAATCTATGTCATATGTTCTAAGTTGTTCAGAATATATGCATAGGTTCTAAAGGTTAGAAGTACAAAGGGATAACATGGAGTAAATGATATAAAAAGTGCTACGATACATTTGCATAAGTGAAAAATAGTCATTTTTTTGAAATAGTAACCTTGAGCTAATAAAATTATTACCAGCACAGTATTAATGTTCAGAATATATTTCTGATCTTGTTGCCTACCTAAACTTCAGCTCTTTAATAGTAAAAAGGGTCAAAGTAATGGACTTTGACATCTAAGCCAGAAATCCAATACTGATAGGATTGAAAAGTGTTTTCTTGAAATACTAGTGTTGACTATAACCTTAGGAATCTAGTGTCTTCTTCAAATACAATTAAAATTAGATGGCCTCTTCTGTAAGATAAACATTGTATTAATGTGCATATCTTAACCCCAGGGCTTAAAACAGCAAAGGAAGGTAGGAACTGAAAGGACATTGGATCCATGCTAACTTGCTTCCTTGGGGGATTAGTAAAAATTGAGGTCAGCAAGAGTCCCAGGATACAGGACAGAAAAAGGAAGGAAGCACACCATGGTGGCTTTGTTCTTTTCCTACTGGCTATGACATGAGCAGCTGGAGAGCAAGGTGCCTCTTCTGTTTAATGCTTTTTGTAATTCCTCTCTGTATGATTGGCTTTCAGCTGATCACTACTTTTATTCATTCTTCAGAGAGAAAATTCCACTTTAATATAGCTGGGTATGACAGAAAATAGCATCACTAGCACAGTGCCTCACACATAGTAGGATTGATTGAATGAAATCAAGCTATTGTCTAGTTCCAGTGAGGCATCTGAAATGTTCAGTTCCTGAACAGATTCAGTCCTGCAATACTTAATGAGATGTTTGAAATTATGGCAGTCAAATTGTAACTAATGAAATCTCATTGAATTTCTAAATAATAACAGGCTAAACAGGAACACATTTTTAATCACCTAAGATCCAAAGAAACTTGACTGTAGTAGAAAGAGGTTTGGACTTGGAGAAATATAAAAGTTACCTGGAAGCATTTTTCCAAAAGTATATCCTCAGCTTTCCTAGCCTCCACCAAGGATATACCAGAATCTCCAAGACAGACACATGTTGTCGAAAAAAACTGCTCATGCAATTTGGATTTCTGCTTCCCTAGCTTCTGTTCTCTTCAACTGTAAAGTTTGAAAATTAATGGAGAAGTTAATCTACAAGGTCCTATTTGTAAAATTCTGTGGTTCTGTTGGTAAAAATTCCACTACTTGATGATACTGTTGTTCCTAGAAGTTATCAATTCTATACTTATCTTCTTCATTGAGACTTGTGTAGTATGTGGACGTATTCTCTCAGGTTATGGGTCTTAATTCTAAAGTTTTTAGAGCTGTAAGATAGAGGTAGTAAATTTAATGAGGACCACATTATCTTTTTCACTTTTTTTTGTTAGGTTAGCATTCAACATCTTGGGTTAGAGAACTTTAGACATACGGGCTTCCTTGATCTTTAGAAGTTGAATATCTGCTGTTGAAACTCTGGCTAAGTTCTATTATACTGGTAGAAATAGTAGCTCTAGCAAATAGTAAGCACTCAAAAAATGGTTGTTCCAGCACAGTATCTATATGGTTTAATCATACACATTGTAGGAAAATGTTGATTAATGGTAATTTAAAATACTGTCTTATTTTTGATTCTTGGAATAAAGAGACATTTTCCTAGTTATATTTAGATTATGTTTGAAAAATTATAAACTGGGCAACTTAGGGTTTCCTAATGAGATAAAAATAATCTTTCTACAGAAAACTTATCATTTTTATTCTAATAAGTTGTTTATGATTAGCTAGTAATGGTCATTTGAGTTGGAAAGGAGTTTTTATTCATCAGTCCATGGTAGAATATCAAGTTGAGCCCCAAATTAATAAGTTCCTTTTTAGATATCATGTTATTTAAGTTCTTGGAATTATCTCAATGTGCTGTGCACAAAATTGGCACTCAAATATATTAATCATGGTTTAAAAAACAAATATTTTTCTTATAAAATAATGTCCGATTTCTTTGTTTAAAGAATTGTATTGAGAAGGAAAACAGATAAAAGTTATCAATAATTCCACTTGTTATGAGCATTGTGGAAAATTTTGGTGTGTTGCTGAAAATAATTTAATACTCATATCTGCTGATGAGAGATTTTTAGAATCTGGTGACAAGTTTCTTATTTAAGTTAAACCGTCTTAATAATTTTCAGTCTTTCTCTTTTAACCCCTCTTCATTTGTAACCTTCATACTCTTAGTCTGGGGTCCAGTGATGTGTAGACTTCATTACCTAAAATGAATTAGACTCATAATCAATTCTAGGAAATATGCGTAGTCTTTCAACAATTACTATTAGCTACTGTTCTCTACAAAAGAGCTTCTCCAAATGACCCCTTATCTTCCATGGGTTAGAGAATCCTCTACCCCTCTTTTGTTGAGACTTTTAAGGCAGAAGAGTATATGCTTGGGTTACTCTTGTCAGATTCATTATCTTTCCAAAGTGTTTTAGTATATTCATCATTGCTACTATCAGAATACATCCTTTCCCTGTTATTTTTGTTGGAAATCATAGAAAAATATATTTTATTTGTAATAGTATGTAACTTACCTAAGTTTCTCACAACTAAAATATTGAAAGTATCTGTCCAATTTTTATTGAGTCAACAATCACTCAAATGTCTGATTTCTTTGTTAGTGCATAGTTAAGTCTCACTAAGACATGCCAATTTTGATGTTATCTGGTTTTAAAGACCTCAGGTACTCAGATCAGGACAACAAGTAAACCTTATTAATGTCGTCTTATTTGATTTATGTTTCTTATGGGAATGAAGTGAATTGCCTCAAAGTGTTGAAATCTGGCTGAGCTGGTTGGAGTCTACCTTGGAGTAGTTTCTATAGAAGTTAGCATCTTAGGTGAGATTCTTAATGTACATTAGACTTGCAGCATTGCAAGCTGCATTTTATACCAGTAGCCAGGTGTGGGCAGTGATACAGGGCTCAGGAGATCTCTCTTACCGGCCCAGGGATCCAAGGCATTCAGTGCAAAACCTGGCCAGCAGCCCGAGTGAGTAGGAGCCATGTGACTCTGGTGAGTTGGAGTGTGCAATTGCCTCCTGCTTCAGAGCTACCTGATCCGAATACTAAGCAGAGTGAGTGCCGAGCTGAGTGTAAGACACTGAAGACACTGCAGAGAAAGGTGCTTATTCCAGAGGCATTACAAAACATGGAGATTAAAGACCAGGGAGCCCAAATGGAGCCGCTGCTGCCTACGGTAAGAGACAATCTGCTGTCATGTAGATTTAACTGCGTTTGCTGCAAATCCTGTCAGGCGAGCGGTCTGCTAGCTAGGTGAAGCGAATGTACTTTTGGGGTGGTGGATAGCTCCCACAACATATGGACTGGGGTCTCCTCCCATCTTGGGTGACTGAAATGCATAATGCAAAGCACATGATTTTTTCTCCCTTCTCAATATGGATGCATTAATGGTGATGAAATGTCTCATGTCTGCTGCTGTTTAAAGAGATGGCTAGGTTTTAGCAGCAGGGGCAGCTGTGTGTCTCTTTCCCTGCCTGTTACTGCCTACTCTCTGTTTCTCATGCTGTGCAGTGGTGTTTCAAGCCCCTGCAAAGAAGCCCCCTTTTTATTATATTACATAGATGATAAATTTCTTCCTCATGCCTCATGCCCCTGATAGAGAGGTAGGGGAATCTGCTGCGATAGCAGCTTTAGAGATTTAGTTTTCGCAGAAACCAGGGGAAAGAACAGAAAGATCGTGTGTGTGTGTGTGTGTGTGTGTGTGTGTATGTGTGTGTGTGTGTGTGTGTGTGTGCGCGCGCGCGCGAGTGAGTGTTCTATCAGTCTCTCTCAAAGGAAAATGTGTCATGGTTCACATACAAAGAAGGTATGAATTTTGGGGGGAATAGGCACGCAATTCAGATTTGAATAGCTGAAATGTTCCTGAATTGTCATTTGGAAATAGCCTGTTTATCTCTGGGTCTTTAAGCTGGCTCCCCGATCTAATTCTTGGGTAAGTAGTTGATTTGTCTATCCTTTCCACACAAATCTCTGGCTGGCTCACAGACTTTGTAGATCTTCAGGTAATACCTTCTTTCTCTTCCTGGAGCAGCTGCTGTGTTCAAGGAAAAAGAAGAAGAAAAAAAACCCAAGCAGTTTTTCTTGACGCAACAGAGAAGCAAAACACTAGCTTCCAGCCATCTATCAGCACTATCACAGCTCAGAATAGCAGAAATCTCCTCCCTGCACCAAACCAGGCAGAGGGGCTGTTCTCAGCTCTTTGCTACTCAGGTTGGTGATCCACCTGGCCGAGTAGGGGCTGGCAGCCAGCTGCCCATTTCTGAGTCCATTCTTAGGCTGTGAACACATCTTTAAATCAGATAATACCTCACGGGGAGTGGGCACATTCTGGGCCACAGTATTTTTAGGGCCTTACCTCTCCCGCGGCTTAAAATCTGCAAAAGATTCCAGTTTGCATCGCGGAATCCGCTGAGGTTACTGAGCATGCCCAGTGCTCCTCAGGACGCCAGATTCGGGCAGGGAGGGAACAGGGAGATGAGAAGATTGCAGGAGTCACCACCGAGAATGGAGCCTTAAAAAAGGGCAGGGTCAGTGTTAGAGAGGGGGGAAAAATGCCAGTAAGCCTGCTTGCTTAAAGGTAGAGACGTTTCTTTTCCCGTCAGACTGGAATTATTTTAAAAAATCAGAGCAGAAGGTTTATCTGTCTTCCCAAACTTGAATAAATACACAAATTAGGATTCTGTGGATACTCAGAATAAAGGGTATCAAGAATATCAAAGAACTATTGTTCCCTGGATGAGAGAGAGGAACTATACACAAGAATTGGGAAAGAGAAATATAAGGAAGGCTAAGATATAGGGAAAAAAATCCCCTTTAGGGGGAGGGAGTTCGAAGCTGTCCTAGAAAAGCAGTCTGAAGTCACTTAGATATGGGATGTGAGTTGTCACTTGTGGGGAACAATTAAAGGGTTTAGGAGCAAACGAGGATTAACTAGGGGAATTTAGAATTTACTGGACTAGATGAGCAGTTTGTGGCTTAAAAGAGGAGAAAAAATTCAAGTTTGGCTAGAAAAGAAGGGTTACAGTAAGTTGATGGAAATTTTTGAAGTCATAAGTTTGCATTTTGTGTGGATAATGGCCAGTACAGAATAGTTATTGTTTAATGGCAAGAGAAGATCGTGTTAGCAGTTCATTATAAGAAAAATAAGCCTGGGAGGCTAGAAAAGATGCTGAATTATTGACCTACTTTTATATTTGTATAACATTTTAAACTTCCCCAGTTGGTTTTATGGCTGTTTTTTTTTTTCTTCTGAAAACAATCATATTAATTAAAGCAAATTTTATTACTTTAATTGAAAGATTAGAAATTGAGGCACAGAGAGTTTGAATAACATATGTAGAATCACATAGTGATGAAGCCAGGGTTAGAATATAGGTCTTCTAAAAGTAGTTCAAGGAAAAAAAGCAGTATTTTTACATTACATTAATAATTAGGCTTATCATAATCAGATCTTGGACTGGAGTTTTATGCTTAGAAGAGAAAGGAAGAAATAGCTTTGGGTTCTGTTTTAGAAAATTAGTCAGATGACTGTGCAAAATAATTATATGATAGGCAATATGGCATAGTATTTAAAAACAGAGTCTGGTATGTCCAAGCTCTGCTATTGACATGCTGTATGATCATGGGAAAATAATAAGCCTTAGTTTCTTCAACCGAAAAATGTCTCCTGGGTTTTTTTGATGAGTAAATGAAATAACCTGTGTCAGGTACCTGGCATTTAGTAGTAATTGCTCAATAAAAGTTAGCTGCTATTATCATTATTAATGGAAATATAGACATCGAAATGAATTCCAGGTTTTAGGTCTTTATGACAGGTGGCTTGTCAGTACTGTCTACTAAGAAACGAGGGAAACAGAACACTGTGAAGTGGAGGTAGAAGGTGGGATACTTAGTTATAGCTATGGAAACTTTGCAGTATGGTAGGAAAGCTAATTGGAAAGGCATTAAAAACCAAGATTAGATGTGGGACCGAAATAGTCAGAAGTAGACAGAGAAGCAACAGAGAAAGAAAAATCGCAAGAATAGACAAATATGCCAAATGAGTGAATATATTCTGATTCAATGAAAGGGAGGAATAGATTATTTTTAGGCCTCCAAGATTTACCTTTGTTTAGTATATATAAAGTACATATTAAGAGTATGGATGTGGGAGGCCCTGACATGTTTCTCTCTTCTCTCGGTCCTCCTTAGAACCCATGTTTCTTTTGCTGAGGAAGGCATCACTGCATTTCGTAGACCCTAGTCCCTCTAAGGGTTAAGATGTTCAACTCTTCTTGGCCCACAGTATAGTCTGGCTTTGATCAGACCTGACTGTTATGTTTGAAGCTATTAGAATAAACTATATTTACAAGAATTATTCACTTATTAAATGTCTACTATTGACCAAATATGTCCTTGAGGCTGGGGAAACAGCAAAGAACTAGATGGACAAAAACTCTGTCTACGTGAATTTCACCCTGTTTTCTCCTCAAATATTCAGTCATTGTTATAAGCATTTTGAGATGGGGTATATGAAGACTATATGTAACAATAATGATAGTGATATAACTTTTGTAATAATGGAACTAATCATTTAAAAGTATGAAGCCAGGAATTTAGGATGTTGCATATGATGAAATTTTCTGTTGACATTTGGTATTGAATTTTCTTCTAGGAGTAACCTGGCAGTCTTCAAATTATCAGGCAAGGGGAGAGGCTTCTTGAAGAATATTTTTATAACAAACATTTCTATCTAATGCCATTTAATCTTGGGTGATATGTAGTAGGTCCATGTTGGATCCCTTTTAAAATACTGATGTCCTAAAAGGAACTTATTTTAAGTTTAACTTACTCAAAAAAACTGCCCTGAGGTATGGAACTAGAGTAAAGATCACTTTAAAAAAGTAATATAGAATATTATAGAATAGATATTATATTACCTTTTTAAAGGGAAAATATGGAATATTATAGAATAATATAGAAATAATATAGACTAGATGGTGGATTTTAGCACCTTTTAAAATGCTAATTCCAGGTTTCCAAATGGGTCCAGTTTATTGAATTGTTTTATTTGTAGGGGAAAAAAAAACTTACCAAAAGTCTATTATTAAATCAGGAAAAGAAAAATGAGACTAAAATGTCAAAGTAACAAAAAGAGCATATAGTTTGGCTAAATAATATTAGATTTCTAGTTTATTTGAATTTTAATTTAGATGATAGTATGAATTTAAAGAAACATACCGCACATGGTAATATATAGGGAGAAAAATGCACTATAAGGAATCAATTCTCATTTCCACTTTCATGGAAATCTACTTGAATTGCTACTCTACAATGGTGAATGACTATAGAAATAAAATATATGTGTAGTATGCTAAGGTAATGAGTGGTAGAATCTAAATTCTGCAATATTAAATTTATGATAAAAATATTGAGGTCAGATGAAGAAGTGAGATAGTTTATGATAGAGGGTTAGAAAATATCTGGGCCAAGGTCTGGAACTCAAATAGAGTTAGAGATCATGGTCATAAAAATAATCACGCTTCCAGTGTGTGCTTTCTTTCTAAACTTGGAATGATGGTTGCTTCAGAAGTTAAACTGGGCTTAGCAAGATGCTGAACAGCACATTGCAAGATGCTTCAGGTTAATGGTGAAATGCAGGTGTCACTCTCAACCCTCTTCTATGGAGAAACTTCCACTATTCCTTTCTCTTACCTCATAGGATACATGGCACTTTATTATTTGGCTTTCTGTGGGGTTACCAGTTTCAATCTTTATAGTATTAGTTGTTTTATTTATTTTTTAGATAAAATAAATGCAAATCGAAGTTCTAATATATTCTCTCACTTAAAAGAGTTGTCTCAGATACTCCTTGAAGTGTGTTGCTCTTATTTAGAAATAGGATATAACTAGTGTATAATGCATTTATCTTGTGGAATCATGTATGTTTTGCTCAGAGAAGAATTGTAGAGATCAATTGGAGACTAGACTTTAGACTAACTTCTTAATCTACAGATGATGAAATTGAACACTAAACAGTATGCCATTTATACTACTTAATGGGAGAGCTTGGCCTAATGTCCAAATCTCTTGATTCCTACTCCATCATTCTTTCCACTATTGTATAGTTTCTATTCTAGCATTAATATCTGAGTGCTAAATTAAAGTGATGCTGATAATTAGATAATCTTTGTGAAGTAATAGTAGATACTGTCTTATGTTTTGCTGAACATAAACATCTCTCCTTATCATGATAATCCTGAAAAGTTGCTAATGTTATCCAGTCTTACAGATAAAAACTGAGGCTCAGAAGGCTGAATAAGTTATCCAGGTTCACACAGCTAATAAGTACTGAGGGTTTGAAAATATTGTATCTAGTTGACTACTCTCTTTTTAATTAAAGTCAGTTAAAAGAATCTGATTATAAAATAGGCTTTCAAATCTAGCTCTTAAAAATCAAAGTAGTATGATACAAGGTGCTATAAAATGTAAAGCATTGCACGCCACATATTGTATGATTCCATTTGTATGAAATGTCAAGAACAGGCAAATCCTTAGAGACTAAAGTAGATTAGTGGTTGCCAGGGCCTGGGGTGTAGGGGAAACTGCTAATAGCTGTGGAGTTTCTTTCTGAAATAATAAAAAATGTTCTGAAATTAGCGGCGATGGTTGTACAACATTGTGTGTATAATAAAAACCATTGAATTGTACACTGCAAAATGATGAATTCTATTAAAAAATTTCAACAATAGTAAGTTGTTGTTTAATTATTATCATTAACAGGGAGAGAGTTGAGGATCTAAACAACCCTTATATCAGTCATATTTATATAAATCAAGAAAAAGGAAAGTAAAATATTCATGAAAATTAAAAATAACTTTCTCTCTTTCTCCTGCTCTCTCCCAGTCTCTTTGTGAAGGTAATGCTGAGGTTGGTCAGGGTTTCAGCAAACTATTTGCAGACCTAGAGGTCTTTTGGAATATATCTTGAAAGCTGAGTTGAGAGTATATGGCATATAATACATACAAGAGACGACGGGAACTGTTTGACTAAGTTCAAACTGTTATTTCTTCTCCAAATCATCTTTCTGAATTTTTTCTTGATACACTTTAAACTTAAACATGAAGAACATCAAAGCAACAAAATTTCTAAGAAGACTACTTAAAAAATAAAATTAAACCTCATTTTGTGTTACCAACATTATTTTAAAGTCATTATTGGTCTAGCCTCATAGCATTTTATATTACTGTATGGTAAGTCAAACTCCAAAGAAAATATTAATTAACCATTTTAATATTGATTTTCATAGTCTGCTTCTCCCAAGATCTTATGATATGTAAGGAGATTTTTTTTACATATCATATATATATATACATACATAAATAATTTACATATCATAAATTCCTCCCATTGTAAGTACAAATTGAGTAATTTTTAGTAGATTTGCAGAGCTGTGCAACCATCACTAAATTTGTTTTAGAACATTTTATTGCCCCCAAAAGTTTTCTCCAGCCCATTTGTTGTTAACACATACTTTTGGCCCTGAACAAGGATTGATCTGCTTTCTACTGATTTGCTTTTTGTCTATAAATTTGCCTTTTGTGGACATTTCATATAAATGGAATTATACAAAAAGCAGTCTTTTGTACCTGGCTTCTTTCATGTAAGTGATATGTTTTGAGGTCCATTTATGTTGTGGTGTGTATCAGAAGTTTGTTCCTTTTTATTGCTGGAAAGTATTACATTGTATGGATGCCTGGCATTTGTTTATTGATAGGTTATGTTCATTTATATAGTTTCTAACTTTTAGCTATTACAAACAATGCTGCTATAAATTTTCATGTATATGTTTCCATGTGCACATATATTTATATTTCTCTTGGGTAGAGTCCTATGAGTGGAATTGCTAGGTTATTATATTTATATTTAATGTTTAAAGAAAGTGCCAGAATTTTTCAATGAGATTGTATCATTTTACATGTATCGGCTGTACCAGTAATATAAGGGTTTTGGTTTCTCCACATTTTGCCAGCATTCAGTGTTGTCTATCTTTTCAAATTGCCATTCTAATGAGTGTGAAGTGGTATGCTGTTTTGATTTTGATTTACATTTTCATAATGACTAATTATCTTAGTCCATTTGGGTTGCTATAACAAAATACCATAGACTGGGTGCTTTATTAAAAACAGAAATTTATTTCACACAGTTTTGAAAGCTAAGAAGTCCAAGGTCAAGGAGCAGCAGATTTGGTATCTGGTGCACACCCCTTCCTGGTTCATAGATGGCCATTTGTTGGCTATGATCTCACATCAGATCACATCAGACAGAGGGAGAAGAGAGCTCTCTGGGGGTTGTTTTATATGGGTACTAATCTCTTATAGAAGACCTAATCACCTCCCAGACACCCCCACCTTCTAATACCATCACATTGGGGATTAGATTTTAACATAAGAATTTTAGAGGAACATTGAGATATTGAATATCTTTTCTGTGCTTATTAGCCATTTGTATATCTTCTATGATGAAATGTCTATTAAAATCTTTCACCCGTTTTTCAAATTGGTTATTTGTTGCCTTCTCGAATTATAAGAATTTTTAAATGTATGCTTTGGGTATGAGTTCCTTGTTAGAAATATTTTGCAAATATTTTCTCACTGGCTTTGTCTTTTAACTTTTTAAATGGTGCCTTTTGAAACACAGAAGTTTTTAATTTTGATGAAGTTCAGTTTACCAGTTTTTTAAATTATTGATTATGCTTTTGGTGTTGAATCTAACAAAACTACCTAGAACAAAGTCACAAAGATTTTTTCCTGTGTTTTTCCCTAGAAGTTTTATAGTCAACCCTTATGCGTAGATCAATGATCTATTTTGAGTTAATTTTTGTATATGCTGTGAGGTAGGAATCTTTTTTTGTTCCATATAGATATTCAATTGCCCCAGAAGCATTTGTTGAAAAGACCACGTTTCTCTATTGAATTTTCTTGACAGCTTTGTTGAAATTAAATTGGCTGTAAATATAAGGTTATTTTTTCTGAGCTCTGCATTTTGTTCTGTTAATCTATGTGCTTATCCTTACCCTAATACGCTAATGTCTTGATTATTGAGGCTTTACAGTAAAATTTGAAATTGATTGTGGAACTCCTTCAACTTTGTTTTTATTTTTCAAAATTGTTTTGATTATGCTAGGTCCTTTGCATTTTCATATAAATTTTAGGATCCACTTGTTCATTCTACAAAAAGCTTGCAAGGATTTTGACAGTGGTTGGTTTGAACTTACAGATCAGTTTGGGGAGAATTGCCATTTGACAATATTGAGTCTTCCAAAACATGTACATGGGCTGTCCCTCCATGTTTTTAGATCTTTAATTTCTTGTGGCAATATTTTTGTTATTTTAGTTGTTTTAGTGAGGACTTCTTTGTACTATGTTAAGGATTGCACCAAAATTCCACAAGTGCCATTTGTATGGAAGTTCTTATATTAAGCTTAGTTCCAATTCTAAATAGTTCAAAACTCTAAGAGATCATCTCAAAGAATGAAAATGTAGTTTTGATATACTGACTTAGTGGGTTAGAGTGAGAATGTATTATAGCCAAGGACTCTGAATAGTCTTGATTTAGTGATAAAATCTTTATATCAGTATTATGAAGACTTTCTCATTCATCATGAAAATTATGCTCTAAGACTCTAATAAGCAAGTTTTTAAAGAATTTTTCCATTGCATGTTGAATGTGTGAGGTTGCTGGAGCGCCTCCAGCATTTATTTGTACCTCTGCTTCTTGCTTAGTCTGGGAAACCAAAATTATTTAGAAAAGGCTATTGCTTCCTCATGACTTTTTTTCTTTTTGACTCGTGAAGCTTTGATATCAAAGAGGATGACCTAGTCAAATTCCAGAAAGCAAGTGCCACAAAAAGTAGTTAGGTATATGATAACTACTGGATGGAATCGAAACATAGGTCTGCTTAAGAAGCATATTTCATTATTGTTAAATTCATGTTGCTTTCATAAATGCAGTGGTGATTTTCTGTTGATATTTAAGCTGCTCTGGGAATAAGCCTGTGGTTAAAAAATGGAAAAAATATGTATATAGCAATTAATAGACCTAATGTACTCAATATTATTTGAGTACATGCCATGTAATTTGTATTTTACTAACAAATAATTTTATGATATAGTTTCCTGTCAAAAAATCTGATATGTAATTTTGTAGAACACTGCTTATAGATATAAATTTAGTATTTTTTTCTCCTCAACAAAGGGATTATTGAAAACCTTAAACTCAAGGACTATATGCATCAGAATATTTAGGAGGGCTTATTAAAAATGCAAGTTATGGAATTTACTCAAGTTTATTGGCTTAAAATATCAAAGAGGTGGAGCCAATAAACAAGACATTTAAAGAATTCTCAGAGGATTCTTATGTACCTTGCCATAATGTTAATATCGTACATGATCATATTTAATTATCAAAACTCAGAAATTAACATTGGTACAACTCTATTAATTAAGCCACAGTATTTGTTAGTAAATCACTGGTTTCCACTAATGTCTTTTTTGTTCCAGGATCCCATTTTGTCCCTTTAATCATCTTTATTTTGTGAGTTACTCAGTTTTTCTTTATCTTTCATGACCTTGATACTCTTGAAGTGTACAGGTTAGTTTTATTTATTTATTTATTTTGTAGATTATCTCTCAATTTGTGTTTGCCTGAGATTCTAATAATTAATTTTGGTTATGCTTTTTTCTTTTCTTTTCTTTTTTTTGGGTCAAGAATATCATTGAAGTTATGTTCCCTTCTAAGTGCATCATATCATGGGATAGATGATGTCTTATTTCTGGGGATGTTACCTTGGTAACGGAGGTGTCTGCTGGGTTTTCCACTGTAAAGTTAAAAATTTCCCTTTTGTAATATTAAATACCTTGGGAGAGATACTTTGAGACTATGCATGTATCCTGTTTCTCCTCCAGGTTTTACTCACTAATTTTAGCATTCAGCAAAGACTATTTTCTGCTTATTACCTATTTATTACTGTAGTGTTTTCCTAATTAATGGTGGTTTTCTATTTCTCTAATTTTTTCTGCATTTAGAAATTAGAATTTTTTCTTTTTGTAGGGAAGAGCTGTCACTTCTCCATTTGTTTATGTATTTATTCAATTGCTTATTTCGTTATGGACTCAAAGATATTTATTTTGAGTGTATGGACCATGCTCCAATACTCTCAGTATTTTTATTGCTCATATGATTTCATCTTGGACATTGGGTGTTCCTTCAAGTGGCTCTTGTCCTTTCAGTATGCTCCCATTCTTTTTTGAGCATTTCTGTAGCATCTAGTACCACAAGATTTTTCAGGATCATCTTGTAGTTTTTCTGCCTTATCTTGTAGTTTTTCTGCCTTAGCCTTGGAATCAATCATTTCTTCAAGGAGCCACTATGCTAACTTTTGAGGCTACTTACAAATATTGTCAAAAGTCCTTCTAGAAAGATTGTGTAACCAGTTTTCTCTTCCATTAGAAGCTTCAGTGGTATTTAACAACTTTGACAATTGGCCTGATAAACATTTTACAAACACTTCCTTTTGTATTCCATTTCCAACTTTGCTATTGGTGTCCTATGAAGTAGATTTAAAAAAATTACAGTTCAGTGGAAATACTGAGCTATTTTAAAAACTCCTCAACTTTTTTCACCTTATTCAAAGTATTACTGAAATGCCACATAAGACTCCCTTATATAATGGAGATATGAATCTCTAACTCCGTCAGAACTCACCTGTACTAGATACTGTTTTGGCCATGAAAAACTTCAGTCTTCTTTGAATCATGAAATGATTTCTTTACTTCCTCAAAAACCATAGACATCATTTAAAGAAAATTTTTTAAGAATGAGTGAGAGAGGTCCAATTAACAAAGTGTTTTAGTGTTTATCCTTTTCCTCAGTCTTACTATTTATCAGTCTATGATAGACTACCTATAAACTCAAATATTTTATTTTTTATATTAAGAATATTTTTATCTATAATACTTTCATCTTTATCACTCCTTAAGAAGAAACTATTATTCTTATTTGAACCATCCAGGATCTTTTATGTCATCAAAACCATGTTGAAGAAGTACCTGAAGATCCTGATAGATGACGAAGTTGACAAAAGTAAAAATTTCTAAACCTTCCTATATGTTGTTACTTAAATAAAATATGATTTGGACCCCATTCATAATTCTCTGATTTAATAATTTCATCTTCAAAAATTAGTTCTTTATCTATTTTAAATCAAATAATTTAGTAATGGTAATAGTTTTGCATCTGTCTTGGCATTGATAGTACTTTCTTTTTACATCTTTAACATAAATATCCGTTATAAATGGTTATCATAAAAGATAAACAACAACAAATCTTGAACATCCAGTCTTTTAGCCTGATATTAGGAGCTGTTTAGATACTAGTGCCAGTTTAATAAAAGGAGTTAGAAGCTCCAGTATAGATTATTCTGCAATGTAAGATAATATAATATTTTGCCAAATTTCTATGAGGGAAAAAAATGCAGAAATGGTGAACTTAATATCAACTTTGTCCATTAAAAAAATCCATGCAGCTTTCTTATAATTCAGGAAATTCTAACCATAGTTATTCATTTAAAACTTACTGAGTCAGCCTTCAACCCAGCTTTAAAAAGATCAACCTTTCACAAAGTTACCTGTAGTAGCTTATAATTTCATTTGTTCTCTTTTATGATTTAAAAACTTTATTCCACTTCCTTCTCTATACTTAACCTTCACTATCTCCCTTAGCTTTTACTGTCATATAATTCACTATTCCTAGTCTTTCTCATCTTATCTAAACTGATTTCTCCCATCTTTAGAGATGGTTACATGGTCTGGCATTGGATAAAAAAGGGCTTATATCTCTGATTCCCTAAAATATTGATATATATATATCATATATCATATGTATATATGATATATACATATAAATGCTAAATACATAGCTCATAGCTCTCTTGATTTCAAATAGACAAAATATTTTAGCATGAATTCTATCACTTAACTTTCATGGTTCCATTGAAACTTTTGATATTAGAATTAGTTTTTCTTGGAAAAATATAGTTTCTTGATGTTTTTCTTGGTTCAGAATAATATCTTGAAGAGAGAATGGAAAGGCTTCAAAGTTTATTTAATCTCAGAATGTTTCATAAAACAATAATTTGGTGATTATGTTTTAATAATTTATAAACACATATTTACATTATTTTAAAAAGTACCTGCATATTTAGAAAACAGGAGGCAAGAATGCTTGACAAATTGCAATTAAAACAGTTGAATACAAACATTAATATATGAATGGCTCAGAGGAATTAATGAATCTGAAATTTTAATTAATTTGACTACATTAATTACCTTTATGATAGTCTTCCTTTTGGGTAAGAATGGAGGGACATAGAGAAGTAGCTTTACTGTTATTAAGAAATGCATCAAAGATTCTACCCACTTAGGGAGATATAGTAAAATGTTCCAATCATGGGCTTAAGAAACATTTTGTACTGCTTTCATTATGATGTCTTTGTGCAGATGACCCATGATAAAAGGGGAATAAGATCAGCACAGCTAAATAAGATCGAAAGATAATTTGGATTATCTTTTTAAGTCAATTGTTTCAGTGTTCTGTGTTCTTTTATGAGATGGTTAGCCAGGTGTGGCTGTAAGAGGAAACACAGGAGAAGCTGAAGAAAACAACATTGTCCATCTCTATCAACTGTTCTTCAAAAGAAAAACGAACACACAAACTAAAAATAAAATTTACTTTCTGAAACATTTTGGGAACTTTTTGGACTACAATTTGCAATGACAATATAGTTAAAATAAGAACTGATGTATCTTAATCCATCTAATGCTTTATGATAAATGATTAGACATGAGAGACTATTTGATTTTCAGAAAAAATAATTTAATAATCAGAAGCAATTGAGGAGGACATGATCCTACATGAAATAAGCCAGACACAGAAAGGCAAATACACATGATCTCAGATATATGTGGAATCTAAAATTGCCAAACACATAGAAGCAGAGAATAGAAGAGTGGTTGCCAGGAGCTGGGGAGAAAGAAATAGGGGAGTGTTGGGTACTAACACTTCAGTACAAGGGTACTAACTTTCAGTTATGCAAAATAAGTTCTGGGGATCTAGTGTAAAAAAATAAAAAAAAATATAATGTGGGGATACTTTTATACAAAATATTTGTCCATGTTAATCAAAAGATATAACTGAAGCTGTTATGTCAATTGATCAAGTATTGATACATATATCAAGCCAAATTATGTATGTATCTGGAATAACATGGTTATAAGCGACAGTGCAAAGCAATGAGGTAAAGAAAGATTATTAAGTAAGTGATGCTAGGATACTTAGCTATTTTGGAAATTTAGATTTTTATTTCTACCTACTTCCAACTAAATTCTAGACTGAACATCGTAGAAATAGATGTGGTGATCTATATTCTCTTTGGAGTGTAAAACTGTGTTTAAGTGCTAAAGAAAGAGAAGAAATAAATGCATCTATATTGTATCTATTCATCTATCTTTTGAAGCAATTGAGAATTGGAAGAGACTA
Organism: Pteropus vampyrus; assembly: GCF_000151845.1. Lineage (NCBI taxonomy): Eukaryota > Metazoa > Chordata > Mammalia > Chiroptera > Pteropodidae > Pteropus > Pteropus vampyrus. Next base: position 25,777,094 of record NW_011888783.1, on the reverse strand, counting down.
TCTTTTATCCCGAAAAGTAGAATTTTGTTCTGTGTTCTTTCGTAAGATGGTTAGATGGGTGTGGCCACAAGAGGAGACATGGGAGAGATTTTCAGGAAAATCATGTTTATTATACTCATAAGTCCGTAGAGAGGGAGTTGCTGCATGCCATGCAGGATCAGGGGAAGCACCAGGTTTTGGTCAGGTAGCAGAAGATGGGGGCAAGGAAAAATTTTTGGCCAGAGCCTTTATTGCAGTTTCCACAGGAAAGGCAAGGCAGGGTAATTTTAGAATTGTCCAGTTTGAATAATTTGGCTTTGGAACTCTTGGGGTGTTCTCTAGTTGCCGGTACCTGGCCCTGGGATGCTTTATGGTTGGGGAAATATTGTCCTGGTTGTGTGAGTTAGAGAAGGAGGAAGTTGGGGGTATAGGCTTGGGATTGTTTGGTTTGCATATGAAAGGTGTTTGTGGGAAAGGTGTTAATCATCTTTAGGTTTTAGCTAGCCTCCGTGAGTCAGTCTCTCCCTGGGTCTGTGAAGCCTCAAAGGCTGGAGCATCCATAATAAAGAAAATAAGAAAATAATAGGCCCAATGATAAATGGATGCCAAATAGGCAAATACAAAATCTAATAAAACAGAACAAATGGCTATCTTGTATTAATCTATAAATTCTCTTTAAAAGGGAAGTAGAAAAAGAGTAACTGTAAGGCCATGTGTGACCATCTCACTTTATCCACATCCATTTATAAGAAGAGAAATGCATAGGGAAGACAACATATAATTCTCATTAACTTCACCCTGATTTTGTTTCTCAACCTTTCACAAGTAGATTAGTGATAATTTCATGTTGCTCTGACTTTCTAATTACATATTCCTTTCTGATAAGCAATGACAGTGGTTTTATATTATGTGAATAAAGAGACAAGAGTTCACCTATGATTATTTTGGATAAAGCCTGTGCAAGAAAATACACTGTACTGTTTGGATTTTGTTATATTTTCAAGAAGCTAAGATTTTAAAAAATGTAATATTCCCGAAGAATTTAGCCTTGGCTGAACATTCAAATTGAAAACCAAGTAAAGGAATTTTACATAAATCTGAGAGCCAGTCAAAATAAAGAGCAATGAACTTTTATCAAATGCTGACAGTGTGTATGGAAACCTCTTAAATCTTGTACATTTTTGTTTACCTGAATTATATACTAAACTCACTTTAATATTAGTAAACATTTACATATGGACGAGGAAAGGAAATAGCCTAAGGAAAAGGTGATAATATAATTCAATACAGACAGCTTCCATTAATGCACATGACTATTCTATGATTTAAATCAAGCTTTTAAAAGTTTAGCAGATTAAATTTCCACTGAATGACAGTTAACTATATGCAAAATTTAGCTATTGCCTAAAGTTTTATAAAACTTCTAGTTTTATAAACTAGCTTCTAGTGCTAGTGGATTTTTTAAAAAGTCCATATAATTCTGTGATCTATTTATAATGCAGCTAGACAGAAATTGATTGTTTCCTTAAGATTCAGGATCAGAATCAGGGTAGGGATACATAAAAATAAAGTGTGGTTATAGCTCATAATGAAAATATAGAGTATTCTCTGCTTAGATTCTTTGGCTTAGTCTCACTAAAGACTGGCAACATTTCTTTGTGGTGGTCTTCAACTTGAGTAGTTAAAATTTATTTAACAATTCCTTTAAACCAAATTGACTCTTAGGATGCTAAAAATAAAGCAATGGAAAAATTTCTCTTCAACTTATTTTTACCAGTTTGAAATTGTATCATAAATATACAGGAAATATTTGATTTTTGTGAAGTAGAAAAACATCAGGCTAAATTAATAATTTCCACACTCTTCCAGATAGTGTGGAAGTCTTTACACCTACGCATTAGAGCTCAAATTCATCTTTGTACAGACTAACTGATTTGGAAGTTCTTGCGGGAATCAAGAGATATGAAGACATGTTTTCAAATGTTTAAAAAAGTAAATGTATATTTTATAATCAGCACTACTGGTATTACTCTAAAATTTTAACTAGCAAATGGTTCCTCCCTTGTAAATTAAATTAGTTGCTTCAAAATTAGACATAACCGATGCCACAGATATTTTTATCTTTGATATGTTGACAAGAGCTGAGCTACTATGATTTAAAGACATTTCACATTTGTTGAAATCCTTCCTTTTGCCTACTTTTTATAGGTACTCTTTCTGGAATTTTCATTATCTTAGGTAACAAGGATTTTATGACAGCATAATTTCTAACTTTTTCCTCATTTATTCACAATTCTAAAATAGGTACTATTCTTGTAGGGGCTGCATATCTTTTATGCTCAGAGATTTTAGAACAGCCTTTTAAAAATCAACTTTTTCTTTCTGGAATGATTATACTGGATCTTAATTGAAGACTGTTAACAAAATTTATTGTGGTGGTTCTCTCATTTGGAGAAATCAAATTACCCTAATTTAACTTTGAAACTAAGTGATTTCTTAAATATTCTTGTAACCAAGTAGTTAGCAACATTTATATGCCTATCATGTTTAATAATGTTGTAATTCTTCAGACAATTGAACAAATTAATTTCAGGTATTTCCACGTCTGTCAGGGTGATTGTGAAGGAATATATTTATTTTCATGTCCAAATTAGAGGTGATTAAACCATGAAGAATTTGAATATTAATTGATAAATCAATGTACAAGTCTCATTTTATGAACATGACTATAATAAATGTAACTTTTTGATGTGTTTGATCAATATTTTAGAACATTTAATACAAAATAATTTGTATTTTTAAATTAGTGTAGACATCTACCAAAATTGAAGTTAATTTAAAAGCCAACTTAGAATAAATGTATAAATTAATTTGCCTAATAAAAGAACTCTTGGAGAAGAAATGAAAGTATAACATAGTTTATGAGAGTGATTAGTTATTTTCTGTGTTCCCTTTAGAGAAAAAACAGAAGCCTTGGTAGATTGAGCAAAAAATAAAGTATTAATATGATATTGAAATTTATAATAATACTCTTTAAACTGTTTTTAGGATTCAGTTTTTTAAAAATTTGAATACAGGTAATTTCTATTTCTGGATTTTATACATTATAAAACTTCTTTCGATCATCCTGATATCATATAGACCAGTCAGGTTGCGTTAGATTAGTGAGTCTTGTGTCATGGTCTGGTTCTTCACTAACAGTACTGCACAGCAATGATACCAACCCCATTAAACAGCATGATGACTGCTTTTCGAAAACTCTCCCAAAATTCTTTTACTTGTATAGCATTCGTGCCTTTTTCAAAATATTATTGTATCTATGATGTCATTTCTGCCTCCTACCTTGATATTTCTATAAGATAAGCAAGGCAGGCAGCATTATTTCCCAGAGAATATGGCTCAACAAATTCAGGCTCAGTTGAGTATTTGATCATCATGCAATGAGTTAGTGGCGAAACCAGGACTAGAACTCAGATGTCTTAAATCTTAATTTGGTCAACATTTTTCTCTTACTCTGTGAAATGGCAGAGTTCTCTTGTAATTTTCTCAGATGAGAGTGCAAGTATACTTTCCCAAACAGGTATCTTATGTAGTTACTCATTCACTCAGATGTTTATTGAAGATTCACAGTATGTGCCATTGAATGTTAAGGACTTGGCTCAGCTGATTTTAGTTTCCCATATAAGCTTGGTGCTTCCTTGGTAAGAACTTTGAAGGGATGATCATGATATATTTTGGAGTATTGCTATTGCTGAGACTCTAATAATTGATAAGTAGAACTAAAATGTTCTTAAAAACAAGAAATTTCTAAAGCATTAAAAATATGTACTTGTAAAAAATACTGAGGCTTACATTTCAATTGATCACCACCCTGAGTGCTGGCCCTCTCCATTCTCTGCAGAATTAACCTCTGTTTTCAACTTGATGAGTATGCTTCTAGACCTGGCATGTACCCATAGATAATACATGATGTGGATACTTCCAAAAATGGCATCGTCTTATTGCTTTAAAAACTGCTTTTAAATTTAAGCACTATATTTGAGAGATCTATACACTTTGGATGATTGATCTACCTCATTGTTTATCTGTTGCGTATTCCATAGTCCATGTAACTATTTCCTATTATGCACATTTAGGTTGATTTCGAGTTTTTTCCCCTTTATAAACAATGCCTCATTAAAAATATTATATACGTTCTCTTGAGTAGATACTGAAATGTCTAAACAAACTCTTTAATAGATGCTGAGAAAATTAACTGCCAGATTGGCTGACCCAATTTTTAATGCAGTCTATGAGATTTTTTGTTAACCCACGCCTTCTCTCAAATGTGATATGATATAAAAATTTTGTTTTTGCCAATCTAATGGATAAAAAAGAATATGTGATTATTTTTAAAATTTGTATTTCCTTAGAATATTTTTATCCATCTTATGATACTTTTTGTTAGCCCATGCCTTCTTATAAATGTGATATTATAAAAAAAAATTGTTTTGCCACTCTAATAGATAAAAAATAATGTGGTTATTTAATAAAATATGTACTTCTTTAGAATATATTTTCAAGGTTATTGTCCATTTCTTCCGTGAATTGCCTATTCATACTTAAAAAAGAACTATCTTTTTCTTATAGATTCTTGTAGAATTCTTATATATTATAACATTTGTCTCTTAATTACATTACACATCTCATTTTCTAGGTTTTACCAGTTTATTTGTGTTGTTCTTTCTTTAGAGGTGTTTCATTGTGAGGTAGTCAAATTTATTAATCTTTTCATTTGATAATATTTGCTTTTGGTATTTTACTCAAGTTTCTTAAATATATTTTCCTACATATATTGTATTAATTTTTTTATCTTTAACCTAACCAGACAGTTTTCTCTAATATTATCCTACATTGTATACTTGTCAAACCTGATAGATTAACATTGGTATATTCATTTCAATTACATTACAAACTCTGTTTCACCAATTTATCCACTTTTTCTGTTCTGGGATCTCATTGCATTTAGTATTCTTTTCTACTTAGTCTTCTCTGATCTGATTCTCTTTCCTTGTTTTTCAGACTTGATAATTTTGAAGAATATTAGTCAGATATTTTTTAGAATGTCCCTCAATTCGGGCTTGTCTGATGTTTTTCTCATGATTAGACTGGGGTTATGCAGTTTTGGGAAGAATACCACAGAGGTAACATGCTTTTCTCATTACATCATATCAGGTGGTAATGATACCAGCATCACTTACTATTGGTGATATTAACTTTGATCACTTGGTCAAAGTAATGTCTGCCAGATTTCTCCACTTAAAGTTACTAATTTATCTTTTCCATTCTCTATTCTTTGGAAGCAAGTCATGAAGTTCAGTCCATACTCAAAGAGAGAAGAAGCTTCACCTTGGAAGGAAGTGTCTGCATACATTATTTGAAACACTTCTGTAGGAAAGATTTATCCCTTCTCTCCCATATATCTATTACTCAGTCATTTATTTATATCAATATGGACTCATGCATATTAATTTTAAACATTGGGTTATAATCTAGTAATATGTTGTTTATTTTGTTTGCTCACATTGTTCCAGCGTTGGCCCTTGGGAACTTTCAGATTGGCTCTTAATAATTATTTTACTGTTGTTTGAGGGTTCATGTTGAATTAAAGGGGAAAAATATATGTCATGGATTTAAAAAATTAAAAAATAGTAACATATAAACATATACTTATTTTTCTAATATATTGACCTTTTGTCTTGGATATACTTAGAATGTAAAGTGATATAGGCATTTAATTTTTCAGGATTCTTTTGTATTTTGACAAATCTGTTTATAAAGTTATTTTAACTTATTCCTATCTAATTATATTTTAGTGGTGAATGACTTGTCCATTATATATAAAGGTTGGTAAATTAAAAATATTCACAAACAAGGGAGAACATATAGAAACAATGTTGCTTATCAATTGCACAGTTATTTGTTTTTAAATAAATGAGGCTGTGTAGAATATATTAAAACAAAAGTGACCACTATTAAAAAATTATTTATTGGGAATATTTTGAAAATCTCTCACCTTTGAAACTGAGTTCTAATAATATGTATAAAATAAGAGTAATTGAATAACATGTTTTTGAGGATGTTATGGGCTTGAAAATGGTGTCTTGAATATGAAGAATATATGCTATATGGTCAAATTTATAAAGATTTATAATTTGCTGGATCTAAGATATAACATTTTAGATCATATTTAAGAGTATTCGATGATTTCTCTTTCTATTTCAAACAGTAAATCTATCATTATTAAGATGTTTTCTAATAAGCATGGCAATACATAATAATAATAGCAGTAATAAAATTTGCAGCATTATAGAGTAAATGATGTTCCCCTTTGAATATTTTTGGTTATTAATTAATCCATATGGCTATGGAGTAGAAAGATAAAGGGCATCTGATTGTTAACTAGCTTACTCTGAACTTCAGTTTATCTGAACAATAGAGATCTAATAGTACCTATTTTGCATGGTTTTGTAGGTATTAATGAGATAATGTATTAGAAACATCTAGCATTAAGCTGGGCACATAAAAATAGATCCACAAATGTTAATTCCTTCCTTTTATGCTACATCATACAAAATTTATGAAAATAAGTGTTTCATAGTCTATTGATACAGTTTTTTTCCTAGAGTTAAGCTGTTAGTTGAGTAGAATTATTTATAACATTCCTTATATTTAACCTACCTAGATCACTATGCAGACCTATAAAGAATCAGTAAAAACAAAAATTTCATAGGAGTTATTATTATTATTTTTTACAATGGGGCAAATGTTCATATTGGCTGGGAACATCTTTTATAAATAAATTATAACAATAAACTTTTTATTATATATTATATAAAGACAGGCATTTATGATAGATTTGATAAATTTGTTAAAGCTGTTTCTGTTATTTGGAGATTATTAACATGGGAAGAAAATAAGATCTTTCTATGAAATAATTCTCTTAAAAAAGTAAAACAGGAAATTATAATAGACAGGGGGCCAAGGTGCAATCCTTAGGGCAATGACAGTAAATGACAGAGTATTTTACTTGTTAATAACATGGCTTTTTTCTGTTTATGGTAAGCTTATGCCATAATGTCTTATATATTTTTTCTTTGCCTGCAAGCAATATGTGGTTTTTAGATTTTAACTGACTTGTTAATTTAGGAGTTAGTCACTCTCCTCAGCATATGTTTACATTTCTTCTAGGTTATCCAATTTGTTGGCATATAATGTTTTTGGAGCAGTCTCTTATGATCCTGTGTATTTCTGTAGTGTTAGTTGTAATCTCTCTGCTTTCATTTCTGATTTTATTTGAGTCTTCTCTCTGTTTTTCTTAGCCTAGTTAAAGGTTTGTCAATTTTATTTAACATTTTGAAAAAATATCTCTTTGTATAATTGATTTTTTCTTCTGTTTTTCTGGTCTCAACATATTTTATAGATTCTTTGCTATCTCCACAAGGATAAAGGTTTTCAGTTGGTTGGCCTTTTGTTCTTACTCAAGGTCTATTTGTGCTTCTTGAATCTGTGGCTTGATACTTCCATTAGTTTTGGAAAATTCTTAGCAATTACATTTTCAAATATTGCCTCTTTTGTTTTTTATCTCTTGTCCTTCTGGAATTCTAATTCAATTTAAAGTGGACCATCTCACTATGTCTTTGATATCTCTTGCTCTTTCTCCTGTATTTTCCATAGATTGCCTCTTTATCCTTTTTTTTTCTAGATAATTTCTTCTATCCCTCATCCACTGAGGTCTTCGTTTCATTCGTGATAAGTTTTAGTTCTATATTTAGTTCTATCTAGTTGGTTCTTTTATAAATATGCAATGTTCCTTTTTATAGTTTCAGTTCTTTTCTGAAAATTTTAAGTTTGACTTTTATTGCCATAGCCATAGTAAGCGCAATTTTTTTTTTTTTAACATTATCTGATTATTCTTTTCCATGGGGAACTGGTGGGTCTATTTCTGTTGTCTATTATTTATGGTGATTCTTATTCATGTTATTATAGCTCTTCTTTTCTCTGATTAGGTTTGATCATGTGCTAAAGATTATGTTTGTAAAATTATTCATAGAAATAATTTAAGGTCTAGGATGATGTTATAATCCTCCGAGACGACATTTTTCCTCTGCTACTTCCAGGGTACCAGGGGAACCAGCAATTCTGGGTTATCATAATTCAATTTCAATGTGTGATATATTCTGTGACATTCAGATAATTCAGTGCATGGCTGAAGTCAATGTGAAGGCTATTTCACTTCCAGTTTCTCCTTACATTTAGGTTTTAGCCTTTTGACATCTCAGTCAGAACTATAACTCCTTCAGATTTTGCCCTCTAGTTCTAATAGGCTGTCAGAAATATAGTTCAGCCTCTCGACCAGATCAAATTAGCTCAGAGCAGCAAGTGGCATCTAATCTGCACTCCCCTGTTTGGTTTTCAGTCTATTTTTGTACAGTAATTCCTTACTGCTTTATTAGCTCTTCTATGCTTTTAGAAAGATGTTATAGTTCATCTACGTTTTTTAAAGTTCAGATAGAGGATTTTAGAGTTATTAGTAGCAGGGTTGGTCTAAGTTACCTCATGCACCATTACCAGAAGTACATGTCCTTCTACAATGCCTATTTACATTGAAATTAAAATATATGTTTAGGTAGTTCTTTTCAGGAAAACATGGACATAGAATTGAAATTTTATTCTATATTGAAAATTAAAAACAAGTCCCCATGGCTATTTTTTGCTGCTTGCTCATTAGTTTGAACTGAGGTCTATTCTTACTTAGAATGTCTCAGAGTCAATGACTACATGCAAATTTAAAGCTTTCCAGGACCTTATATTTATGATAAATAATTAAGTTTTAAGGCCTGCTTTAGTGAGTATATAAATAGCCATGCTGTTTTGATAGAAATAAAATTTATAACACCTGTTTCAAAATTTGAGGTAGATTTGAAACCTCCTTTGCTCCAAAAATTGAAAAGATGAAATAATATTGTGTTAGAAAATAACATTATACTAATTAGATTGTGTTTAATAAGAAGACTTAAAATGTTAGTTCCTATCTATGGTGTAAAATTTGATTTTACATCTTCCATTTGATACTGTAATCATCTATGTGTATTATAATGAAAATATAAAAGTCATGGTAAACTACTATAAAAAGATGTATTTAGTTATGTATTTAAGTTTTTAAAAATTTTTAAGAAATAATTTTATAATTTACTTTTTAAGTTTTATGGGGATAGGAACAATAAGTAAAAGTGAAAGAAATATTTCCTTAGTTGGTATCTGAGAGAACTCTATTCATTAGCTTTTATAAGGAGAATATCTTTAAGTATAACTTCATCATTTATTACCAATCATGTGCTCCTTAATCCCTCTTCTCAGTTACATGGTTACCATATATTTAGATTTTACCAGGGTTTTAGATGATTACAACACTTGTTTTCGCTAGCAGAAGTGCTTCTACTGATGATCGTACAGAGCAGAGGCAAGTCAGTGAGAAGTATTTTATGCAGGAAGGAGTTTCAATATTGCTCAAGTTGCCTTGGTCATAGTACGGAGTACATTATGTACTTATAATGGGGACCAATGAGTATGGAACCAAGAAAGGCATACAATGAAAAGACTAGCAAGTGACAGTAATTTGATAAAAGCTTAGTTGGTAGATATTTAGGCATCAAGAAAATATTTACCGTTTTAAATATTCTAAAATTGATTTATTTTTTAACTATCAAAATATTTGCCTTTTTTGGTTTATTTTTCTTTCTTATTCAGAAAAAAATAGTGGGTTAAAAACATTTTAATCCTATATTACAGATAGAGGTCTGAGGAAGGCTTCCTGAGCCAGATACTACTAAAATGGAACAATTTGAATTTCTTTAGGGGAAAAAGGAAAACATGAATGTTAGAGGTCTACAGGAGGAATTAGAGGAAAATATGTAGCAAAGAGGAAGGAAAAATATTTAGAAACTACTATAGATAGTAAAATAATTAGCAAAAGCATGTGAAAGAGCAAGAAGATTAGAGAATTTAGGGCAGTCAGATTTGTGTGTCATTCTTGCAGAAGGCTGGAGAGGAATAAAGAATAACAAAAGCAAAGGAATAGGCTAATAGATCCTACATGTGACAGCGTATCTGCAAATTGCATCTACTTTTTCAAGATTACAAAAAAGAAAGAATAGCGTGGACAGTGAATAGAGAGAATATGTGACTGACAGATGTAACTAGATGCTTGATTGTAGAAAGTAGGGCTTCATTACTATTAGAAGACAGCTACGGTCAGAGCTACAGATGTGTTTTCTTTTTTCTTCATCCTCCCAAAATTCTGTCCTTGGCTTCTCGCTGAAGGATTGTGGGAAGAATGTTGTGGGAAAGGTAGGAGACCCTGAACCCAGGGTCTAATCCTCATTCACTGAATAAATGACAACTCAACCTTTGAATGGTAGTTTCTATAACTATAAAGTAGAAATGATAATTGTAACTATACAACTGGCAGGGTTATTTTAGTATAAGCTGAAATATTTTTGAAAATGCTTCGAAAAATATATAAAATATAAAGTTTTATCTCATTAAATACTTATGAAAAGCAGTATTTATGATCTTAGAGATCTAGGTGTAAATCCTGGCACTTCTTTCTCCCCTTTGGTCTAGTTGCTTAATCTTTCTGTTTAGAAATATTTTTATTTATACAATTAAGATATAACTCCAATTTACAGGATTGTGATAATTAACACTATATTTGAAGAATTTAGTGGAGTACCTGGCACACAATAGGTGATTAATGTGAGCCCCAGTCTTTACATAGTAACATTAGAAATCTGCTCCATGGTCGATTTGTGTAGTTCCATTTCTTTGCTCATTATTTATACTTACCCCTATTACACTATGATGTACTTTGTTTTTATGTTTTTTGTAACTCATATGCCATATACTATAGTTATCTGTATATTTCTGATTCTGCCAATAAATGCTAAGCAGCTGAAAGGTGGGATGGGAACCCATCATGTTCACTTAGTATTCTCCATCATGGATAAATCATGGCAGTTTTTTGATAAATGTTCACTATATTAGAAGAGTCACCAATTAGGTTCTGAATGAAGCTTCTGTGTTTGATAGTATCTTAAGTTTGACTCTCAAGACTGATTAACATCCCTACTATACAATAAGAAGTTATTTAGAAATTTAAGCATTTATTTATTTATTCATCTTTTGGATTTCGTCCTCATGCACGTACATGTAAGCAATGTCTTCAATAAATAATTGAGTAGATGTTGAACATCTTTGTAATGTTGCTGCTTCAAGTCTCTTGATACTCTTTCAAATGGTTCACACTTGATTAGTCAGATCTTCCCAGAATAATCTCTTTTGATTACCTTATTATTAATTAAGGACCTTAATTACATGTAAAACAATCTCTTCACATTTGCCACATAACATAATTATGGTAGTTATAGCCCTTTACTTTTGGCATATTCTTTCAGTCAGAATCAGTCACTGGTCCTGCCCATACTCAAAGGGAGGTAATTATACAAAGATATAAATACCAAGGGGTAGGAATAATGGGACCCCTCTTAGAATTCTTACTACAGTATTGATATGGTTTTGTGTCTCCAATTGTAAATAATGTTAATAAACAAGAACTTCTGTGATTTTAGAAGTTTTACTTTGTGAATGTATTAAACTTTGCATTAGAATTGTTCAGGCTGAATCTATTACCTTTTAGATTTGACTCAGAAGGAAAAAAATCAATTTAAGAAAAAATCTAGATGAATAAAAATATGTAGACTAAAACAAATGGTAATGTTTGCCTTGCTCTTTAATGAGTTCTTGCCTTTTTGGTTTACTTGGTAGAGAGCAGGAGATGAGTTTTTGAAAAATCTCTGGTTCACATCTTTTGAAACTTAAATCTGGTGATCATTTTAGTGGATAGTAATTTCAACTGAAGTCAATCAGCAAAAATAGAAGGGGAACTAGCATTGTTATAGTGTGATGAACTTGTATTTTATCGATGATCATAGCCTGTAAGAAAAAGGTATTGGGGTACTTATAAAATGTTTTTACTATGTATTTAAGAAAATACTTTTATATATTTTTTTAAAATGAGTATTCAAAAATGGAATTGTAGAGGAAAACATACACTCAGAAAAACTAGTACAAAAATGATTATAGTAACATTATTCATAATAGACAAAAAATAGAAAAACCTAAATTCCCATCAGCTGATGAATGGTTAAGTAAAACGTAGGATAGTCATATAATGGAATATTATGTAGGAATAAAGAGTAATGAAGTAATGAAGTACTGATATGTGTTACAACATGATTGAACCTTAAAAACATTATGTTAATTGAAATAAATCAGTCATAAACACCACATATTGTATGATTCCATTTATAGGCAATGTCCAGATTAGGCAAACCCATAGAGACAGAAAGTAGATTAGTGGTTGCATAGGGCTGGTGAAGGGAAGAGGATTGACAGGGGGAGAAAAGTGACTGTCAGTGTGCACAGAGTTTCTTTTTGGGGCGACTAAAATGTTTTGAAGTTAATTGTGATAGTGGTTACACAACTCTGTGAATATACAAAAGACTATTGGATCGTACACTTTAAATGAGTGGATCATAAGTTATGTGAATTATGTCTCAATAAGACTCCAAAAGCATGAAATTGCATGGCATTTGAGCATTTTGATGCAACCAAATTACTGCTCTCCTTACCTCTCCTGAGTATTTTATTGTGTGGCATGTTCCATCTGCTAAGGCACAAGTATCCAAAATTGAAAAATGTAATTCTGTATTGATAAATTTGTAGTAAGAACCAGTGGTACTATGTGAGAGCATTATTGTTGTCAGGACTTTTTACCATATTTGGTCAAAAGCAGTGTACCATCCTCTTGGATGAAAGTAGAAGACAAAAGTACACTATGTATTTATTAATACTTAAGTACCCATTTCTATTGATTTAAATTTAGATATAAGCTCTGATTATATGAATAAGATTTCAGGACACCCCAGATCACATGTGGTCAATTTAAAATTGTATTCTTAACAATTTTTAATCTGTACTGTATGATTTTTTTTCTTATTGCTGCTCATTAGGATATTTTAACTTAGTTTCTCTTCTAGTGTAATCATAAAAAGGCAAACACGAATAATGTTTAATGGCAATGTTGATAAAACAGAATGGGTTTTCTGATTCGATTCAGAGTAGATGTCAAGACAGTTTAGATACTTAGCTTCTGTTTGAAAATGCTTTATGAAATTTTCTTAGAGACTTTCTTAGAATGCCTCTGAAACTGTACTGCTTTGCCTTTTAGCATTATTTGTTTATGGAGCTCTGAAGAATTCATTAATACTTTTAGGCTTTCTATATGCTGGTTTCATTCCCACTTTGCAGATTGAATTACACAGACTGCATAGTTAACATGATTTGTCCAAAACTGAGTAGGCAGAAGTGTTAAAACGTAAGCTTTCAGCAACAAATTATGTGTTTTTCACTATAAATGAATATTTTAGTACATTAGGACAGTTTACTTCAGGCAACAGAATTTTATTTAAACTTGCAATATTCATAAGTTAAACACAGAACCTCATATCTGTTATGTTTAAAAGTAAAAATAGTAGTCTTAATGCTTTATGGAGATATTCTATTCATTATTTTGAAAATGAATAATATCCTGACTCTGTGAAGTCTTTAATTTCTTCCCAATGCTATAGCTTATTATATGAGTGTGATGAATGATGTATACATTTCTGATGTCATAGATAATTGCTAAAGGGACCCTAAGAGATTATTTAAGCAATTTTGCTATCTCTGGGTCGATTATATCTAAATTGTTTTAGAGATTGTTTTTGCCATAGTAAAAAACATTGCTTAGTGCTCATTTTTAAAAAACTGTATCTAAAATAACCAAACCTCTTTATTCATTGTTTTGAGAAGGCAAATACAGAGTTGCTCTCCAGCTTCCTTAAAATTGTAATTTATTATAATTAGTTTGTATTTAAGAGAGCTTTTTCTCTAAAGAAATACAGTTTTTTCTTTTTCTAACATTATCTGCCAGTAATTTCTGTGACTAGAAATTGTTCTTTCCTGTCAATAGGTAGGCTGTGTTACAAACATAATACAATAATAACAACAGTAATAAAACCAACTACTTTCCAGTTGTTCCCAATCCCCTTGTTTTCCTGCATTGTTCCCCATGGACGTCTTGACCCAAAGTTAATCAGATTTCCATATGATGTGGTAGGTAGGTGAAGGCCTGTACAGTTAAAATTGAAAGCAGTACATTGTAGCCTCGGCCACAGTAGGATCTTTCAAAGCCATGTGCATATTTTAAAAATTAGCTCTAGGCCTTAGTACATCCATATTCCAGTTTCCTTACCCAAGAACTGAACCATTGAACATGTGCTCAAGTAACAGTTACCTAAACTGACAAACCATTGTTTTCTGTGTATGTCCTGAATAAAGGTTCTCGGAAGTGTCTATTGTGTTTTGAAGTGAATATTAACTAGTTGATGAGGATAATTGTTAGGTTGACAATACCTTTCTCTTTAACTTCCAATTGAGAGGAAAGATAGGTGTGAACCTGGTAGTTTTGATAGGATGTGTTGCTCCTGCTCAGCTATGTATCTCTGTGGGGACCCCGTAGCTAATCTGATAATTTACTGTTACAAATTAGATGAGGACTACAATATTATGTTACTCCTCACAGTACCTCATTTGCCTTTTAGGAATCTCTTTATAACAGTCAGTTTGTTTTAATTTTTATATCCTGTTTCATTTCTGAAGAGAGTGAAATAATTTTTAAATTACTAGAACTAAGTTTTCCAGAGGAAAAGAGCTACTTAGTATCCAATTTAAGAGAAACAGGAGTACCCACCCCCAAACTGAAGTGAAGAATAAGTTTATCTTGACTCATTTTGTGCTTTTACTTACTCATCTTTTTCTTTGGTGGCTTGGTCTTAGAGTTCCATTTTCTCTAGACAATTATTATAGGTGACTATTTCCCACTATTTTTGTTATTTTTGGGTTCTTGCTTCACCTTTTAAAGATCATGTGTTAAGTTGTGATCCAATATTGTGATTATTGTATCCCATTAAAATGTAATATTTAACACTTCTTTTAACATATTTGAATTTAGACTTAATTCTTGTTAATGGAGGAAAATGTAAGTTATAAAACTATTCAGTTACAAGAGGTAGAGGCCAGGAAACTGTGAGATACAGGAAGTAGTACAGAAGGGGAAGCAGGAGCTCTCTTTGAATATATGATCGTGTTATCTCTGTTGCATGGTATTACAAAATTGGAGCAGTAATAAAAATCTGTTTTATCTGTAGATTATTGTTATTTCAGTTTGTTTCCAGAGATGTTGATAAAACAATTTAATCTTGTCAAATTATTGCTATATAATATGAATTTTTTAATGGCTACTTGTTTAGTAAGATAAATCAATATTTATGTGGAAATGTGGAGGCTGTATATTACATAACTGTATATATTTTTTTGTTAATAGATATTTATAAAATTGCTTTTCAACATACCAAGACATTTTCTAAAGCAAAAGGAACATGATCTTGAGGAGCATTTCTCAGTTTGATTTGCTTTATTGCACTAATGAAATGTTAGGCTTCATTTAGGAAATATTTTTAATAATGGCTATGGTCTGTTGGACACAGAAAAACTGGAAACAAGAAGCTCTCTGGGATTCGAAATCTTCTTCTTCTTTTTTGACCTTGCGTGTAATACTGTTTTCTTAATAAAATAATTGAGAATTTTGGCTGTCTCCATGACTGTCTTAGTCCATTTGGACTGCTATAACAAAAATACCATAGACTGGGTGGTTTAAAAACAACATAAATTTATTTCTCTCAGTTCTGGAGGCTGGGAAGTCCAAGATCAAGGCAATGATAGATGCAGTGCCTTGGTGAGAGCCCACTGCCTGGTTTGCAGAGTGCTGTCTTTTTGCTGTGTTCTCACATAGCAGCAAGGACAAGGAGCTCTCTGCAGTATCTTTTATAAAGGGTACTAAATCCCATTCATGAGAGCTCTGCTCTCATGACCTAATGACTTCCCAAAGGCCCACCTTCAATTACCCACATATTGAGAATTAGGTTTCAGCATAAGAATTTTGAGGAAACACGAACATTCAGTCTATTGCAGTGGTCACATCACAAATGTTAGTTTTAAGTAATGAGCAGAATAGTTGAGATTTTTATGCAATCTTATTGAAGTGATACCTAAACATTACCTGGGCTAGCAAATAATCAGAACAGCATTTGTGCTTAAACTTTGGTAAATTTAGACTGTTGATACAAGGTATAAATGAATATTTGATATTTAATGAATGAACCAATAGGAAACATTTTTACAATTTGTAACCAGAGGTAGTGGCACATAAATGAGCTATTATGTATTCAATTACAGTGTTTTTTTGTAAATAAACTTCCTCTGGTATATTTAGAGGCTAAGATATTCATTGCTATACCAAATCAGGTCACTTAAATGTGTAATTCATATTTGAAAACAGCCTTTTCTTGTAATATTGCTCTTTTAAAAGTGTAATGTAGGACATTAAAAATTTAGAAAGATAACGAAAATATAAATGGAAACATTTACTTATTGCCTAAATTTAATGGGTAATTTTTTTCTCCTTTGGTCTTTCTAGATTTTTAGAGGAGTGAATTCACATAACATCAGAAAATGTGTAGTGCCATAGTTGCTTTTATGAGCAAAGTTAGGTCTTTTAGCTGACCTGTTGTTCGTATTCATATGATATTCCTTGTGGACACATCTTTTTGTGTGTGTTTGAAGTTTTGAGAAACAGCTAAAAAGCAGCACAACACCAAAAAATTCTATTTAATATTTAGACATTTATTTCACTTTAATGAATATCCTGCAATTAAAATTTGAAATATGTTCTTAGAAAAGTCTTGTATGACATTTAATACGCAAATTATTTCAGAAACCGAAGAACATATTTCTGTAAGCAAAATTGAAGGAGCATAACTGAAATCATCCTATGAAAAACGGATTTAATCCAAAAATAGTAGCAGCTTTTGATAAATGCTACCAAATACATTTTCTTTTTGCAATTAATGATAAATGAAATAATTATGCACTTTTACTTTTCAAAAGTTTTTATTTTATTTTATTTTACTTTTTAGGACCAGATATCTGAGTGGCTGTGTAGTATAATGATGACAAAAGATTAGTATTTTAGCCTGGACTGTGGCATGGGTAGAGTCATATTTTGAATGTAGCCAGTTGTGTTCTGTATCACTAACTATGACATATATGTTCTAATATTTGTTGAATCATTTTGTTTATGCAGTTAAATTCTGTGTGTAAAGTGGTAATGATTTTCACCGAGAGAAGAAATAGAAAACAAGATACATGAAGTCCTGTGGAAAAGAAAGCATGTTTGAATATTGGTTTCACCATTCATGTTGGATCAGGGGATATCATTTGAAGTCTGGACATACAGTAGTAGATATTTTGGACCATTATATTCTCAAAAAGGGCTCAATCCTAAAGATATTTGACAGGTGGAAAGAAACATTTATTTTTATGAATAAACTATTTTAGTATGAGAATTGAGGACTGTTCATAAGTAATCTTTCACATATAACACAGAGCTATAGAAAATTGGTTTGTGTGATAAATGGTTGTATTTGAGGTAGCTAGATAAAACTTGAAAGAGCCCAGAGGCCATCTTTTCAGTACAGTTCATGTGTTGGTGTGTAATAAGCATCCAAATGTTTGCACTTTCGTTGTTCAAATTCAGGTCTTTCTGTGGAAAACTAAACATAGCCTTTGAGAAGCTATCATTTCGTAGGAAATTATTCAATTGACATTATTTGAGATTTTTTGGGCCTTACCTGCAAACAAACAGGCATGCTCTCAGGTGTTTATAATTTAAGTGTTAAAAAATCAAAATAATAAAAGGACAAGCATCATATACTTTTGATTATAGGCAGATCTGAATTGAGATAAAAAGCAGTATTGGTCAAATATTAATGCTAACAATGAAATATTTTGAGAATATCAAAATTAACATGTAGGTTTCTCATGATAAATATTATATCAAAGAAAATTTTAGAAGCATTGAAATGATACTCTTTGTTAGAGTGCCAGTTCCTTTGGTATGTATTTCCTTTTGTCACCTGGGGCAATTTTTCCAACACGTAACACATGTGATGTTTTTTCTGCATTTGGAATAATCAGCTTTTCCCTGTGCTCATTAAGGGGAAAAAAACTGCAGCCAAGGTATTAACACAAAGCAAGGTATTAACAGTGCCCAATCTCTACCAAATACCGAGTTCCTTTGTCTATTACCTAATTAACATACTTTAATGAGTTCACCAAGTTTAATGAATACTTCATGTAAAACTAAGCACTTTCTACCTCCTAGATTAATCTGACACCTGATGTAACAGATCTGGCTAGATATTATGAATAATTCATGAGCTAGTATTTCTCAAATAACAAATAATAAAGAATATAAAACATTTTATATGGAAGGAGTTCTTAAAGATTTGCTGTATACTTACTTGAACATAGTATAATTCTTTCCAACATCTGTTGTTAACAGTAGCTTGAAAGAAACAATGTAATTTATGTAAATATATTTCTGTTCA
This sequence comes from Pteropus vampyrus, assembly GCF_000151845.1. NCBI lineage: Eukaryota > Metazoa > Chordata > Mammalia > Chiroptera > Pteropodidae > Pteropus > Pteropus vampyrus. The sequence continues at coordinate 25,758,465 of NW_011888783.1, read as the reverse complement.
TACTAATGATTTAAAAAATGCAATGAATCTTTTAATAGTAAAGCTCACAGCTTATAAGTTATATTCTATAAATAGACTCAGTTTGACACTGTTGAGTTGGTCTGCAGAGTATTTTTTTAGTTTTATGATGTGAATAATAAACATTTCTTTCATAAAAAACTGATTTTTTTAACTTTTGAAGTTGGAAAGAGTATTCATAATATTCTTGCTAATTTTTAATTGATTTGCCTTGAAATGTAGTTTGTGTATTTATATCTATGTGCAGTATTTCATGTGCCATTATATTTGGGGGTATAATAGGTCTAAGAATTTTAAGCACCCCATCTTAAGGTAACATCTGGGTATTAGGATCTATTTTCCTCCCATTTTCTTCATCCTACTGATAAAAAGAGGAGCAAGAAAATTATTTAATTTTATGATGTTATTTTTTGCAAATATTAAAAATATTGGCAAGTATTATTGGTGAAACAGAGATGAAAACCAACATCTCTGCCCACAGGGAGCTTAGACTTTAATAGGGAAGACAAGTTACGAAACAATTGTAGTACACTATGACTAGGGCTACAAATGAAGTTATTATGTACACACACTTAACTCTTTATGATTCAGCAACAAGAGGAAAGGTCTAATTTGACATTGCATGAAGCGAAATAGGAAGACACTGTGCAAATCCCTACTTACCATTTCAGCCATATGTTTAGTATAATCTATAGACATAAGCTAATGTGGATTTTTTAACATATCAAAATATACCTACCACAATGACTTGATATCAGTTACTTTGAGAAAACATACACAAACACATACACACATATACACATATATACATGTATTTGAGTAATGCTGCCATCATTCAAACCGTTTTTGCTCTTCCTCTTTTGGATTTGTATTCAGGGCCTATGGCAAATGCTTTGACTGTAGTAGCAGATTTTCATGCTTTGAGGGTAGATTTAGTTTTTCAAAGAGCCAGAAGTTATCCAGAACAAAATTTGTCAAATATTGTAGCTGAATAACAGCACAACATTATTTTTGTTGTTTAAAAATAATAAAATAGCAGATATGACAATCAAAAGTGTGACTATAAGGCAATGAGACTAATTTTCTTCTCTACTTGTAAACTGACTCTAAAGGCACTTTCAAAAAAGGTATTATTGAAGTATTTTGCATTGTAGCAGCAATGCTGGTATATGTTGCTTCAGTAACAGAAACTTTATAATTGCAGTATGTATATGTTAGTTGACTAATAAATGACTCTCATTCCAAAAATTTTAACTATGCCATTAATTAGAGTAAGGAATGTCAGATTTTCATGAGCCGCCTTCTGCTCTTACTACATACTTAGAGTTTTGCATTTAAGATGAGGGTGGCTGGGGTTGAGGGAGAGAGGAAGAAACTTGAATATGCCACTAAGTAATGAGTGAAGAAATCAAGAACATTTAGCCCAGAGTAGAAAGAATTTAGAGATAATATGATAGCTGTTTGAACATATCTGAGGGGCTTATATGTAGAAGAATTAGGTTCATTCTGTGTATTACAAGAGTGTCAGAAAATGGGTGATATAGAGAAACAGTTTCCCCAAATGGAACAGGCAGCCTAAGAGGCTGTGATTTCCTCATCACTAGAAGTATTCAAGTAGAGAACACTTAATTATATTGAGAAGGGAATTAAAATATTAGTTGATAGTGTTTTATCAACCTTGTGATTCTTTCTGTGATTCTTTCCATGACAGCTGAAGATTTTCCTTTCCAAAATAGATTTTACTAGTGCAGGGAATCCATAACCTTTTTTTACATATGCTTCAATTCCTATATCTTGGAATATAGTCAGGATATAACATAGTTTTTGGAACACATTACTTGATTTTTTTATACACATAGAATATGGATATGTATAACTTTTCCTTTTTTAGAGAAGTCCTTTAAAGCAGATTTCCAAATGGATTAATTTATCCTTATTCCTGGTTCACTACATTTAATTTGTGCACGAGAAATAATGCTGCATTTTCACATCTCAATGTGTATCACTTTGAATGTTCTGCAAGATGCCATCTTTCATTATTAAATAAAAGCATTGTGTTATGCTATCAAGTTCTAGCTTTTCATGATTTATACTAAGAATTTTGTGTAGAAGATCTTTTCTCCCTTTTGAATGTTTTAGTTTGTATCTGCTTCAGGTTGAAGCTTGCCTTTTGTCAGTATTTATAATAAATTAGCTTCTGAATATCATTTGAAATGCTAGATACAAGACATATGACTATAAAACAATTTCCATTTGTCAGATGAAACAATTTATTTTTAGCCCACTAGGTTGACTGTCTTTAATTTTTGTGAAGAAGCAAGCTAAATTTAATGTCTTTGCTACTAAACTGAGATTATAGGTTTGGGTAGAATTTGTGATTTTTGTAGGCAATTATTTTTATTTAGGAACACTGAAGGATGCATTTGTGTGAAAAGGCACTTGATCTGTTTCACTTATTTGAGGTAATATATTAAAAAAATACAGATTAGTGTTTTCTTGGACTGCCCTTTTTCAAGCCTAAGCAGATTAATTTGGTAATTAAATGTGCCATGGTTACTTTTGGTGCAATTAGGTACACAGGTACTATTATGTGCAATGCTAATATAAGTGACACACTTGGATTTAGAAATCATTTTATAATGATGGATACATTTTGTAGTACAGCAGATCTTCGAACAAGGGGGTTTCTTTCAATGTTTCCTTATAATGTTGATGAGATGCTATAAGAACTTAACTCTTGTTTATGTTAAGTAGCCTGTGGTAAAATTGGTTTTGTTATATGCTGTTTCACTTATAGTTGCAGAACTTAAGGACAATGCTAAGTGAGGACTTACTGTATCATTGGTAATAAGAATGTCATGTGATATGTAAAATAGGGTACAGTTGATATTTTAAAATATGATTAACCCTCACTGTTCATCTAGTGTAGGCAGAGGAAAATATGTTACTCTTATTTTAAAGATGAGAGAACAGACGCTCACTGTTGCTGTCACTCTGTAAAATAGTAGTGTGGAGAGTTATAATTTGGATTACCAATTCAGACCTCCAACTTGATGACTCAGTGGAACTGACTAGACTCATTCTGAAGCCATGGTTGGATATGCTTTCTAAAGGCTGAGGGAAACCATGACCTCCTTTTCAGGGTGTAAGTGTAGGGTCTGGAGTTAAATGGTCTCAGTTAAAATCTTGGTTCTGTTGCTTATTGTCTGTGTAGGTCTTGCTGTCTCTTCCATCCTCAGTTTTTGTACCCATAAATTTGTTATAATAATTTTACCTACTTGGGTTGTGGTGAGAATTAAATGAATTAATACATATGAAGTTTATAACAATGCCTGGTACACAATAATAAATAATATTATTTCAAACTCTAGGGTCTTTCATATTGTCTAGTTTTCTGAGAAACAGCCTTTTAAGTTGCTATTATTCAGAGCCCTTCCAATTTCCCTTCCTCTCTTTCTTCTTTTCTTCCTTCCTTCCACAAGCATTTATCAAGCATTTACTATGCTCTGGGCATTGGACATGAGGGAAAGAAATTTTCATTTTTCCTGGTCATTAGATTGAACAGTTTGTTGATGTACAAGATCACTTGCTTTGAGTTGTTCAGCCATTCCAGAATGAATGAGGCAAGGGTGTTAGAATCTTTGATCTCCCAGCTCTTATCTTTCAAGTTTTGAGCCCTTTCTGTTCTTGGCTGTTATGTCTATGTCCACTTAATTTACTTCCCTGTAAATCTGAAAATAATCAAGGTCATAGGATTAACTCTATCTGCAAAGATTTTTATAGTCTGGTTCAACACAATTTCTCTCTCTTAGTTTTGCAAAAATAATCTTTTTATTTCTCTTGAACATGCTTGTCTCTGCACTTTTGCTCACATACTTATTTCCACTGAGTGTAGCATTTCCTGTGGTCAGGAAATTAAATTCTCCAGGGTCCAGATCAGTCCTCACTCTTCTGGAAAGCTTTCTAAGACTACTCTCAGTATAAAATGTCTCTTCCTCTTCTGAGAGCCTGTCGAATTCGTCTGAACCTCTTATATGGTCCTTGCTGGGTATCTTTTGAATGCAGGAATTATTTTAGTATTTTTTTGTGTTTTTCCTGCCAGAATTTGGAACTGAACAGGTACAATAATAATGAATCTTCAATAAATAACAGTTGATTTGTTGACATAAGGCACAGTTTCTTTATATATCTAAGTGAAAAATATAATGTAAATTTAAAAACTGTCTGAAAATAATTGAATTGTATTAAATCTTTTATAGCTTTCAAGCCTTTTCATTGCAGAGTTAAGGGAATTTTTAGCTTTTAAATTATAATCATATTGCTAGGTACTAGGGAAACATGAAAGTAGATATGATCAAAAATGATCTTTGATCTCAAGGTACTTGCAATTCGGAAAGAGGAAAAGGGTATAAATTAAGGCAGAAATAAACGGGTTCTTAAGAAGCGTTCATGTATTTTTGTAGTGTTTGGAAATGACAATTTAATTTTGATTAGGTAAATTAGAGAATGCTTTATCAAGAAAGCGGCATTTGAGCGGATCTTTGACTCCTGAAAGGAATTTGATAGAAAGAGGATGAGAGTGTGGGCAAACTGTCATGATGGGAAGATAGGGTACATGGTGGAATGTTCTGAGAAGTGAGGCTGGTGATGTACTTTGGAATCAGTTTATTAAAGACCTGATGGCTTTTGAGAAGTGAAATAGCATAGGCCAAACTGTTTAAGCATGACAACCCTTATGGCCTCTGTAGAAATAAATGAGAGTTGAATGATTAGCAAAGGGGACTTTAATTTTATAAGTTTTTCTGCTTTATGCATTTTTAGAAACTTGAGAAATATCTGAAGAGTGCCTTACAATTTAATGTAAAAAACCCAAAATTTCTAATAAAGAATGAAGTAACAAATATCTACCCCCGCCTTTTTTTTCCAAATTAGAGACAACAGTCTTTCAGATTAACTGAGTTCTTTCCTTGCCTCACTGATTTTCATCATCTTTTACTTTAGGGGTGTTAGAAATAAGGAAACCTTTTATGCTGCATTACGTATCTTTTTGCATATAGATTTTTGTTCTTTCAAGATTAGATTAAAAAAAAGCAGTTCACAATTCAGCAAAATGAATTGTAGCATTAACAATTGAGGTTAACAGGCATTAACCTCCTGATCCAAATTATTGATCTAATTCTCAGTCAGTGTTAAATACCGATGCTAAATTATACCAAAGCGAATATCTAATTTTCTACTTCTCTAAGTATAAAGAATGCTGTGAATATGTTTTTAACTTCTTATTTAATTATAGTTATTTTGATTATTAAAAAAAATTTGTTCCAGAGGTACAAGATAAAAGAAAAAACATCTTGGGATGTTGCAGTTTGAAAAATGAGGACAGTTATTTTAGGTCATCGAATAAAGGTCAAATCATTCTGTAGGTTTTGAGTGTCAAACCAATGCTTATATCATCTGGGTATGTTAATGGATATTATTACACTGGGAAACTGCTTTGGGTAGGGAGTTGAGGAATGAACTGTATAGTAACTGATGCATTAATCTGTCCGCTAACACTCTTGATGAAGCAATCGAATAACAAAGAATGAAATTAGCAACATTGGATTAGCTGCAATGTTCTTGGATGGATGTTGAGAGAGTCTGAGGTTGTATCTGGGCTCTTTCCCTAATTTACTGTGTTAATTTCCTGTCTAAATAGAGTATGCAGTGCCTTGCCTTGATTCTAGTTAATGATGAATTTGTCGTGAGGGTCAGTTTCATCGGGTCAAGGTGTGCTTTGAAATATTTGATGGAAATACCTTAGTGAAATTATAATCACTCTTTCCAAAGTTGACAGTACTTTAAAAGAGAAATTAGCATTAATTTTGAGTAGATGGCTGGAGTTGGGAGAGGGGAGGAGAATAAACTTTTTTAAAAACTTTATGAAAGGTACAACCTGGTAAGGTTTTCCTAGCAGCAATGAATATGATCTTATTTTAACAGATTAAACAAATAATGTGTCTGCTTCTATATCTCATTAAAATACCATATAGAAATTTTTAAAAATTGCCTTGAAACATGAGAATATTGAGTACAAAGCAATTAAATAGTAATGTATTTTTTAAAGTGAGAATTAGAAATTCAGTGTTTTCCAGACATGTTTGAAAAAAAAAATAGACCTTATATTTAAAAATAGATAAGTTTCAACAAGATGATGGCATTTAGTATCAGCCCAGTTTAAAAACATGTTTATAAGAGTCATTAGCTGGATAAATATTTATTAAATGGTTCCTAAGAAGGCAGCGTGGTGTACTAAAGTGATGTGGAATGTGTTAATAAGTGGGTCTGAATTCAAAACGCCTCTAGTGTCCTTATCTATAAAATGGGATAAAAATTCCTACTTCACAGAATTGTGAAGATTGTGAGCAGTGCATTTAAAGTGCCGGATACCTGGTAGATGCTAAATGAATGGTGTATGATAGCAGACATTTAATAGACGGTAACTATTATAATTGTTTCTGCTGCTACTGCTGCTGTTGCTGCTAAGCCCTGTGCCAGTAGTTGAAAATAAACATCTTTCTGTATCAAAGGGAAAGGGTTTTATTTCCTTTTTAATACACTGTTCTAATGAAAGGAGAGACATCTAGTTGATCACCTAAAATTATATCACAAAATGTTTTGATTTTCATAATATGATTGGGACTAGATGACATTGTGGTTAAGAGAAGAAATATATACATAGCCCATTTATATATACTCTAATTTGGAAAGAAAATGATCTTCCTCCCTTTTTCCCTCCCTCCCTCTCTCGCATCAAAAAAAAAATATGAAAATACTATCATTGCACAACTATTTGACATAGCTACTGTGTTGTGTCCTGGAGATACAGCATTGAACAAGGCAGAATTGACTCCTGCTATCAAAGAGCCTTCATTCTACTGAGAAAGACAGACATAAAGAACTAAGGAAACTAATTTTGTCAAGTTAATTCAAACATTTAAAAAAGAAAGAAACCAAATACTGTTAAGCATAACATTTCTGAAAATGGGCAGGCATCTAGTACTTTTCTCATTCCAAGTTATAGCAGCTTAATGGGACTTTTAATAAAAAGTTCTTAGCACAGCAAACCTATCCTATTTTAGTGATCTTAAGAAAATAAAATCCATTTCGAGATTAGAATTGTGAAGTTGCTGTCGAACCAGCTTACTGAAGCTGTAATTAACTTTGTGTGACAGCGGCCTGTGAGGCGAGAGCTTGTATTTCGTGATGAGGGAGCAACTCCAACTTGGCCACTGACTTAATTGTGCCCTTGAGACCATCTTGAAACCCCACTAGTTTTCTCTCATTCTATTTTTGTATTTTATTCCCCTTCGCATATGCCAGAGATGACCTTCATTGTGGTGAACATCCCTGACAGAGGGAGGGTGGACCTGAAACCTGCTCATGCAGTGTCTGCCCAGCTTAGAAGGCTCTGAATGTCAGATAGCACAGATATGCTACTCAAGTGTTCCCAGGGCCCACCCATGTCTTGCTCTGGTAACTTTTTTTCAAATAATAAGTTTTATAGGAATTAAAAAATCAGCTTAACTATAGTATTTTTTTTTGGAAGACAGTTATAGAATTTTAAAACCTAAGATGTAAAGGTAAAGAAACCATAATTTATGTGACACCAGTTAGCTACATGACTTTAGCAAGACTCTTTGCCTCTATGGCTTTCCCTTTTCCTCATCTATAAAATAAGAGGACTTGCCTAGATCTCTTCCAAGTCCCTTCTTAACTCCCAAAGAAGTCTATACTTCTATAATTCCATGGACACTTTTCTTATATTTTCTTTTACATGTCTACATTTTGTTTATTGAAATATAAAATAGCTATTTTCTGCTCCAATTCACTTTTGCCAAAAAATCATGAAAAATATGTAAAGCTGTTTGATTTTTTAAATTTTCAAAATAAAAATTTGCAATTTTGGCTTTGCATTTCTATGCCTATTTTTAAAAAAATTCTTCCATCATAGGTATTTGATTCCCTCAATAAAACAATGTGATTTTCTTTTTTTTTCATATTTTTATTCAAAATTAGAATTCTTTTCTTTTGTTTAATTGAATAGTTTGTAAAAAAACCTTTATGCTAAACCTCTAGATTAGAACCTGAGGACCAGAGACCATGGGTAGGTTTCAAGTGGATGTGCTTTGTATACTTATGTCAGCAGATAGTTTTTGTCATTATGAAAGGAGACTGTGATCCCCATAATTTGAAGAATTATTCACTGCATTGGGTAGATCAGTGAAAGGTATTACTTTGAGAGATTCTTGATAGCCTTTATGATATAACCATGGGATCAGGGTGGATAGGAATAATCAGCTTATGTCTTCTCTGAGAATATTATAGCTCTATCATAGACATGGATGCAAATGCTAAAATGCCATTTAAAATAAAAATAAAGATTATTCATTGTCTTTTTTGTTGATCTGTTATTGGTATTTGTATGTCAAAGTTCTCATTTCTTTTTTTTTACTCCTGACCTCATGTCTTCTGTTAACTTTACATATATGGTGATGTTGTGTTATCTTTGCTATCTAAGAAATTTACTTTGTTGGGAGTACAGTTTAAAAACTCTTATAAATTAAAGTTGTTTATTGGAGAAGCTAAGGTATTTAAGTTTTAAGAAGAACTGTATTGAAATAAATGGAGTGTAATTAAATATTAGAAATACTAAAAATAATACAAAATATATGCTTTGAAGAGTTTAATTACATGTATAAAATATTACATATAATTTATTAAAAATATATGAAATATTGACATAAAAAATTGACTTTAATTCAAAATTTTTGAGGATTACTTATGCCTTGAGTTGCTTCACAAAAAAATATTTCAATATATTTGGAAAATGCAAGGCTGCCATGTTTTTGTAGTTACATTTGTAGTTCTATATAAATGGTAGCTTCTGGAGCTGTGCTGTATGGCGGCACTGGGTAAGTGTTATATATATATCTCCTTTTAGCCTATTAGAGGCTCTAATAAGCCCTACAGTAATATTTTAAATTTTGTTTATTTGACTAGACAACTTAAAAAATTATGGCTATTAAAATGGTGAAGCAAGTGTTCTGCAGAACAGCAGAAAATTATTCCAAATGGATTTAACAAGATATTTTATTCTTGAGGTGCCCAATGTTATATACTTTGAAATATTCAGTTTGATTTAAGTGATATTGACAAACACCCAGACAATTTCCCCAGAGTTACTATAGAGTTTTGGTCAAGTAGTGGTAGGTAAAATTGATTGAGAACTTATTATGTACAAGTCATTACCCTAGTTATGTGATAGATGTGATTACTATATTTATTTTATATATGACAAAACTGATACATAAAGAAATCAGATGACTTTTCATAATTTGGCACCAGTGTTAGAATCAGAGGTGAACCTGGGTGGTTTCACTATTGCACATAGAGTATAATCTATTTGTTTTGTCCCCCAAATCTTTGATTGTCATTATGGCAACAGAATGCTAATTTTAGAAGGGGTCATGGATGCAGGGTGGGCAAAGGGTATGTCCTGAAATCATATGGTCCTCCTTTTCTCCATTTGTTTCATTCACAGGATCTTTCAATTTTCAAATATTTAGGTAGGAGGCATTTATGGTCATTATCTTTACCTTTCTAATCTTCTTGCTTTTCTCTTTTTCACTGTGTATCTTAAAATGTTAACTTTAGACAGATTCATCTTTCTTTATAACCTGACTTACTTTAAGCCCAAATGAATTCCTTTGAGGAACCAAATCTGTCCTAATCTAGATGATTGGTTTAGATAATGAATCTAGGAGAGTTAGGAAGTGATTGAATACAGAAAGGGAATAGAGCATTGTATTCAAGCTCTGGATACTTCCAATATCTTCTAAGATATGGAGAAAGTACTTTACTTACTTAAAAACTGGCTCATTTTTGCAATTTATAGAGAGAAAGTACTGTACACATGAAGCCAGATGCTTATCGCTTTCTCTCATACATGACTTTAAATCAATATAGAAAACTATTATTGCTAAAATGAAGGATTAAACAGGTATTTTTTTGTTATAATATACACATGATAAAGTGCATGAATCTTAGATGTACAGTGAGTGAATGTTCACATATACACATGCCTGTGCAACTACCATTTTATGAAGACATGCAGCTTCATCAGATATTGGGTATGTAACCAATACCCAAGAAGGCTCCCTCATGCCCCTGCCCAGGCAATGCCATCTCTTACCCAGAAGTAACCATTGTTCCAATATATATCACCATAGATTAGTTTGATCTGTTCTTGATCTTCGTATATGTTGAAATCATACAGTATGAACACTTCAGTGTCTGACTTTTGCTAATCATTATGTATGCTAGATTCACCCATGTTCTTGCATGTAGCAGTAGTTCATTCTTTTTTTTCTTTGTAGTAATATTCTGTCATGTGAATATATCATAATTTTTTTATCCATTTTACTTTTATGGACATTGGATTATTTTAATTTTTGGTTATTATGAATAAAATTAATATAAACATTCTTACATATTTTGCTTTTATAGACATAGGAAATGCTTTCTCTTAGGTATATAACGAAGAGTGAAATTATTAGGTTATAGGAGGTGCATACATTTTACTTTAGTCCCTATTGCCCACTGTTGCCCACAAGTTTTCCAAAGTGACTTTTATCAATTTACAGTCCCACCAGTAATATATGAGAGTTCTAGTTGCTCCACATACTTGCTAACTCTTTGTAACAGTCTTAAATTTTAGCCATTCTTGTGAGTGTTTAGTGACATAGATATTTCATGCACAGGGAGGAATTCAAGACTTGTCAATCTTTAGTTTGTTTTTCAAATTAAATAAGCAGATACTTATTTTGAGCGTATTGTGTTCAAGGTGCTAGATAATATTTTGAAGTTTGCACAGTGACAGATGATTCACTCATGTTCTTGCATGTAGCAGTAGTTCATTCTTTTTTTTCTTTGTAGTAGTATTCTGTCATATGAATATTTTTTTTCTTTGTAGTAGTATTCTGTCATGTGAATAGTGAGATTGTAAGATATAAAAATATTTTATATTGTGTACCTAAAACTAATGTAACCAATATAATATTGTATACCAACTATTCTTGAATAAAAATACAAAAAAATCTGGAATATCTTTGCTTCTTCTATTGCAGCTGTAAGTCAACATTTTTGGTTTGTTTGTGTGTAGTATATTAAAATTGCCTTGTAAATGGCCTCTCTACCTTCATTTTTTTTTGAGTTTTGCAATTCATTTATTGAAAACTTATACATAGTTTGGCTGTAGAATTCTAAAATCATAATTTTTTCCAAAAAAGTTTTTATCCCATATCACAGAATAATGATTATAGCAAAGGAATATATAAATCACTCAATTTGCTTCTCATTGTGTTAAACAGAGAATTATTGGCTCATTTGGTAAACATTACCTCGTATGCTTCATCAGCATCATCATCATCATCATCATCATCATCATCATCATCATCTTCAATAGCTTCTTCAGTAAAGTATAACACTGATCTTGAGATTATATGTCGTAAAAAGTGACCAGTTTCAAAGTCTACAGTAAGGATAGCTTGAGCATCATCATCCAGATCTCCACTCTCAGGAACTACAGGAGGGGCAAAAAATTAAAGAGTCATTGAAAACTGTTTTGGTCACAGTACGAACTGTCCCACGTCCCTTGTGTTTCTGCTTCTTTTTAATAGTTTTCAAAGTGACATTCTTCTCCTTTTTCCAATCTATCTGGAACCCTGTGCAAATGATAATTTCTGGTCCATCAAAAGAAAAAGGATCAGAATTATCTGGTTCTGACCTTATCCTAGAGGTCTTTGTCAACACTTCATTTGTGAAATATTCATTGGATTCAAAGTGAAATTCTAAGACAAAATTCATAGGCTGACCAGCATCTGTGAACTTCACTTTAATATCTTTCAAGTGCTTCATAATAAATTCATTATGTTCCTGAACCATATCA
>NW_011888783.1:25742419-25746408 GCF_000151845.1 Pteropus vampyrus | reverse complement strand
CGTCCCTTGTGTTTCTGCTTCTTTTTAATAGTTTTCAAAGTGACATTCTTCTCCTTTTTCCAATCTATCTGGAACCCTGTGCAAATGATAATTTCTGGTCCATCAAAAGAAAAAGGATCAGAATTATCTGGTTCTGACCTTATCCTAGAGGTCTTTGTCAACACTTCATTTGTGAAATATTCATTGGATTCAAAGTGAAATTCTAAGACAAAATTCATAGGCTGACCAGCATCTGTGAACTTCACTTTAATATCTTTCAAGTGCTTCATAATAAATTCATTATGTTCCTGAACCATATCATTGAGCAAGTCAACATTCTTAAAAAGTCAACCAAAATTCAGGCATTCCCTTGGGGTCTTCTTTTTCTTCATCCTTTTTCTCATCTTCAATCTTGGCTTTTTCTTTCATCTCCAAAATTTCATCTTCCTCATCTGGTTTCCATTCACATTATTCTTCTGTGGGTTCATAAATTGCATTAATGATCTCAAATTGCTTATCAAATAATGGCTGATAGAGAACAGCATACTTTCTTTCAAGATCATGAACTTCCTCATAGAACTTTGCTTCTATCTGTGCACATTTAACTTGAAAGTTTTTGAGAGCATTCACTCATTTTTTAACTATCCTAGGCAAGCTTTCAATGTATCCTGTTGGTGTTTCTACCAGACCATCACATCTTTCTTGGAGAGCTGCTAGAATTTGAGGATTTTGTATCATCTGAACAGTCAGCTGACGTGCTTTGATTTTTGTTTCTCCACCAGTTTCTTCTTCTTTTACTTCTTCAATATCATCCAAATCTTAAGTTCAGACTGTTCTTTGTTGTCAGTGTCTGCCATGTTGTAAGAACGCCAAATATCGGTGGGTAGCACGGGGAGCCAGGTAGCTGGAGCTGCGCAGGCATTGACTCAAGGCAGTGACATGAAGAGCAGGAGGTGACACAAGCAAGCAGACGGCACTAAAAAAGCTCTCCAGCTTCATTTTGAGTTGCTTTATTCATTCTCCTATTACAGTGTTCTTTCTAAAAACTAGATCTCATCACTTGAAGTCATTCTCTCCTTAAAATTCTTCAACTGTTTTTCATTGATTTTTGGGTAAAATGGATTCTTTAGCATGTTACCTAAAACTTGGTTATAATCTAGGCCTGGCCAATATTTCTAGCTTCATATCTTGCCACCTCTCTCAGGTATATGTACAGTTTTCCATATACCATGAATTATTTCCATTTTCCTGAACCCACTAAAGTATTTCATACTTTTGCATATGGTGTTTCTCTTTGTGTTCTTCTTGCTTAAAGGAGTTGGATGAAGTTTCTCTTCTAGGAAGCCATTTCTGGTCTACCATCTCCATCTAGTTTAAATGCCCCTTCTCCATGCTCCATATATTCAGAACTCCATGCATTCTGCTTGCAGAATACTGTAATTGTTGGTTCATTTATTCATTTTCTCTACTAGACTGTGATTTTCTTAGAGGTAAGGCTGTTGTCATTCATACTTAATAGATGGTCAGTAAATACGTAGATTAGCTGGAATTTTAGCCACTTATTGTATAGGATTTTTCACCCAGCCCCCCAACCTCCCTCCCATCTGGCAATCACTAGTTTGTTCTCTGTTCTCTGTATGAGTCTGTTTCTGTTTTGTTTTTTCATTTATTTTGTTCTTTAGATTACATATGTAAGTGAAATCATATGGTATTTGTCTTTTTCTGTCTTATTTCACTTAGCATAATATACAAATAATATTTTAAAGGACACATTGATATGACTTAGCAATAGACTAGGCCATAACTTTATTTCTTTTTAACTCTTCTTAGTTCAATAAGAAGCTAGGAGTATTAGCTTACCCAATTTTACTTAAAGAATATCATAAAGGTAAGTGACGTAAGTCAGACAGAGAAAGATGAATATCATATGATTTCACTTATATGTGGAATCTAAAAACAAAATAAACAAACAAATAAAATAGAAACAAATCTATAGATATAGAGAACATTTTGTTGGTTGCCAGATGGGAGGGGGTTGGGGGAATGGGTGAAAAGACGAAGGAATTAAGAAGTACAAATTGGTAGTTACAAAATAGTCATGGGGATGTAAAATATAGCCTAGAAATATACTCAATAATATTGTAATAACTATGTATGGTGTCATGTGGGTAATAGATTTATGAGGGTGATCACTTTGTAAGTTATATAAATGTCTCAGCACTATGTTGTACACCTGAAACTAATATAATATTGCATGTCAACTGTAATTGAAAAAAAATTATCTTAAAAAGAATATCAAATTGCAGTCTTTTGTCTCCTTTATCTTATGTGAGGTCGATGCCACTTAAAAATCCTCATTATCATTTTCTATCCACCCAAATCTATTTGTAACTATCATAGAGAACATCATGGACTCACAATCTTCCTTTCCCTGCCGTTGGCTGCTAACATTCATGCACATGAGTCATATAATTCCTCCCTGTCAGCACTTCACATCAACCATGCACCATTTAAGACTTAATCATCGAGTGTCATGAATTCACCTAGAATCAGAAGCTCATAGAATTATGAAACCAGTAAGGACTATATAGTTCATATTTATTTTGGAGATGAAACTCTGAGGCCAGAAATATTAAGTGACTTATCTATTTCACAGCTAGTTCCAAGTCTTCTGAATTTTATTCTAGTATGCTTTTTATTATATCATAACATATTTTTTAACCCTAATTTTTTGTGTTCCAAAACATTCTTAACCTTTCTTAGATCGAAGTAACTTTACTCCTTATATTCTTATACTCACTGAACAAACTTCTCCTTTTTATCAGGATTCCTATATTCAAGATATACTTTACTGCATTAAATACTTTCTCACTATATATGACTGCTTGTTTGGTGTGTAGGACAGTTATCACTATTTTAATACTCTTCTTTCTAATATATTAAACTTTCTCATCTTCTTAATCTTTTGATGTGATCACTGTGGCTATTCCTTCCTCTTCTTAATTTTTGTGTTTCTGTTCCTGGTGTGCTCATTAAAGAAGTAAAGGAATCATGGGATTATTTCATGCTATTAGTCCTTAGCGTTGTCATACATGTCCTTATCTCTACTTTGAGCTAATGTTTCCATTTTTTTCCTTCTTTTTATTGTAGTATACATGTAGAAAAGTATGCTTCTACTTTTGTCTTTTGAAAAATGAAGACCTTCAGAAACAATGAGACTTGTCCTCCTTTTTCTTGATCTTAACATGTCACTTTGTCCATTTTCCCAAAGTGTATTTTGTAAAAAAAAACTAGTCCTATCAAATACTTTGTGGAAAACAGAATTTCACTTTGAACATATTTTGAAAATATTCATTTTATATTCCTTTCTTGAATTTAACAAGCTCAATAGCAGTCAATAACAAATCTAATACTAAAGACAGTTTTATAATTTCATTTAATCTAGTGTTTTTCAAATTTATTTGCCCATGGAATCATTTTTGTTCTAACATTCATTAAATCCTTTAGTACTAGTGTAACAGAAAATGAGTGTGTATAGATGATGCTTTTAGAGCTCTGTACTTGTAAAAATGGTAGGTACTTCAGGAAAAGGGAAGTCAATTAGATGAAGCTTGAATGGGAAGACCAGTGAATCCAGTTTTTAGTTTTCGAGATGAAGATATATGTGGAAATTTACAGAATTTAGGTTTAGTGAGATGCTGTTTTGTTATCTAATTCTACATAACAAACCACCCTAAAATTCATGGCTTAAAAAAATAATTATTTGCTCATGATCCTGCACTCTGGGCTGGGTTCATCTGTATGGCTCTTTGGCTATTCTTAAGAATTGCCATCTGGAGTTGCTGGGGGCTGGGCTCAGATAAGATGCTGGGTGGGTGGGAATTTTTTCTCTTTCCATGTAGTGTTAGGTCCTCTCCCCTTTCAGGTGATCTCTGCTAATGGTGTCTCCTGAAGAGTACAGACTTTTTATATGGCAGATCATTGTTCCCAACAATGCAAAAATGGAAGCT
>NW_011888783.1:25731001-25741904 GCF_000151845.1 Pteropus vampyrus | reverse complement strand
ATGAGGGTGATCACTTTGTAAGTTATATAAATGTCTCAGCACTATGTTGTACACCTGAAACTAATATAATATTGCATGTCAACTGTAATTGAAAAAAAATTATCTTAAAAAGAATATCAAATTGCAGTCTTTTGTCTCCTTTATCTTATGTGAGGTCGATGCCACTTAAAAATCCTCATTATCATTTTCTATCCACCCAAATCTATTTGTAACTATCATAGAGAACATCATGGACTCACAATCTTCCTTTCCCTGCCGTTGGCTGCTAACATTCATGCACATGAGTCATATAATTCCTCCCTGTCAGCACTTCACATCAACCATGCACCATTTAAGACTTAATCATCGAGTGTCATGAATTCACCTAGAATCAGAAGCTCATAGAATTATGAAACCAGTAAGGACTATATAGTTCATATTTATTTTGGAGATGAAACTCTGAGGCCAGAAATATTAAGTGACTTATCTATTTCACAGCTAGTTCCAAGTCTTCTGAATTTTATTCTAGTATGCTTTTTATTATATCATAACATATTTTTTAACCCTAATTTTTTGTGTTCCAAAACATTCTTAACCTTTCTTAGATCGAAGTAACTTTACTCCTTATATTCTTATACTCACTGAACAAACTTCTCCTTTTTATCAGGATTCCTATATTCAAGATATACTTTACTGCATTAAATACTTTCTCACTATATATGACTGCTTGTTTGGTGTGTAGGACAGTTATCACTATTTTAATACTCTTCTTTCTAATATATTAAACTTTCTCATCTTCTTAATCTTTTGATGTGATCACTGTGGCTATTCCTTCCTCTTCTTAATTTTTGTGTTTCTGTTCCTGGTGTGCTCATTAAAGAAGTAAAGGAATCATGGGATTATTTCATGCTATTAGTCCTTAGCGTTGTCATACATGTCCTTATCTCTACTTTGAGCTAATGTTTCCATTTTTTTCCTTCTTTTTATTGTAGTATACATGTAGAAAAGTATGCTTCTACTTTTGTCTTTTGAAAAATGAAGACCTTCAGAAACAATGAGACTTGTCCTCCTTTTTCTTGATCTTAACATGTCACTTTGTCCATTTTCCCAAAGTGTATTTTGTAAAAAAAAACTAGTCCTATCAAATACTTTGTGGAAAACAGAATTTCAC
This sequence comes from Pteropus vampyrus, assembly GCF_000151845.1. Classification (NCBI taxonomy): domain Eukaryota; kingdom Metazoa; phylum Chordata; class Mammalia; order Chiroptera; family Pteropodidae; genus Pteropus; species Pteropus vampyrus. Next base: position 25,740,754 of record NW_011888783.1, on the reverse strand, counting down.
TTTGAACATATTTTGAAAATATTCATTTTATATTCCTTTCTTGAATTTAACAAGCTCAATAGCAGTCAATAACAAATCTAATACTAAAGACAGTTTTATAATTTCATTTAATCTAGTGTTTTTCAAATTTATTTGCCCATGGAATCATTTTTGTTCTAACATTCATTAAATCCTTTAGTACTAGTGTAACAGAAAATGAGTGTGTATAGATGATGCTTTTAGAGCTCTGTACTTGTAAAAATGGTAGGTACTTCAGGAAAAGGGAAGTCAATTAGATGAAGCTTGAATGGGAAGACCAGTGAATCCAGTTTTTAGTTTTCGAGATGAAGATATATGTGGAAATTTACAGAATTTAGGTTTAGTGAGATGCTGTTTTGTTATCTAATTCTACATAACAAACCACCCTAAAATTCATGGCTTAAAAAAATAATTATTTGCTCATGATCCTGCACTCTGGGCTGGGTTCATCTGTATGGCTCTTTGGCTATTCTTAAGAATTGCCATCTGGAGTTGCTGGGGGCTGGGCTCAGATAAGATGCTGGGTGGGTGGGAATTTTTTCTCTTTCCATGTAGTGTTAGGTCCTCTCCCCTTTCAGGTGATCTCTGCTAATGGTGTCTCCTGAAGAGTACAGACTTTTTATATGGCAGATCATTGTTCCCAACAATGCAAAAATGGAAGCTGCCAGGATTTCTGAAAGCGTTGGCTTAGAATTCTCACAGCATAATTTATGCTGCATTTTATTGCTTTAAGCAAGTCACAAGCCTAGTTCAGATTCAAGGTGGGGGGACTACAGAAGGATGTGAATACAGAGTATCATGGTAGATTAGGGGCACTGTGCAGCGTTCTGCCACATATACTATATAGCAAATGGAATAGCAAGTAGATCAGCTCAAGAAAGAGATTTTAAAATTTCTTATTGAGTTATATATTTTACACACTAGAAGAATGAAGCAAGGACTGTATTTTGTTTACTATTATATTCCTGGCCTTAAGCACAGTGTGAGGTACTTCAGAGGAATTCAATAAACTTTTGTCTAATAAATGAATATATATAAAGAGAAGAGTGGGGGGTTAAGTACTGAATCTACAGAAATGATTCACAGAGTGGGAACAGTCAGAGAACCAGCCAAAGGGAGAATTTCAAAGGAGAGAACTGTAAATGACAGTCAGTGTAGCAGAGACGTCAAAGAGCATTAATGTAGAGAAAAGCCTATAGGCTTTTATTAGCATTCCTTGAAGCTGCAAATATCATTCTTTATTCTGTCGTCCTTTGTTGGTAGGTTGAAATGTTTTTAGAGGTTTCTCAAGTTTTTAAAGTCTAAGTTAGCTAAATTTTACTTTTAGGCACCTAAAAAAAGTGTAATGGCCCCAGTGAATCTGTTTTATGGTAACTCGACTGAAAGAGGAATAATGCATGACAAGTAGCTAAAACATTTTTGTAAGGTGTTATAATTTTGTAAAATCTTTAATAATATGTAGGGAAAATAAAAACTAGTAAGATCAGACAAGACGATAGAGTCTAGAGTTACAATCAGAAGTAGAGATCATTCAATTTTTTTATTGTGGTAAAATATACTTAAGATAAAATTTACCATTTTAACTTTGTACAATTCAGTGGCATTAAGTGTTATTCATATTTTTGTGCACCCATCACCACTATCCATCCTCAGAACTTTTCCATCATCAACTTTTTCATCAACTCTTTAATCATTCTGTTAGGTATGTACCATTACCAATCCTATTCTGAAATTCTGTATTCATTTAACATTAACCTCCTAATTTTCTCTCCCTCCAGTTGCTGGCAATCACCATTCTTCCTTCTGACTCTATAAATTTGACTACTCTAGGTTTGTTACATAAACAGAATTATACAGTATTTTTCCTTTTGTGCTTGGCTTATTTGACAACGTAATGATTTCAAGGTTCACCCATGTTGAAGCATGTATCAGAATTCCATCCCTTTATAATGCTAAGTAATATTCCATTATATGTCTATACCGTGGTTTGTGTGTGTGTGTAATATTCCATTATATGTCTATACCATGGTATATGTCTATACCATGGTTTGAATTGTTTTCACCTTTTGGTAATTGTGAATTTTTTTTTCTGCGTAAGAATAGTAATTTTCCACTTTTCCCTCCTTGAAGTCTATTTGAATTCTCTATATTCACTTTTCTAATTTTGGTCATTCAGGAAATTTTCTGGAAAGGTACTCCAGAGAGAATAGTGAAAGACATTTGCAGCTGTAGGTAGAAAGCACGGCCATACTTTTCTCATGGTTGTAGAAGAGCTTGAATAAAGACTTGAAAGAAGAGGATGTTATTCTCCAGGGTTTTTATAAAAGGAAAGAGTAAGATTTTTGCCATTGTATGACCTTGGACAATGTATTCAATCTTCCGAGCCTCAACTATAAAATAGAGAAATAATATCCATCTCATAGATTTGTTGCAGGGATTGAAATGAGGTACTTGGCTCCTAAGAGGTTAATAAATAAAATAAAATTTATGTATGCATGTCATTATTCTTGTATCACAAATATAGGCCTAATGCTTGTGATGAAATAACTTGATAGAGGTTTGTTGCATAATTTCAGACTGCTGAGAAGAGTGTAGCTAGAAATGGGCCGTCATCTTCTAGAGTTGCTGATTTTGAGGTCCAAAAAAAGGCCAGTTAAGGAGTCACATGCTATGTATGTTAAGATGCTGTAGGAAGAGATGATAAGCAGCAGGTTCACATATGGACCCCATGGAGAAGCATAAGGGCAGAGAGCCTAATTGCAGGCATTGAGCTGCTTATCACCTGGGCAACTCAATTTTACTAGATCCAGTGTAATTATCAGCAGGGATTTGTTTATTCACTTATGGTTAATGATTCTTCTAAGCAACACTGGGTAGGTCAGTTAAAAACTAATAATATCTACCATTTATTTATTGAGTGTTTACTATGTTCTAGACCCCGTGTTAAGTGCATTACCTATGTCGTTTTATAATCCTCACAATCATTCTGTTAGGTATGTACCATTACCAATCCTATTTTAAGATGAAGAAATTGAGATTTAGAGAGATCAAGTAATTTGTCTAAAATTACACAGCTAGGAAAAGGTAAAGTTAATATTTGAGCTCAAGCACTTTAACCGTGCTTTAACTACTACACGAAAATTAAATTTCCCTTTTCGTTTTATATCCTGATTATCATCCAAGGTTATTTGATTTAATTTCAATTACATTTACACAGAATGTTTCAAGTTTATCAATTACTAAATTTTAAAAGATAGGTAGGTTAAAATGCGAAGAGGATTTGTATTTAATGTTAACTTTCTCTTTGATTAGGAAAACTAAAGAACTTCCTACATTTCTACAAAGAGAGGAACTATACATGAAAATGATTCAAGGTCAAAGATGTTGCAGTTAAGCCTGGAGAGGATGTTATGAGGTTACCAAGTATTGTGTTTTTCAAGTAATAGTGTTACTATTAAGAAGTTTCCTTCTGTGGAAATTGCACCAGAGGAAAGGCATATCCTTTTATTTTACTCATCCAGTAAATATTTATTAAACATCTACTAGAGATTATAGACTATAAAGGTTTGCAATATTAAGAAAGGCACAGTTCCTGCCATCAAGGAGGTGAAGGTCTAATGGTGAGAATGGACAATCAAATACTATAATATCAAATACAAGGTCCTGAGGGCAGAGGAGTTAGCCCTAGATAGGAAGGTGGAGAAAGGAAAGAGAGAGAAAGAATTCGGTTGAAGCTATGTTGCCCAAGATTCAAAGGGAAATGATTAAAAATAGAATAAATAAAATTAAAAAACAATGACAGACTTGGAAAAAGATTTATAGCATATGCGATACTCCAGGGTTGATATTTTTTGTATATAAACCACTTTTATGAACAATATTAAAATCAAATCCCTTTGACTGGGATTTGAGAGAGGAAGTTTACAAAGCACATTGTCAGTGTCCTTGTAGAAGAATAAAGCGTACAAGCAATTCCCAAAAGAATTACAAATCACCTCAATAGTAATAGAAGTGACAAATTAGTATAAAATTAAGATATATTTTTTCAAATATCAGTTTGTTAAAGCTTAAAAGATTCATAATAACCATTATTGATGAGGGAAGGATAAGGGAAAGGGGCATTATCGCTGACTTACAAATACAGATTAAATAGTTTCATTCCTTTTAGAAGATACTTTGGCAGCATGTATCGGGAGCGTTAACTTCTTCTGTCAGAGAATTACTTCCAGTAATTCATTAAAAGGAAACAAATAATTAGAAGTCTGAGGAAAATTGTGTGTAGGGGTTATATCACAGCACAGTTTACAATAGCAAAATATCAGAAATCATGTTTGTTAATTAATTAGATTGTCCTTGTGATAGATGGATGTCCTGCTATTAGCATTAGGTTATAGAAGACTTTTAGAGAAAATATCAGAAAATGTGCATGATGAATTCCTAAGTGGAAAAAAATTACAAAGAAATATGTATGATTCTGTGTATGTATTTAAGTATTGAAGTGACATACATCAAAATGTTTGCTGTGGTTCTTTTCAATGTGTTAAAACTGCAAGTAAGTTTATTTTTCTCTGTACTTCTTTTGTTTTCCATGTTTTCTGTAAACAAGTATATTTTATTAATTAGGAAAAATATGATTTTAAAATAATTTCTTGGATTTATAAATTGGTATGATCATATGTCAATTTAGCAAGTATCAGTTTGTGTCTTGTAGATATGTAGACATAAGCCATGTCTACATGATAAAAATGAAGCAATGTTCATCTTTCTCCCAATGTACTTTTTATAAAAATAACAGTTGAATTATATTTTATTCAATGATCAGAATAGAAGGAAATAAATTTAAATTATAGTAAGAAAATTACTTATAAACAAGGTTAAAAAAATTTTTGTTTTCAAAGTAAATGCTAAATAGTGTTACCAAGGAAAAGTTCTCCATTCTCTATCCTGTCTAAAAATAGGATAGAAAAATGATGTTTTACAAGGCTTAGATGTTAATCTTAACTGAGGCAAAATCATTTGACTTAATGACCTCTTGCTATTGCTTATAATTTTGTAGTTTTATTCTCTTTTTTTTGTATCTAGAATAATGAAAAGTATATCCTAGAATAATAATCATAAAGTCATTGACCCAAATAGAGTCTTCAAATACTTCTCTGGTGAGAGTCTGAAATGCATTAGTACTCACTGAGGTTTGATAGTTAAGACCACAACTATTACATTATTTCACTTACTATTTTTCTAGATTTATTAGTTAAAACTTTTATAATCAAAGCTACATTTCAAAAAATTGTATTTTCGAACTATTTCTTTGATGTTATGGAAAATAACTTTTTATTGGGTAGGAACAGATTAAAGTATCTCTTTTGGCACTGTTATGTTCTTTTTTTAGTCTTCCACTCACAATTGAAGAAAAACTTATTTTCATAATGCTGTTAATGTAATTTAGTGGTTGGCTTCATTAATTAGGAAAGAATAAAGAGAAAGTTATGAAAATAAGTAAAATGCTGTCTTACCAGAGATGATTGATTTTCCAGTAATTAAGAAATCATAGTTTTTCTGTTCTAGTTCTTTAAAAAATGTCATTGGGATTTTGATGGGGATTGCATTAAATCTATAGAATGCTTTAGGTAATAAGAATAAACTATGTTTATTCTTCCAGTCCAAAAATACAGAATACCTTTCCATTTCTTTGTGTCTTCTTCAACTTCTTTTAATAATGTGTTATAGTTTTCAGTGTATAGGTTCTTTGCATGCTTCGTTAGGGTTATTCTTAGGTATTTTATTCATTGTGTTGTAATTGCAAAAGGAATTTTTTTTTTCATTTTCTGAAAATTTGTTATTAAAGTATAGGAATACCATAGATTTTTGAACATTGATTGTGTATCCTGAAAATTTACTGTATTTGTTTATTATTTCTAATAGTTTTTCAGTAGAGTCTTTAGGATTTTCTATATAGAGAGTCATGTCCTCTGGAAAAAAAAACAATTTGACTTCTTCATTCCTATTTGGATGCTTTTTTTTTTTTTTATCTTGCTTGATACTCCAGCTAGGACTGGCAATACTATATTGAATAATAGAGGTGATAGTGACAGCCTTGTCTTGTTCCTCTTGGTCACCATTAAGTATGATGTTAGCTGAGAGTTTGTCATATTCGGCCTTTATTGTGTTGAGGTACTTTCTTTCTATACCCATTAAGTGTTTCAATCATAAATGGATACCATATCTTGTGAAATGCATTTTCAGCATCTATTGATATCATCATATGGTTTTTCTTTATTTTGTTTATGTTGTGTATCACATTAATTGATTTGCATATGTTGAGACATTCCTTTCCCCCCAGGGTGAAGCCCACTTGATCATGGTGTATAATTTTTTTAATGTGTTGTATTTGATTTGCTAGTATTTTATTTAGGATTTTTGAATTTGTATTCATGAGAGATATTGATCTATAGTTTTCTTTTTCTGTGTTATCTTTACGAGGTTTTGGTATCAGGGTAATGTTGGCCTCATGAAATAAGAAAGTATTGCTTCTTTAATTTTTTGGAAAAATTTGAGAAGGATAAGTATTAAATCTTCTTTGAATGTTTGCTAGAAGTCACTAACTAATGAAGCCATCTGGTCCTGGACTTTTACTTTTTGGGAGGCGAAATGATAGTTTTTAAAAAAGCAGGATCTTTCCAGATGTTATAGTATATTTTCTATTAATACTTTTGGGCAGCAACATTTTCTGCTAGTTAAATCAACACTTTAGTGGGCCAGTCAACTATGCAATAAGTATAGGTGCCCTTGGTAAAATCATGAAGTAAAATAAATATATCTTTGGACCTTTCACTTTTTCTTTTGGTGCATTTCCATTGAGATTCTTTTTGGGATGATCTGCCCTGAGCACCCCGTGCTCCCAGAGTACTTAAAATTTTCTTGTTCTCCAAAAAAGTAGTAGATTCATGGCATATCCTAATCTTCAAAGTGAATTTAAAAGGTCTATCTAAGTAACATAATTTCTTAATCCATTAAAATGTGGAATGACAGCTGAAGCTGAGAATTTTAGGCACTGTTTGCATTTTTCTTGTGTCTTAAATCACGATGTGTGAGCTTGCTCAATCTGTCTGCTCTGTCCCCAGGACTATTCATATAGGGCCTAGCTTATTTGGTCCTTTTATACTATGGCAAGAGCCATTTGTATACTAAAAGATCTGAGGTCAACACCATAGGATCAATTTTCTTAAACTGGAATTTGAAAGAGGTGATGACTACCTACATATATGTATGTGTATGTATATATATATAAATTTTATTTATATATTAATGTAGACTATACATATGTGTGTATAGAGAGACTATATAAAATACTTTTTAAATTGTGCTTTATTTTCTGCAGTCAGATATGATGCAGTGAGATACAAGTATAAACTTTAATTGTACATTGAGAAAATAAAAAGCATATTTAGACAGATTTAACCCAGTAGTTTATTCCCTTTAACAAAGAGGAAGTTTTGAATTTAATTTAAAAAATTGGAGTCTATGTTCCTATAGATACGTAATTAATATAGTCACTGTTTGAAAAATAAATGTTATCGAGCACTTATATGCACCCAAGTCTATGATTTTAAAGAATAATGAAATATATGTTTCTTGCCTTCAGTAGGTTTATAATCTCATTGAAGAGATAGCCTTTTACTCTTTTGTTTAGCAAACATTTGTCGAATGTGTATATATGCAAATTAAAAATCCTTTCTCTTGAGGAGTTTACAGGCTAAGGAGGAGATAAAATTTGTACATGAATATAATGAAACAAGTTTGTAAATGATAACCTAGTATAATAGTAGTTCAAATAAATGTTATATGTTTGGAGGCCACACGTATAAAACAGAAATATCAGTGTGAATTTGTATAGGCTAAATGCCAAATAAGTGAGGTTAATAACAGAACTTGGAGGAAGATGTAGTCACCTAGGTACAGGGCAGTTGAGGAAAATTTCACTTTTCAGATAAGACTTAAATTCTCCTTAAAAAAAAAAAAATGAAGTGGACCCTCTTGAGAGGACACTTCTGAAGAGAGACTAGTAAACATGTGATTTTAGACACTGGAATGTGATCCTTTGCCTTTTTATAAATTAGCATTTTTCAGAGACTATAAAAATTTTTATGTAGGTATGTAGAAATATAAATTATATAATTATTCAAAGAAAAAATATAAGGATAACCAGTGTGGTACATTTTCCTGTGGGCTGGAATTTTGAACACTGTACACATTTGACTCATTTTATTGTGAGAAAAATATCCCTTGTCTGTGTGATTGAATTTTGTTAAGTAAGTTGCACCCCAGGTATTGAATGTAAGGTAGTGAGAGTTTATGAAAATTAAACCTTAAAGCCAATACTTAATACATAAATATATGAAACATTGCTTTAAGGCACCAAATGACTCCCAAACTTAAAAAAGTTTATTAAAACTGATTTGAGTATTAACATTGCTGAAGAAAAACTATTCAAGCAGGGAGAATAGTCAGCAGCCAGAAGAGCATGGATAAAGGAAGTTCACTGGAGAGATACTGATAGTGTCCATCGAGTCCAGTGTAGGGAATTTAGTGCTCCACCTAACACCTCTAATGACCTAGCTGGTATAGATGGGATATCTTTAAACAATCAAATATTTGAATGTTATAACTAACCCATCTAGGTTTGATGCCTAGCTTATTAAGAGAGAGAATTAAAAGAACGTCTAATTACAATTTGGCTTTCCGAGGTGACATACCAGAAAGACAGCAGTACTTTAGTAGTCACATATTATAAATTAACAAAATTGTATTTCTTAGGGTGCAAGTTTAGGAGAAATAGTCAAAACCTGACACAGTCACTAAGGTAATGCCAATTTTTGAGGTCTCGAGAGATAGCTGGCCTTTCCTTCTATTACTCACTTAACTTACACTCTCCAATAATTTCATTTAGAACATGTGTGACTTTGAGACATATCATTTATTGCATATGACCTGATCTTATAATTGTTGAGCATAAATAAACAAATCAAAGTTGTGGGGTTGGGGCTACAAATAATTCGAATTTAGAAATTAACCATGAAAAACCTCCACTAGGGTTTAGACACCTCAACTCCCCATAAAACTTGTATGTTCAACTTATATGTTTGCACTATTCTTATCTGTGTACGAGTTTCTTTTTCTACAGACATACTTCAAGTTGCCTAAGGCCAGAGGCCATATTTTACTCTTATACACCTCATAGTGCTTAAGCAGCATACCATAATATAAATGAAATTTAGAAACTATAGTAGATTGTTAAAAAAAAGAATAGAAACTTTCTGTTTCTAGGTATATTTTTCTATAGAAAGGAATTTATATTAGAAGGAAAAAAAAACATGGTAAGGAAAAAGGCTTTAATGGAGAAACATGGAGGCATGACAAACTATGTTGTTCATGGCTATGGCAAGAATAGTTCAGATTCTTGTTTGATTTATGTCCTGTGAAAGAAGTATGTTTGATATGAGTTTGCTAGTTCACCTAATTAATTTAAAACGATTTAAATTCTTCTTAGCCCAATTTAAAACTTAAAAGGTAACCATCAGTCAAAAGAAAATAAATTTGAAGAATTTTTCCATGGAAGGAATATTAACGTTTCATTTTGTCAGTGTTTCATGCTTCTAATATAGGTAATTATTTAGTTTAAAATTACTGCTGGATGTAAATGATATTGAGATAGATTATTTAAAAAAATCTTAGTAT
>NW_011888783.1:25699894-25730951 GCF_000151845.1 Pteropus vampyrus | reverse complement strand
CACAGTCACTAAGGTAATGCCAATTTTTGAGGTCTCGAGAGATAGCTGGCCTTTCCTTCTATTACTCACTTAACTTACACTCTCCAATAATTTCATTTAGAACATGTGTGACTTTGAGACATATCATTTATTGCATATGACCTGATCTTATAATTGTTGAGCATAAATAAACAAATCAAAGTTGTGGGGTTGGGGCTACAAATAATTCGAATTTAGAAATTAACCATGAAAAACCTCCACTAGGGTTTAGACACCTCAACTCCCCATAAAACTTGTATGTTCAACTTATATGTTTGCACTATTCTTATCTGTGTACGAGTTTCTTTTTCTACAGACATACTTCAAGTTGCCTAAGGCCAGAGGCCATATTTTACTCTTATACACCTCATAGTGCTTAAGCAGCATACCATAATATAAATGAAATTTAGAAACTATAGTAGATTGTTAAAAAAAAGAATAGAAACTTTCTGTTTCTAGGTATATTTTTCTATAGAAAGGAATTTATATTAGAAGGAAAAAAAACATGGTAAGGAAAAAGGCTTTAATGGAGAAACATGGAGGCATGACAAACTATGTTGTTCATGGCTATGGCAAGAATAGTTCAGATTCTTGTTTGATTTATGTCCTGTGAAAGAAGTATGTTTGATATGAGTTTGCTAGTTCACCTAATTAATTTAAAACGATTTAAATTCTTCTTAGCCCAATTTAAAACTTAAAAGGTAACCATCAGTCAAAAGAAAATAAATTTGAAGAATTTTTCCATGGAAGGAATATTAACGTTTCATTTTGTCAGTGTTTCATGCTTCTAATATAGGTAATTATTTAGTTTAAAATTACTGCTGGATGTAAATGATATTGAGATAGATTATTTAAAAAAATCTTAGTATGTCAACATTGAATAATTTTTTATATCTCTGTGTCTGGTGGTAAAAATCATTATGGCCTTTAGACTACATTTCATTAATCCATTTAATTCTCCATGTATCTATGTACAAAAAGGATTGGATGTGAATTTATAACTAAACAAAAATATTTGTATATATGAATATGTTGTAGCAAGTACTTTTTGTCCTCAAAGTAATAACAGTAAGATATCTGGAGTTTAATAAAATGAAGATTGAATAAATATTATAACTTTAAAATACAGAAAATTAAGATCATAAGGTCAATTGAGTTGAGAAGAGATTGTTTTTCTTCCTTCTCTTATTTCTGTGTTTCTGAAATTTTCTGTCCTACGTCACAGACTGAAATTGATTGTTGGCTCACTTGTAATCAGCATTTATTTTTAATATTATTTACAAAGTGACTCTTATTGCTGATGTTTCATTTATACCACTTAATTTGCACTTATACACCCAATAGTCATTGCTCTTGGAGGGAAAGAGAGAATAATGTTGGAGAATTTAAAATTTCATTTTCTTGATGTTTTTGTATTTAATTTCATTTTCATTCTTTAGAAGATATGATTTTGGAGACAAGTTCTCCCTTGCCCATATCCTCAATTTAAAATCCCAGTGATAATAGCTGTTAGCAATTTAATGTGCTTCCTTGAAGATTTTATAACCATTGTAACATTTATAACCATTTGTATATATTTTTTCATTTTGATAGTGGCTCCTTTTTAAATTTATTGGGTGACATTCGTAGTGAAAGCATAGGTTTAAAGTGTACAGTTTTGTAAAGGGAGAAACAGACCAAAACACCATTGTAGTAGGGGACCTAATAAATACCTCACTGTTGGATATGGACAGATCATCCAAACAGAAAATCATTAAGAAAATAATATCCTTAAATGACACATTAGACCAACTGGACATAATTGACATATACAGAGCCTTCCAACCAAACACAGCTGCTTATACATTCTTCTCTAGTGCACATGGAATATTCTCAAGAATCGAGCACATACTGGGACACAGAGATAGCCTCAACAAATATAAGAGGGTTGAAATCATACCAACCATATTCTCTAATCATAATGCTTTGAAACTAGAGATCAACTGCAAAAGGAAATCAGGAAGAACCACAAATATATGGAGATTAAGCAACATGCTAATGAGGAATAACTGGGTCAGAGAAGAAATAAAGAGAGGATCAAGAGATACATAGAAACAAATGATAATGATAATCAACATATCAAAACTTTTGGGACATGGCAAAAGCTGTCAGAAGAGGAAAGTTCATATTATTACATGCCTAACTCCAAAAACAAGAACGAGCCCAAATAAACAACCAAATGCTTCATCTTAAAACTAGAAAAGGAAGAACAAATGAAGCCTAAAGTCAGCAGAAGGAGAGAAATAATCAAAATTAGAGCAGAAATAAATGAAATTGAAAACAAAAAAAAAATAGAAAAAATACATACAACGAGGAGCTGGTTCTTTGAGAAGGTTAATACAATTGACAAATCTCTGGCTAGACTCACTGAAGAAAAAAGAGAAAGGACACAAATAAACAAAATCAGGATGAAAGAGGGGAAATTATGACTGACATCACAGAAATACAAAGGACCATGCAAGAATACTATGAAAAATTATATAATACCAAATTTAATAACCTATAAGAAATCGACCAGTACTTAGAAAAATATAATTTTTCCTAGACTGAATCAAGAAGATCTGGAAAATCTAAATAGACCAATGAGCAGTATGGAAATTGAAACAATCATCAAAAACCTACCAAACAGTAAAAGTCTAGGACCAGATGACTTCATCAGTGAATTCTACCAAACATTCAAAGAAGATTTAATACGTATTCTCCTCAAACTCTTCCAAAAAATCGAAGTGGAGGCAATGCTTCCCAACTCATTTTTTGAGGCCAGTAGTACTCTGATACCAAAACCTGGTAAGGATAACACGAAAAAAGAAAACTACAGACCAATATCTCTCATGAACACAGATGCAAAAATCCTAAATAAGATACTAGTAACATATTTAAAAGATTATACGCCACGATCAAGTGGGCTTCATCCAAGGGGCATAGGGATGGTTCAACATACGCAAATTGATGAATGTGATACACCACATAAACAAATTAAAAAAATAAGAATCATATGATCATATTAATAGATGCATAAAAAGCTTTCAACAAGATACAGCACCCATTTATGATCAAAACATTTAACAAAATCGGTATAGAAGCAAAGTACCATATGTGACACACCCTCAGCCAACATTATACTTAATGGTGAAAAACTAAAAACCTTTCCTCTAAGATCAGGAACAAAGCAAGGCTGTCCACTATCGTCACTGTTATTCAATATAACATTGGAGGTCCTAGTGAGTGCAATCAGACAAGAAAACGATATAAAAGGCATCCAAATAGGAAATGAAGAAGTAAAACTGTCACTGTTTGTGGATGACACGATTCTCTATGTACAAAACCCTGAAGACTCCACAAGAACACTACTAGAAATAGTAAGCAAATACAGTAAAGTTTCTGGACACATAAATCAACGTTCAAAAATCCATAGCATTTCTATACTCTAATAAAAAAGTGTCAGAAAAAGTGGAAAAAATAATTCCTTTTGCAATTGCATCAAAAAGAATAAAATACCTAGGAATATATTTAACAAAACATGTGAAGGACTTATATAATGAAAACTACAAGACCCTATTAAAAGAAATCGAAGAAGATACTAAGAAATGGAAAGATATTCCGTGTTCTTGGATTAGAAGAATCAACATAATTAAAATGACCATATTACCTAAAGCATTATACAGATTTAATGCAATCCCCATCAAAATCTCCTCAGCATTTTTTAAAGAAATAGAACAAAAAATCATCAGATTTGTATGGAAGCACAAAAGACCCCGAATTGCTAAAGCCATCTTGAGAAAAAAGAATGAGGCTGGAGGCATCACTCTGCTCGACGTCAAATTATACTATAAAGTGACAGTAATCAAAATGGCATGGTATTGGTAGAAACACACACACTCGGACCAGTGGAACAGAATCGACAGTCCAGAAATAAGCTCATATTTATATAGACAAATAGTTTTCAACAAAGAAGCCAAAACCATACAGTGGAGAAAAGAAAGCCTCTTCAATAAATTGTGCTGGCAAAAATGGAAAGCCATCTGCAAAAGAATGAAACTAGAATGTTGTCTATCATCACATACCAAAATTAACTCAAAATGGATTAAGGACCTAAATATAAGACACGAAACAATAAAATGCATAGAAGAAAACATAGGAACTAAACTCAAGAACCTTGGACTTAAAGAGGATTTTATGAATTTGACCTCAAAAGCAAGAGAAGTAAAAGCAAAAATAAATGAATGGGACTACATCAAACTAAAAAGCTTCTACTCAGCAAAAGAAACCATCAGCAAGGTAAAGAGACAACCATCCAAATGGGAAATATATTTGCAAGCAATGCCTCCGATACAGGCTTAATATCCAAAATAAACAAGGAACTCATACAACTCAATAACAACAAAAAAACAAACGATTCAGTCAAAAAATGGACAGAGGACCTGAACAGACACTTCTCCTTAGAGGACGTACAAATGGCCAACAAATATATGAAAAGATGCTCAACATCACTAGCTATTAGGGAAATGCAAATCAAAACCACAATGAGATACCATCTCACACCTGTTAGAATAGCTATAATCAACAGGATAAGTAATAACAAATGTTGGAGAGGATGCAGAGTAAAAAGAACCCTTATACACTGCTAGTGGAACCTGCAAATTGGTACAGCCACTGTGGAAAACAGTATGGAAGTTCCTCAAAAAACTACGAATTGACCTACCATATGATCCGCAATCCCTCTACTGGGTATTTACCCCAAAGACTTGAAAACCCATATCTGAAAAGATATTCACACACCAATGTTCATAGCAGCATTATTCACAGTGGCCAGGACATGGAAGCAACCGAAGTGTCCTACGATAGATGATTGGCTAAAGAAGCTGTGGTACATATATACAATGGAATATTACTCAGCCATAAGAAGAGATGAAATACTGCCATTTGTGACAACATGGATGGACCTCGAGATAATCATGCTAAGTGAAATAAGCCAGACAGAAAAAGTTGAAAATCACATGATATCACTTATATGAGGGATATAAACCTAAAAGCAACAAATGAGCAGGAAAAACAAACAGAGACTCATGGACATGGACAATGGACTAGTGGTTACCACAGAGTAGGGGATGGGGAGGAGGGGAAAGGAAGACGGGATAAAGGGGGTCAAATATAAAAGTGTAGAGAGAGGGTGAAGTGGGTAAAGGGGATCAAATATATGATAGCTGAAGGAAACTGGACTTTGGGTGGTAAACACATAATAGAATTGATTGATGTCAAATTATAATGTACACCTGAAAATTATATAATTGTTTTAACCAATGTTACCTCAATAAACTTAATAAAATAAAGTAAACTTCATAACAAATAAATAAATAAAAATAAAGTATACAGTTTTGTAATACATCGTCTGTATATTGCACTGTGTGTTCACCACTCAAAGTCAAATCTTTCATCACCATACATTTGTCCCCCTTTACCCTTATCTACTTCTCTCCTCCCTGCTTTCCCTCTGGTAACCACTAAACTGTTGTCTGTGTCTAGGAGTTTTTGTTTGTTTTGTTTGTTTTTTTGCTTTCAGTTTTATATCCCACATATAAGTGAAATCGTATGGATCTTGACTTTTTCCATCTGACTTCACTTAACATGTTATTCTTAAGATCCATATATGTTGTCGCAAATGGCAGTATTTCATCTTTTCTTATGGTTGAGTAGTATTCCATTATATATATATGCCACATCTTCTTTATCCAATTGTTTATTGAAGGACACTTCAGTTTTTTCCATGTGTTGGCCACTGCAATGGACGTAGGGGTACATATATCTTTTTGAATAAATGTTTTCAAATTTTGGGGGTAAATACCCAGAAGAGGGATTGTTGGGTCATATGGTAACTCTATTTTTAATATTTTGAGGAGTCTGCATACTGTTTTCCAAAGTGGCTGTACCAGCAGTGTATGAGGGTTCCTTTATCTTCACAACCTCTCCAACACTTGTTGATAACAGCCATTCTAATAGATGTGAGATGGAGTCTCATTGTGGTTTTGATTTGTATTTCCCTAATATCCAATGAAGTTGAGCATCTTGTTATATATCTGTTGGCCATTTGTACGTCTTTTTGGGAGAAGTGTCTGTTCAGGTCCTCTGCCTATTTTCTAACTGGACTTTTTTACTTTTTCTTGTGGAATTGTATGAGTTCTTTGTATATTTTGGATACTAGCCCCTTATTGGAAGTGTTGTTTGCAAATATATTCTCCCAGTTGATAACCATTTTTGTTTTTTTAAGCATTTTATTTTATTTTATTATTAGTTTCAAGTAAACCATTCATAGTTAACAAAACATTTATTTAACACTTAGAATTTTTCCAATATTTTGCTATTTTATATACTGTTGCCATAAACATCAGTGCATTTATATCTTTGTGTTCTCATTCATTAGAATATTTAAATAAAATATGTTCCCAAAGAGTTAAAATTTTTATAATAATTCTTTTTATAGTCAGGCTTAAGGAACACTCTTTCATTAAATTTAAAAACTTCTTCATAGGCTAATTCCTATATTCTACAACCATAAGCACAAAAGGATTTAACAGAACCTGCATTTGGTGACAACAAATTGCATGGCTACGTGACATTTTCATACTTCCCCTATTTGAGTCATCTTTGGAGCTGCTCTTCTATTCGCCATAAGAGTGCCAATTTTGAAACAACTGTCCAGAATAGAAAGGTGTATTTTAGTGGCCTGAAAAGTGACAATTGGACTTTAATCTTTCACTGATTCCATAAATATTTTCAAGTATATATTAAGTTCACGGAACTGCGTTAGGCGTGATAAAATGAATCGCATATAGATTTTTTTTTTTGTCTTAAGGAGCTTAATCTTTGAGAATGAGAGATAAGGCAAGGCCATATGTAGCCCTAAAAGAAAACACAAATGTTTCAGAGAAGTCAGGGAGGAAAGTTGAGGATTAGATAAAAAGCTGTGAGAAAACAGTAAGGCCAAAAGTATGTGATCAAGGAAGGTTTCATGGAAGATGTATTTTGCCTAATTTTGATGGATAGGTATGATTCACATGCTTTTACTTCTATTATCCTATTTAATACATCCTAATACAATTAGAGGTTAAAGAGTTGACCTTTTATATTTGTATTATACTTTAGCTTACATGGTAATGAAAAAAATGGAATACCTCCAGAATAAATATGGATACATTCTAACAACAACAACAACAACAATAATAACTTCGTTAAGTACTTATTATGTTCTAGGTAGGCACTGTGTGAATTAAGTAGTTTATATTTTTAATTCATCTAATTCTCAAGGAACACTATGTAGATAGGTACTGTTATTATCTCCACTTGACTTATTGGGAAACTGAGGTCCATAGAAATTTTATAACTTGTAAAATGTTTCAGCAGTTAGTAAATGGCAGCACCAAGATCTGAACTAAGATAAGTATGCAACAGAGAAAAACTAGAGACCTTAAAGTACAGAATGATTATTGGGAATGGTGAGCCATTGGGTTTAGGTGGAATATCAGACAACTAAAAGAGAGTACTGTTGATAAGATTGGATAGGTCTGTCAGGGGCAGACCATGAAGGTCATCAAATGCTAAAGCAGGACATTTGTAGAGAGTTTTTGACTAGGTAGCAACACAGTAATTTCAGATAGGTTGAAAACTATAAAGGCAAAAACGAAGTTGCTAAATTTGTTAACTAGCTCGCCATGAATATATCAACCACATTTATTCAGTAGTTACTATGTCGTGATTATGAACCAAATGCTGCCAAAATTGGGAATAATGAGGAAAGAGAGATAGCCAGTCAATGGGTATGGTAAGAGGAAAAGCACTGGTCATCTTCCAATTTATACTTTCCCTCCTACCTTTAGCTTATCAACTTTTAAAGGATCTATTGATTCTTCTCTCCACTGAACCAATAATAATAGTAATAAGTTGTTTATTATGATTATGTAATAGTAGACTATGCTGATTGCCCTCTGTATATTCTCTTACTTAATCTTCAAAACCATTTATGATAAGATAACATCATTACCTGTATTTTACAGATGAAGAAACTGAGGTTAGGAGCTTAAGCAACTTGCTCATGGTCATTAATTGGTGAATTCAAGATTTTATCAAAGTTTGACTCCAAAGCTTCTGCAGCATAGAAGTTGTTTTATATCCCTGATTTTTTTTTTTTCCTTCAAAAACATATTCTGCTCAACTAGGCCTGGGGTGTCTATATTCCCATCTTTAGATCTTGAGAAGTCTGCTCAATCAACTATATACTTCTGATTGTTTCATAATCTTATTTTAGACTGCTTTTCTCCCCCACTTTTTTTTTCTTTTTTTTGATACTAAAACAAGCCTGTAACCGTAACTATATCTTTCTTGGAATGACAATAGAAAATATTTTTTGATGATTACTCTGCATCAGGCACTGCTTTAACCGATCATATGTATTAATTATATTTAATCCTTGCAACAACTCTACTAGAATTATAATTATTTTACATATAAGGAAGCTGAGGCAGAGCGTACATAGAGATCCCAAGGTCCTAGAACTAGAATTTGAACTCTGTAGTCTGCTTCCATAGACTGTGCTTTTAGCCACACACCCATGGTCCTTTTGACAAGGTGTGGGTTTTTAGATATTTATATTTTTTTGTCTCTTTTTTTACTGTTAAAAATCATATTTATTTATGGTTTTTATTTATGTGACCCAGTCTACATTAGAATTAAAAAGGGCAAACCTGTTTTCAGTTTTCTTTACCCACCACTTTAAATACTATTTTATTACTGCCAAAATTGAATTTTAATATAAGCTAAATCTATCAGAAAATTTCACTCAAAAAGGCCATTTCTTTATTGATTTTTTTAAAACAGTGAAAACTTTTAAAGATCAAACACATTGTAGTTTTTTATTTATGCTCCTCCTCCCCCATTTACTTAGTATTGGAATGAATGGTGCTTGCAGAGAATAAATTTACACAAAAAATATCGTCTTTACACATTTTGGTATTTTGGAGGCATTGTGGTCCTCCTGAGTGGTTCCTTGGTTGACAGTATATCTGATAACTATTTGGAAGGTTTCTTAAGGCTACAAAAATCTGTCTTTCTGTTTGTATGTTTGTGTGTTTCATATTTTGTATGAATAAAGTAGCATTGTGCTGGGAGAATGTTTCCCCCTCTCTGGGTTCATTCATTCCGTAGATGTCACAGAGGAAAATTAAGACTAAATTCATATTTATAATTACGTTGGTTTTAAATTACTCTCCTTTGCCATCTTTTAATAACTTCAATTCAAGAAGTTGTTGCTTTGCTTTACAATACTAGGTATTCCCTAAGGAACAGTATTATATTTTTGTCAATAAGTATAGAAATGAGAAAGGTCTATTTTTTCCCTTAAGTTTTTGTTATTATTACTAGAAAACTTGTAAAGATAACTCTATTTTGTTTAATTATCCTGAATTTAAGCCTTAACATATGCCCAGTTTTTCTTTATTTTCATATTAACTAATTGAGACTATTATCTCCATAAAGTTTGTGAGATAATGCCTAGATTTATTGCGACACAATGAGATAACATTGTATAAGTTTAAAGTGTACAATGCATTGACTTGATACTTATATATTTGGTACGCTTCTGTACTGCAGAATGATTACCACCACAGTACAATTTCTGAGTATACAATACAGTATTGTTAACTATAATCACTGTGCTGTACCTTACATCCCTAGAACTTACTCATCTTATAACTGGTGACCAACATCTTGTACTTTGACTAACATCCTCCCTTTCCCCCACCCACCCTTTTCAGGAGGCCCAGTCTTATTTTGACTAGTCTCCATGATAATATGTATTATGCTCATCTAATGCGAGTGGGAGAAGGGAAATTATACTGATTTGTTATTAGTCTACATTTATCTAAAATATTTTCTCTATAGCACTTTAACTATCATTAAATTTTATTTAGTTTATTTCACAGGTATATAAAAAAGTGTTCATAGGTATACGAATAGTTTATTGATTCAGCCTATCCATAATGTGAAAGCTATTTTAGGGTAATATATAGTAGTTGGTGTTCTAATTTCAAAATCAGTTAAATTAATGATAATTGCAGTCTATTTTTTTTCCAAAGCACAATCTTTTGTCACATGGTAAAGAGAAAATATGTTCAGATATATATTTTAGAGGATATTGGTTCTCTTATCAGACTACTTTATCAATCTTAAAATTTTCTTATTCTAGTATGTTGTGGTAAAAGAAAGCATTATAAGAACCGTGATGATCGCAAATGAGACACAATGAAAAATCACAATAAAATGTCAATAATAAACATAGGTTTCATTCCTAGATTTACCATGCACTTTTGGAATTTGGTACTACCACATTGTCTTTTGCATGTTAAACTCTTTCTTTAGAAAAAAATATTAAATAAAAATACATTTTGATTTGAAGCATGTTGGTCTGAAGATATAAAACAAAAATGAAGTTCCTGGTAAATTAAAATTAAAAGTTAATATGTATTTACCTATTTATCTATCTACTGTTATAAACAATTATCAAAGATTGCCAGAATAAAAATTCTTCAGTTTTAACAACTTCTAATTTTGATGAGTTTGATGAATGTTGATGTACATGGTTTGGAGGGCAGATTCCTTTAAGAGAATAAAATTTTTCTTGTTAAATCATTATACTAAAGTTTAGTCACATATGGAGAAAACTGTCTAATAATTTAAAATTGCTATTTTAATATAATATCTGTAGCAAACACATTGGACACTTAATTAAAAAGAACATTGCTTATTTTTCAAGGACAGACAAAAAAATATCAAACTCTCCTTGGCAAGTGAAATCTTTATAGTAGCAGAAGTGGGAAACTTGAAGGATGTGGCTCATTCTCTGTTTGATGATGCAGAATTGCTCTAAGCAGTAAGCTTACTGTTTTCGGAGAGCATTAGCAGCTTCAGCAAATACAACTGTGTCATCCTCCTTTGATACAGGGTGTTTTTACTGCAAAGGGGAGACGATAAACAGTGTATGATTTGATATTTTCATGATGGCTTAAAAAAATACTGATGGACAGATCTGCTGTTTGATGTTTTCTTCACTAGCCCTGAAGATGCTGAGACATAGAGATGGCCGTGATTATCTTTTGTAAGACAGGAAATGCAATCTTTAGGGGTTTCTGGAAATAGAAAGGTCATGCAGTCTGGAACCTGTGAGCCTTTACAGTCTCTAAGTCATCAGGTATGACCTCATGGATTATGATGAAACTATTAGATTGTAGAGTTATTGCTTTTCCTAGCTCTTTCTTGTTTGGAATATATTAATCCATGTAATTGTTTCTTATTACATTTTCCTTAGGATATCTGAGCAAGTAATATTTATAATGATAGATACCAGGTAAACCATATGAATTTTAGAAATATGTGTGAGTCTGTGTGTGTATGTATGTGTGTGTGTGAGTTTACTTTATAGCTTTTATGGGGGGAAATAGAGAATCAGAAAACAATTCTTTGTATGTGATTCAAAGCAAGGTTTGGGGCTTTACAGATTTTTTCCAGATTAAGCCTGAATATAGTCAGACTGAATCTTTTATTTCGAATGATAAAAATAGCATACATTGTCCAAACTGATAAGGATACTTATCAGTTTATAGTGATATATTAAAATTTTTGTATCTGGAATTTCCTGAGCATAGAAATAGATGTTGCTACTTGTAGTGTACAACCACACAACAATACAAGTGTGATGAGTGGAGTCATGTTTATTAGCATCTGAGCTGTAAACTAATTTCCTGAAATTTATATTTCAGTATCCAAACTGTCTTAAAAGGCACTGGTTATAATAATTTCTCAGATTTATTGAAATATTGATGCTCTTGGTACTCATGATGTAGATATTTGCTAAGGCGTTGCTTACAGATGAAAGCAGACAATAATTTTTTTTCAAGGAAAGCTTGTAACATTTAAGCTTGTTTAAGTCTTTTGACCCAGAGGTATTCTGCATTTGTTTACTTTCATTTTCAAAATGAAAAGACTTGACTACATTAAACATATTAACTACAAAGAGCAGAGAATCGTCACAGCAAAGAATTTGGATTTTTATATATCTATTTTATCCTGTTACTCTTTTATTTTAAACTATTTTTACTAATCAAGTTACAATGCATTTAACTTTGGTTTGTTGTAGCATATCCTCAGAATTACATGCTTGGGTAATTATAAACTGTGCCTGTGTTTGACATTCAGATTATTCAGAAGGAAATATATTTTATTATATTATTCATATTTTTGTCTCAATTTTAGAAGACTTGGCATTTACCTGAGCAGGTATTCCATATTAAATGAGCAAAAAGAGATAAAATGTTACAGCATCTCTCGACAGAAAAATTGTTTTGTTTTTATGATTTTGTAGCGTGATTATGAGTTAATGCTTCATCATGGTGAAATGATGTAGTATTAAAAATGAATATATTTATCAAAAGACCAAAGTGGAAGTCTGAAACAGTGATTTAATTCAATTCTTTAATTAAAAACACATTGAAAAAATTTTACCTACTGATATTGGCTATAATTTATATGTTACTCAGGCTACTTAGCCAGCTTATATTCTTATTAGTAGGGAAGATTGCCAAATTTTTAAGCTTGATTAGTTTTGGAATGATTTGAATATACCTTTTGGTTGCTACAAAACCTGTTTAATCTGTTAGAATTTATTTTCAGTATTTGCATGTATTAGTCATTATGAGTACATTCTGTTTCTTGGCATTGCTTTGGGATTCCTCTAAGTATTGGTTTCACAGCATTCTGCTATTTTTCACTGTATTTGTGACCTTTCAAAAGAACCAAACCATAAAGATTTTTTGGTTACTTTATTGGCACTCAAATGAGAATATCTCAAAAGTTTCGTAAGGTGAAAAAAAAAATCATTGTCTTAGAATTGTTGTTTCTTTTATAAATAGGAGAGATTTCTCTCTATTGCTATGCCAAAATACATTGCATTAAAAAGTAAAGATTGATTAGAATGTTGCAGACATTTTAATGTAATGTCAACTGATTTTTCCTGTGCAGCAAGACGATCTTGACTTCTGAATGGTGAAATTGATTGTAAATCTGCCCAGTAACAATTGGTCATCTTCTTTTTACAATGGTTGCCTGTATCTGTACCATTTTATATAAGCATTTTATTATATATCATAATGGTTTCTAAAGGTAAGCTGTCTATAAACAGCTATTTGAGTAACTGTTCAACTCAGTAAATTTTTGAAAATTGATCATTTGCATGATACTGTATTTAGTGTTGTGAGGAATACAGAAAAGAAAAAGTTGTTTCCTACTTTCAAGGAGGTGATAAGAAAATGTACATGAGCTATGCTCACATTTTGAATTCACTTTTCAAAGGTGGCATGCTGCAATCAGTTTTAATTTATAAATTAATAAATCCTAGAATTAGTTACCCATAACTGTTTTTTTTCTCATGTAAATTTCTTGGTATTAGAGAAATAAAGACTGGGTCAAACTGTATAATTAAACATTTCATAATTTCGACAACTTTGTTAAGTTCTTTTATAACATAATTTGTTTTATTAGGGCATTATAAACTGAATAAAAAAATAACCATATATGTTTTATAAACCACTGTTGTTAATTTATTTTGAGAGTGAAGGTAGATCTAGCACATTTGCAGGAGGTGGAAGTAGGGACCCCAA
The DNA here is from genome assembly GCF_000151845.1 of Pteropus vampyrus. Classification (NCBI taxonomy): domain Eukaryota; kingdom Metazoa; phylum Chordata; class Mammalia; order Chiroptera; family Pteropodidae; genus Pteropus; species Pteropus vampyrus. Next base: position 25,717,194 of record NW_011888783.1, on the reverse strand, counting down.
GAATCAGCTCAAAACAAGGATGTGACCATTCCAGTTTATCCCAGGCTAGGCATAAGTAATTATGCATTATGGAAGGGAGTTTTGACTTCATAGGGATTAAACTTTGGAAATAAAGAGTAGCAAGTTTGGGAGTGTTTGATGATGATGAGGTCATTTAGAGAGATGTTTGTATAAAATAGGGTGGGGAGATAGGGTTCAACTCAGGCTCTCAGAAAGGGGACTGGGAGGAACTCATGCGGAAATAGGTTTTAGCCAGCTAGCTGTTGGACATACAGGCACTATTCTCTTCTCTTTCATACCAGTATGCTGAAACAGTATGTTTTCTCCAGAACCCCAAACTGGGGCATGCTGCCCAACAGTGTCTCCAAAGTTCTTGTTTTCTTGCAGTAGAGCAATAAAAAATTAATTTGCAAATTCTTCTGGTTTGTATAGTATGGAGATTAAGCATCCAGACTGCCAAATTTACTTGGTTCAAATCTTAGATATACCACTTACCAGGTGTGTGATCTTGGGCAAGTTACTTAACCTTGCCGGATATCAATGTCCTCATTTGTAATATAGGAATAATAACGGTACCTACCTCAAAGAGTTGTTGTCAAGATCAAGTGAGTTAATGTATATAAAGCACTTGTAAGAGTACCTGGTAATACTAAGCCATCATTGCCAACATTATTTGTTGACAGACATTATATACATTTTAAGAGCTGGAATGGGCTATTGGCAAGTGTTCATAATAGTATTCATACAGTTTAGTTTTATTCCTTCTCCTTCATTCTCCTTATTAAATAAAAGGTCAGTCAGAAATGTATGGTACACTGAAATAAAGATGGTTATAAAAATGCAAGGAAAGAAAAACATGTTACCTCTGATTAAATTCTAACATTAAACTGACTATAAGAATTGTGACTTGATGAAAAATTTGTGTTTAAAGTTATTTTCAACTGTTTACTAGGATGATTTAAGATTCTATTAGGATTCTATGTGTGTAGACCTTCTGCCTTTCTGTATTATACCAACTATATTCATGACAGAAAAATTACTGGGCCATTGGGTAAATTTCATAGCAATGTTGGGTCATTTTTTGTTATAATTGAAGATTAAAAATGAGTAAATATCAAGGTTTAAAGAAAATAATAAAGAGAAGTTATATAGCTTAGATTTTATCATCTGAGTTATTTTTTAAATCACGAAAACTATCCAGGGCAAACAACTTTACTGAAAATTAAATTAAATTTTTTAATGAATATTTTTTATTCCAGATGAAAAAATAAAATGAAATATGTTATAAATACTGTATATATATATATATATATATATATATGAATAGAACTTCAAATTTCTATTTCATAGAGGTTAATATTTTAAATTGCTGTGATTATTTAATGTAAAAACATTTGTTTGCTTAAAAATTGTCAAGCTTCTAAGTACAAGTGAGTAATTTGATATTTGAATGAAATCTAAATGCTTAAGTGTTACCTTTTATGACATCTTTGCATTTTAGTTTTCTTGAGCAATTTTCTCAATGTGCAGCTATTTCTACAAAATTGGCACAGGATCATGCAAATGTCAGCATATGCAAAATATGCAATTTGTTAAAACAAACAGACAAACATGAAAACCTTATAGTGTTCTGCTAAGCACAGTACTGGACAAGGATATAAAGACCAATGGTTCCCTTCCTTTAGGAAGTCACAGATCATGAGTCATAAACTGTAAATACAAGTAACTATACAGAATGTGGAAAGCAGTGAGTGCCATCAAGATTCAAAAGAGAGATGAAAGAAGCAGAAATTATTCTTCTGTGAGTTCAATGGGCAGAATATTCCAAGCTTAGTGGGGAGAGGAGAAGAGAGGCTAGATGGGGAAGTAGGGAAGTATGGAAAAGGAAGCAAAAGAGATAGACCTTAAAGATTGGCCAGGATAGAGGAAAGGTCATTTCAGGGAGAAGAATCAACATGAGCAAAGGTAGGGAGGCAGAAAGCAAATAATATGAAGAATTTCATTTTGCCCATAGCCTGGTGGGATGATTTAGACCACTACAGGAAAGGTTTACTGAGATCAGATAGTATAGATTCTTGAATGTTAGATTATGATTTCTAAACCAAGAACATTTCTGTGCTGATCTACTTATTCTTGGGAGAAAATAAAATAAAAAACACGAAGAGCAGTACCTATATTTTATAGTCACTTTCAGAGCTTTAACCCTCCTGAGACTTTGGAAATGAAAATTAAATTCCTGAGTAGATTTAGTAGCTAGTAGACAAGGTAGGGGGTAGAAACAAAATGAAGGATTTTAATAAAATTATCAAAATTGCATGTGAGAGCATTTCTCAGTCTATCCGCAACCACTCAGAAGTCCTAGATTTCAGATCCTAAGAGACCTCCTGCTTGTCCCTGATGTAAACTCTATTTTATTGGTAGATAATCTGATTTAGCTTTGGCTTTATTTTTGACATTTCCTAGACCAAGGACAATCTGGAGGGATCATTTTAATGCAATGAATATGTATGTCACTATGGTGAATATTTGTATAATAAGGACTTTGTCTTAAGTAAAATTGAAAATAGAAATTGCTATTTATAATCACAGAAGTCATAGGGATATTTTAGCTTTGCTCTTTGTTCATTTAGAAATAATAAAGTAAACTGTTTGCTGCTAATACTTTTAATATGACCTTTAAATCTACTTCATACATCAGAAGCATTTCAGTACTGCCTGAGGTTAGTTAAAAAGCTGGGTAATATCCAAGAGCAGATTTCCTTTAGATGTGACAGCTGGGATATGACTTTTGTTATCAGGCCCAGGAAGATGATATTTGTACATAGGAATTGTTAAAAAATTAGAATCGCATACACTTATTTAGTACATTATCCATATAAAGGATGTCAGAAGTAAAACTTAGGGAATTCCACAGGTGTGAATAAAAATGAAATCAGACACACTTGCTCTTCTGGCTCTATATTTAGAGCAATAGCAAACCCATGTAATTGAGAATATGCTGTTTCTTATTGTAGAAGTCTGCGTTATTAGAAAACCCCATTTTCTAGAAGTTCTTGTGAAGTTGTTCTTATTAATCCTTGTGACTTCACATTGCCTGGGAAAGAGCCATACATATGGTAGATACCCAACAAATTTTTAGTACTTGTTTAGACTCAGACCTATTTCTGGAAGATGCCTTGGAGATCACTGGGCTTCGTATTGTTTTAATACTTTTAAACATTTAAACATTAAACATTTTTTTTCCTCAAAAAGCAGATAAAAGACTTTAGTGATCTTTTTATCACCCAAGCCTTTTAAAAAATGATAATACAGGAATATAGATAAAAATAAGTTAAAAAAGATAATTGAATATTCCTTTATCAAGACTTTTGTTTTAAAAGGCAGCAGAGCCTGGTTTCAATGAAATGCACTGCAAAATGTGCTGCATATAAATGTGTACCATCTAGTCATACCCTTTTTCCCCCTCAAATTTTATTCAATCAAATAAGAATTTAATGAGTCTGTTGTATATTATTGAAGGAGGCAGTACAGCACAGTTGCTAAGAGCTGGATGCGTTTGGATCCCATATCTTCTACATTACTGACAATGTTTATTTTAGGAATGTTACCTAATTTATCTTTCCTCAGTTTTGTCATCTGTAGAATGGAGATACTAATATGCTAATTTCTGGAATTATAATGAGAAAGCTACAAAAGATATAAAACAAATCCACCCCTTCAAGGAACTTACCTTATAGCATACATAAGGTATAATATATATACATGTATACACACACATATTATTTATGTTTGTATATATATATATACACATTATACTTTAATTATATATAGTATACTGAAAAAGAAACTAAGTAGTTTACCTAGGTTCAAAATTGCCAGCAAAGGAAAGGATAACATGGGATTCAAACCAGAAAGTTTAGCTTACTAGAGCTCTTGCTCTTAACTAGTGTGTTATACTGTTTAAAGTTATATACACCTGAATTAGATAGCCATGTATAAGTTAGTGTACTCTAAATGCCAAATTGAGATGGGAGACATCATTTAAATTGAAACTGCCATGGAAGACCATGGTAGAAGTGTGACATGACTGTCATTGACTTGCATTATATTCTTTCTGATTTCTCTTTCACTGTAATTCATATATTTAAAGTCATTAGCGTAATTCCTGCTGTAGATTCTAAATAAGTTATAGTTATTATAATATTTCTGATAATTTCTTCTCAATATCCCCTAATTGGTGCAACATACTGTTTGAAAACTACATATCTAATCTATACTCATGACTTAAATTACCCACTAATGATTCTTAATTTTGACTGTGCATCAGAATTATATATTTAGCTTATTTAAAATTAAATTTATTGGGGTGACATTGGTTAATAAAATTATATAGGTTTCAAGTGTATAATTCAATAATATGTCATATATACATTGCATTGTGTATTCACCACCCAAAATATTTAGCTTTTTAGAAACATTAATGTTCCAAGCTTATCTTAGAAGTACTAAGTAAAGTCTGTGGAGATAAAGCCCTATATTTACAAAAAGCTTCCCAAGTGAATCTAATGGGCAGCCAAAATTGAGAAATTCTGCTTTACATGGTGACAAATTCTAAATCTGTAGATCAAATCTACATCTTAACCTCTGTCTAGTGTTCCAGACATTGCATCTTGTTAGACATCTCTGCTCATTTATTTTATAAATGTTTCAAACTTGGTATGTTCCAAATTAAACTTATTATTTTCTCTTCAATACCTCTTTGTTTTTCCTAGCATGATTACCTTATAATAATTTTCAACTTCTTTATCATTACCTTAGATCCAGTTACTCACCAAGTTATGTAGATTGTTTCTTCTAAGGAGTCCAAAATTTACCCTTTCTTTCCATTCCCCTTTGTCTTGACCTCACTGTGAATTCACATCAATTTCTCAGCTGGACTATTGTAATCATTTCTTAATTGGTATTTCTTTTTCTTCTCATAGCCCATCCCTGAAGCAACTTGCTCACCACTCAGCTGCCAGGAGTACTCTTTCTGAAATGGAAACCAGAAACAGGCATTTGACTACTTAAACTCATTCTAAGGCTCCTCATTACCTTTAAGATAATTTTCAGAGTTGAGATAAGTGAGAATATACAATTTTTGTCTTTCTCATTCTGACATATTTTACTTAGCATAATGCCCTCAAGTCTATTCATGTTTTTACAAATGGCAGGATTTCCTTCTTACTCATGGCTGAATAATATTCCATTGTATTAATTTTATCCATTTATCCATCGATGGGCTTTTGTTCTTTTCATATCTTGGATATTGTGAATAATGTGGCAATGAACATGGGAGTGCAGATATCTCTTTGAGATAGTGATTTTATTTCCTTTGGATATATATCCAAGAGTGGGATTGCTGGATCATGTGGCAGTTCTATTTTTAATTTTTTGAGGAATGAGGTAGTGCCATTTAAACACAGCCATTCTTAGTTAAACCTAGTCTAAATTCTACTAGAGAGAGACAGACTCTCTCAAGCCTTTGTAAATGCTGTCCTCTTTGCCTATAGAGCTTTTGACTCCTCATGTCTCTTTGTTTTTGCCTGGCTAACTCTTTCTTATGCTTCAAGATTTATTTCGATTGAGCATCACCTCCTTTTGAAACATTTTATTGCCCCTTCAGAGTGAATTAGTTGTTTTTTCCTTATGTTCTTCTGAATTCCAGTATTTACCTAATTAAAGCACAATACATGCTCTATCGTAGTCATTGATTTTCCTGTCCTGACTATGAACTGTTTAAGGGCAAAGGTAGCACCTTTTATTTCTTTAAAGCCAGCACCAATACAGTGCCTGACACATGGTAACTACTTGATAAATTTTTGTCAAATAGAAAAATGGGGAATGAGTATGAAATATTCAGGGAAAAACAATGTCCTAGGTCACTTAGGAAACCATTATGAATTCATATTAGCTGAGGTGTATAAGTAGACTTTGACCAGACTCTGAAGTGTTTTAAAGTTAAATTAAGAAATTTTTGATGTTATGCTGTACTAATGTAATACCTTTGTAGTGTAGCTTATTGCTTAAGAGTATTGACCTGCCTTCAAACTTCACCTCTTCCTCTTAGTAGCTAAGAGTTCCTGGGAAAGTTTTTTAGCCTCTTTACATCTCAGAATACTCATCTCTTTGGAAGATTTTTAATGAGTAAAAGTATTTCAATTTCTAGCACTGTGCCTGGCACATTGTAAACCACATAATGAATGTTAGTTCTTATTGTTACTGCAATTATATACAACACTGAGAAAAATCAAACAGCTAAGGGATTAAGTTTCAGAATGTAGAGTTAGAATTATCCAGTGATTGACCATTTATATGAGAATCAGAAAACCAAATTTTACTTACTTCTTGCCCTGCCATTGCCTTCCTATAATTTTTGAATGTATCTTAATTTCCTCATATAAAAAATTACAGTAAAAGCAGTAGTATTAATGTTTTCCTCACCAGAATGTTGTAATCATTTGTGATGTCTAAAAAAAAACCCCAAAGCCTGTCAAATTAAAAAGAGTGGGGATTTATATCTTTCGAAGTCAGTAATTCTAGGTAATTACCAATTACCTAGAATGTTCTTCTTATTCACCTTGATAATCCTATTTGTCTGTTAAGGCTTAGTTTAAGCATTAGTTAGTGAGATTAGGTAGTCATTTATATATTCTTTAGAATACTAAGCTTACCTCTAGTATAACATTTGAAAAATCCTTGTATGTCATTTCACTTAAAATGTGAAATCCTAAAAGGCAAGTGTATCTTTTAATTTAGTAGCCCCATGGCCTAGTATAGATTTCTGGCACATGTTAAATGATTAGTAAATATTGACTCAATAAGTAGACTATGTTATATAAATTGAAGAAAAAAAGTTTCTGATGCTCATTCAGAGGTTACTGGAGATTAAAAATATGTGTTAACAATTACAGTGAACTATAATAGTAGCAGAATAAATATTAGTAGTAGAATAATAGTAATATGACTATATTACCTTTGCTGATATGTTCTGAAAATGTAGGAGAGTTAAAGATGAAGTAAAATAAAGAGACTTTAGGTAAACTATCAGATACAATACACACAGCTACTTTTCCTTTCTCCCCAAATTCTATTAAAAAGTCCAAATGTATTTTTTAACCCTTTCCCTCTACCGAAACTAAATGAAAGTGGGAAGAATGGGATAGGAAAAACCCAGTGACAAGATTTTGTGAGCAAAAAATGCAGAAGGAAAATATCAGGTAACTTGGCTACCTGAGAAAACAGAATTGTAAACTGGCAGTGAGAACCAATCCAGTTAACACTGAAGCATCCTAAAAAGACACCAGGTACCTCTGAAAGAGTATCAAGCTGTTAAAGTAAATAGTATTGCATTAAAATTCAATCACATTTCCAGATCTTCCTTCTTCACTTCAGCCAACTAGGCAAATATCCCACCTCTACTCCAGCAGTAGACTGGAGTTTTGTTTTATGGAGAGGATTAAACAGAATCTTTATAGACTGAATAACCTAGGTACAGTTAAGGTCAGAAAGCACCATATTAAAAACAGTTGGATTCAGTAAGAATGCTGTGATCTCAACTCTTTCTCTCCATATTGCTCCTAGAAAGCTGGTAGCCAGACCTTCATATACCAGACAGGAATCTAATAAGCTTAAGAGGAAAGTCTCAGACATATTGACATCAAGTTTCCCCAAAGAAATAGCCAAACCAAATTATTTCATGGTATGCTCAAAATTGACAAGCCGTATTCATACTTATGGCTTTAATTAGCTTTTTAGTTTCATACTTTTAAATATGAGCACAGAACCAAAGATCATGAGACTTCTAAGGAAAACTTCTAACATAAAAAATAGAAGCCATTGATCTTTTTTTTACATTTGACATCAAAAACAAAAGTAATGAAAGCAAAAATAAATAATTGGAGATTAATTCTTCTAAGTAGTAGAAGAAATATATCTCAATTATACACAAATTTAATTCGAATAGTAGATATTTTTGGTCTTGTGAAGGGAATAAATAAATAAATAAATTTAAAAAGTTATTTACCAAGAGTGTTATACATTTTTACTTGTCCTTTTCCTTTTTTTTCATTTGCCATTTCAAATCTAATTACATTTCCCCACATGATTAGGGTATTTTTATTTTTTCTCTACATATCTCTTGAAGTTTGAGATAATTAAAAAAATTAAGAGCACAATTTTTTTCTTGTTTGTTTGGTTTGTTTTTTTTTTTTTTTTTTGGGATCTAAAAGGGAAAAGAAATAAAGTGGCCTTTCCCCATTCCTTCTCCCATATTTTGGCATTTATATAACTAGGAAAATCACTTTGCTTAAAGTTGCTGTTAAATGTAATAGAAGTCAATATTTAGTAAATTGCATGACTAAGATTTCTACCACTTTATTAATGATATGAAAAACATGACTAATAATCACTGAGGTTAAAGAAAAAAATCGTTGAACTGGTTAGACCTGCTTACTTTAATTTTTAAATTAATTATTTAAATACTACACTTTCATAACTCAAGCATATACCTGAAATATCTGTTTTACTACTTGTTTTATTATTGAAGTTCACCTTCTAATGTTTTATTTATTTACTCAGTACCATTTAGTTATCTAAAAATCTTGAAATTTCCTTGTTTATTTAACCCATAATGCTTTACAAATATTTTATCATTCTCGTTGTGGCTTGATTTATTGGTTTTCCTATGTTGGGAAACTTCTTTCCATTTTTAGTTTGCAAATTATTGAATATTCAAGTCTAATTCACCTATAAATCATTAAAGTATAGAAACTATGAGCTTCTTTCAGTTTAAATAATTTATATAGTTCACTATTGTATATGTAGGCCAATTCAGAACTGTCCTAATTTATGATAAGAAGGCTAAATACTTGTGTAGAACTCTAATGTTATAGACTCTTATAATGTAAAGAACGTCTTAATTAATGATGGAAAAGATACAAATTGCTAGTTTTATTTAAAATATATATATATATACCTTAAAAATGTATATGTATACCTTTATCCCTTTCCTATAATTGATACTTATGTCTCCTGCAAGTCTTGAATATATCAGTAAAAATATCAGGATTTAAGGTGGCAGGAATGGAGGAAGGTATTGACATATGAGAGGATTATAAATGTTATTGTCTTAGGCTAAATCACAAATAGGTACTCGAATACAGACAAAAAATGACTCTTACATTGAAGTAGGAAACAGGGTTATTATACAAAAATTCAAGTATTGTCCGTAATAGAAAGGATCTTAGAAATCATGGAGTTGATTTTTAAACTCATCTTATTTTTATTTATATTTTTTAAAAAATATTTGTTTATGTCCTTTACTTTTTTGGCTCAGGAATCCTCCTTGCATTTCAGACATCCTTTATGGGATCATTTTATTTCATCCTGAAATATATACTTAGAAATTCCTTTATAAAGGATATGGTGTTGATAAATTGTCCCAGTTTCTGTTTGTCTGAAGTGTCTTTCAAAAATATTAGCTTAGCTTGATATTTACTTCTAGAGTAACAATTTTTTTCCTTAGTAACCTGAAGATATTATTTTATTGTCTTCTGGTTTCTTTCATTAGTTCGTCTTTTCTGTCTTCTAGAACTTCAGTTAGGTATATGTTAGACTTTATCATATTATCCTCCACTTAAATATTATCTATATTTTTCATGTTCTTGTCATTCTGTTCTATACTCTGAAATTTTTTCAGATATTTTCCCCAGTTTTCTAATTCTTATATTATCTGTATAGTCTACTGTTTTACCTATCCGTGAAGTTTTTAATTTTAAGAATTAAATATATCTATATTTACAAATTATTATAATTTCTGGAAGTTCTGCTTTTTTTACATCAAGATTTTTATTCCTGTCCCAGGTTTTAGAAGTTTTCTTTCCAGGCATTTGTATTGTAAGGAGAACTAAAACAGTATCCTGGTAGTTTAGTATCAAGTTAGTTCCACTTTAAGTCCCACTAATGTCTTTCACTTATTCAAATAACTAGACTCTTGTTTTGATACTTAAGACAAACTACCACTGTGCACCTTTGTCTGTCTACAAAGATATATTGATATTTTAAAAATCAGCTCAAGTGTATCCCTTAATGGAGTCTTTACTGACTTTCTTGGACAAAAAAATGAACTTTTTGGTTGAGTGTCACCCGTATGAATTTCTTTTACACTACCATTGTGTGTTGTACTTCACATGAAGTCTGTAAGCTCTTTGAGGGGAGTAACCATGTCTTATTTATTTTTGTGGCCTCGATAGTACAAATGACAATGTAAATAACATTGATTGGGAGCTTAATACATGCTTGGTATATTCAAGAACTTCTCGTGTTAATAAGTCACTCAAGACACAGAGAAATTACATAAGCTGCCTAAAGTCACACAGCTATGAATTAACTGAAACACAATTTGAATCCAGGTGGCATGTGGACCCACATACCTTCTCAGCATTTATCCACCACTGCTTTTTTGTCGACCTCCTAAATGAGGGATAGGTCATACCAGTAAAAACTTGTACTTGAACACCAAACTAGCTCATGGGATTGTGGCAGATGCTTAAGGAAGAACACAGCAGGACAAATGAAGAAAGGAATATAAGACAGATGGAATCTCGTAGGGCGTTTATGAGCAAGCAATATGAAGAAATTAAAGACAGCATGAGACAGCAGTAAGGAAATATAGCAGCCGTTAACATCATTTTCTGGGTACAAAATCTGGTTCATAGGCAGAACTGAGACTCTAGAAGGATTCTTAAGAAGACAAGAATCAAGTTCAGAATTTAAAACAAACAAATGTGGAAGATAGGGTAGGAAAATAAGGCAGGAAATTAATTATATAGATATCACCACCCTTCAAAATACTTTTGGCTAATTAAAACTGTTCTTAACATATCAAACACTTGTTATCCTTAACCATCAGATTTTAGGCTCACTAGGAGAGATCATATTCTTTAGGTCACAGTAGCAGTAATAAGTATAATACTGTATGTTATGATGAAATTAATTCTGAGGCAGAAATAGCTTATCATTGGAGAACTTCCACCCCTGAAACTTTCAACCCTGAACTTGACTCTGGAATATTTCATGTCAGTCAATGAACTTCCTTGACCTAACCGTGTAGTTCCCTAACTGGTCTTTAGAGTTTGAATGAGTGGAGTTTTCTAAGTAAATAGATGAGAAAAGTCTTGAAGTTTTTACATGATGATGTAGTTTATGCCTTCTTAGTGCTGTTCCTAGGACAGAAGGTTTTACTCTCCAATTCTTATTCTCAGTTCTATTTTTTCTTATATGTGTAAATATTAAATAACACATTGACTTTGCATAGGAAAATGAAACCTAATTGCCACCTTCTCAATCAGATACTTTAGAAAGAAAACTCAACTGCTTTTATTAAAAGTACATAAGGCAGTAAAAAGAGTGATTTATTGAGCTACTTTATAATAAATACATTTCATATGATTTAATTAATGCAATGTATAAGATAGATTTAACTCATATTACTGTGAGATGGTATGATTTATATTTTAGAGTAGATACCAGAAATTAAATACCTAATTTTAAAGTAATATGCTAGTAAAACTAGAAGGGTTCATTTATTTTATGAAAATACAACATACTAAGTGAAATTCAAAGTTCTGCTTTACTTATGCTTAGATTCCAGTTGAGCTAGTATTTATTGAACTCTTATGATATATAAATCTCTAAGCTGATGCTTTTATGTCTATTACTTTATTTAATACAGCATAATACAATTAGAGGTTAAAGAGTTGACCTTTTATATTTGTATAATATTTTAGCTTACTTGGTAATGAAAAAAATGGAATACCTACAGAATAAATATGGATGCATATGTTGAATATTAACATTGAATCTAAATGTTAATGTTCAATTTTCTTTATTTCATAATTTAAAATACAAGGTAATGAGGATATGGATAAGAAAACCAAGAAGTTAAAACAGTAACAACACATTATTAAAGCAGAGTATGTAAATAATGTGGTGAGATGTTACAAGGTTGGAAAATACATGTTTTAACGTTAGTGAAATGAATAAAATCAGCTGTAGCTTTCTATGAGGTATTTTAACATTAATAAGAACTGACAAGTTTGGAGTCTTTTAAAATAATAACACTTCAAAAGCTAGCTCTCAATTCATGTTTATAAAATACATATATATTATATATAGAAATATATATTTTATATATATATATATTACTACCTCTTTTTAAATCAGTACTTGAAATTTTTCACTCATCGATGAAGATATTTATTCCATAGGTTGAGAGAATATTAAAAGTTGATTTCTGCAGGGTAGAAAAATATAGAGGTATTCCTTGTTATGAGAATACTTTTTGCAAGTGTTAAATACTTATATTTTATTAATATTTATTTAAATAATTTTATTAGCATTTAACTAATTCATAAAATACTTATATTTTACTCTTTTGTACCCCCTTTCACACATCCAGAAGTTTACTCTCTTTTTCATTTCTTTAAGAAACTAAGCATTCTTGTTTTAATCATGTTTTTGAGTTCTTTGATTCAGAGTCTCTTCCCCAGAATTTTTTCCCTCTGCTATTCACTCAGTAGTATTTTTTTGGTATTTTTCTTTGATATATCTTAGTACATAGGTTGCCCTTTTGTTGTATGTACATCTCTACAAAATTAGATGTCATGGATTTATGGTCATTAAAATAAACCTGATATATATGTATAGGTCAGGGTCATAGCAGAAAACAGATGGTCACTCAGTAGGTGGTAAAGAGTTTAATGTAGGGACTATTTTTAAAGATATGTGATTTTTTTTTTAGGATAAACACAATTTTATGTAAATTACTGTAATAACATGAGAATTTAAGATTCACCATTTTTATGTTTAGTTTATTAGTTTTATAAAAATTATTAAGTAATTGAAAAGATTTGCAATCAGGTAGTAGAAATATCTATAAAGGAAAAAGAACCTATTCAATTTGTAATTGCAGTTTAAAATATAAGAAATTAATCAAAAGCTATTGTTATATTTTGACAGTTTTGTAAATTGACTTAAAATGAAAGCCAACTTAAAAAAAAATAAAGATATAGGCAGGATAAAGGGAAATCAACTAGGGTTAGTAAAATCCCAGCAACTTGCAACAGCCACAAACTGTCAATCCTTCTCGCCCTAAAGAGCAAGGTGTGGGAACAGTTAATGCAAACTGGGAAGATCTATAGCTGTAGAAGAGTCACATGATAAGAGTTTTGGTCTTTGATGGAGGAACACAGCTATTGCCCAGCTATGACCAAACAGGGCCCATGTCTATCTCCTCCCTCTCTCCAGTTGTCTGTCATTATATCTTATTGGCTGAACTCTAGAGGAGAAGACTGCAGAGTGGATCAGTTATGGCTAATGGAGAATATACAACACATCATATTATCCTAATACCTAATAGAAGGCAGAAAAAGTGATTGCTTTAAAAAAATTGTTATGATAAATAATTCTAGGGAAGAATAGTCTGAATTGGAAATGAGTTACTTTCTTCTCTATTAATCCATTCTCATATGAGATGAGAATTTATCAAGAGGACATGAAAAAGTGAATTTTCCTGCTCATGGGATTACTGTTAGATTTTGGCTTATAAAACTAGAAAAGTTTATTTCATTGAAGACTGCGCTCAAGATTATAGTAAATCAGAAAAATGCATTTTTTTTACATATTTATAGAGTGCTTAATGATATTTACAAATAATTCTAGAAGAATTTGTTGATATGTTTATCTGAATATTTTAACACTTAAATGTGCTGGCCCATATTGGTTGCTCTTTCATGAGGGAATGTGCTGGTTCGGTCACTTCAAATGTGAGAGCTGAGATAGAAAGCCCTTTTTTTCTGCTTTTTCTAATAATTGTTCAGTTAAAATAACAATAACAACAAAATTCTTCTCTTTAAAAGCTTTTTTTTGGAGATAGATATATTCCCAATTTACATTTATATACATTGAGATCCAACACAAAAATGTCTTAATGTTTTGATGCAATCAAATTTGAGAAAAATTATAGAATGCATTTGGGTTATGCCAGTCACATGGAGTTTGCCTTTAAAATAGCTCAATGCAAATTCAATTTAGTCATAAGCAGGGTTTAACTAGCGAGGATCACAGATAAAACTATTTTTTTCCCCCTTCTTTCTTGGGAAGAAGGCATTGGAGATATATACTTCAGTGGAACTAGGAAGAACAAGCTGTTACTCTCCTGGTATAAGGAAAAACAAAGTCAAAATAGTTCAGCAAAAAAATATGTTATTTATGCAATTATAATAATATGTCCCTAAATTTGATAGAAGCTTCAGAAATTGAAAACATTGATTTGAAAAGTAAAACATTATTATGTGTTCATTTGGTTAGAGGCTTACATAAATAGACTTAAGACGTGACTTCTGTGTGAATGAGTTACTATTACTCTGTTCCAGAGCCATAGTCTATACCAACGATTTTCAAATTGCAGTCCACAACCCATTTTTAAGTCCTGAAATAAATTTAATGGGTAGTGACTAGTATTTTTAAATGAAATAGAACACCCTGGAATAAAAAAATATCAGAGTACATTGTTTACAGTAAGGGTAAATGTTGGTTTGTGAAACTTTTGTTTTGACTACATATCTACGAATATGTGATTATGTTGGGATGTATAATATATTTCTCACTGTGGGTCATGTCCAAAAAATTTTTAAAGCATTGTCCTGTCTTATTTACTGGAATCAATCATCTTAACAAATGTTTACCCAATAGTAAATAGTAGCAAAGGTAAATTGTATTGAGAGGCAGTGTAACACATTTATATGTTCTCTTCCTCTGTAGTACTAAAATTTGTCCCTAAATGAGTAAATACATTTGGAAATTAGGGGATATTAATGTATTTGATGTTCAAGATACTGATAGTATAAAATAAAATAACTTATTTTACTTGTGTATTGGGATTACAACATAGACTGGTACCACGTGCCATGTGTCCCTCTGCATTCCCTTCATCACATCCTGTGTTTGTCTGCTCTTGGTAATAAGGAGGAAAGGAAATAGTCTATTAAAAAGTCTTGAATAATATTGAAATGGTCTTTTGAACTATAAGCAAAGTAGAAGAAGTTCAGTTTATGCATTAATATTAATTTGTATCTTGGTAATTTTCAGCCTCAAAGATTATACATTTGATGTTTCTATGGAACATCCAGAGAGTATTTAAATTGGATAATGTATGTGAATCCACAAAATATGTCACTTATATTGAGTTACATTCATATTCTAGGTTCTAGTTTTTTTCTTTCAGAAAAATACTAAAACTAGGTCACTTCTACTTGCAATTTTTATAGTAATTAAATAATCAACAATTTCCCATTTACATTTTCCTGCTTCTGTTGCAAAATTTTATTCTACCATAATATGGTCACATTAGCTAATCAATAAAATTGTCTTTTATATTGAACAGTATACATACTTTATGTAAATACAGAGACAAACCATTTTATATAAGCTTAAAATTGATTCAGGTCCTTGAAATCAAAATGAAATATTTTATTGTATAGGGGAAAACATCTTCATATATTCTATGTAAAGCTTTCTGTTTTGCAATTGATTTAAGAGGCTGCCATTGTGAAATACAGTGGAATAATGACCTTTGAACATGAATACATGACTTAGCATTTGGCATTCTTCCTAACAACACCCCAGAGACCAGAGGTGCATTCCAATGTGACATACATTTGAATATGTCTTGCAGAGGATACATTTGATTTGTAAATGTATCAAGAACAGATTCTAAATAGGCTGAAACTACTATT
The DNA here is from genome assembly GCF_000151845.1 of Pteropus vampyrus. NCBI lineage: Eukaryota > Metazoa > Chordata > Mammalia > Chiroptera > Pteropodidae > Pteropus > Pteropus vampyrus. The sequence continues at coordinate 25,701,358 of NW_011888783.1, read as the reverse complement.
TGTCAGGTTTAGGAATATTATATAAATCCTGTATTTAGTTTTTATCAATTGCTATTATTGCTCAAACCAACAGATTTTTAAAACTTTGCCAGACAGAAGAGCAATGGGCTCTGAATCCCATCTTCATTTTCATTTCTTCTCTCATTCATACCGTAGGTTTTTTTTTTAACTCTGATTTCAAACACTTTGTCCTGACTGTCTCAGCACATGTTTTCAGAAAGCTAAAGGACTACAGAGTTAAAAACATGTCTTTCTAGTGTATACTTTGCTGCATGTAAAGCACATGAGAACTGATCTTTCTAGGTTGAAATATGTTGTCTATAATCCTACAGTTGAAAATACTGATTACAAAACACGGGAGGCTAAATCTCTATCAAGATTATGTTCAGGATCAAAAAGCTTGCAAATAAGGAACAAAAATCTTTTACTTTTCTAATAGCCATATACTAAGATAGTCTTAGAAATAGATCTTGGAAGATTCGTTTATCTTTAGTCTACCAATATACCTTTTCATCTCTCCTTTTGTGCTTAGCGTTCACTTTTAAGGCAATTTTACATAGGTGTTCACAATTAGATAAAAGTAGAAAGTAAACAGTATTTCACTTCATTCAGTATTTTGTTCATTCTCACATGGTCAAAATAGATTATACTCATTCCTCCCCCTATCATTTTATTGAGTATCAAAATCAGTGAGCATATTGTTTTGAGTGTGTACAATATACAGAAGACAGAGCCTCTCCCCGGCCATTCTAAATAGGTTAAAAAAAGAGAGAGAGAAAGAAACTGAAGGAAAGTTTAATGTACATGATTGTAATTTAAAGTTTAGTTTGGGTAAAATGCATTATATTGAAGCAAAGTAATTAGAATTGTAGTTTACCTAATAATTGCTAGTAATTGCTTCAAGGGATTAGGTTCTCAACAACCCGATTTCTAATGGCAGTGGAATTATTTCACCCTACCAGGCATTAGTGGTGTTAAAACTAATGCTTTTTATATTTTTCTAGTATAGTTCAAAATGTCATCTTGTTAAAAAGAATGTTTTTTATCAGAGACAAAAATGCATGTTAGTACATTGACCAGATAACTTTATCTGTTTTTCATCTCACTAATAAATAATGCCAACTGGAATGTTTGACTGCCTTCAGTTATATGGAAAATCAAATGATATTTCTTCTTTGAATATGTGGTCAAATTAATTTTGGCCTCCTTTTTAAACTAACCCTTGATACTTAAATAGAATAGTCATATATAAGTAGGTTAAAGTGACTGAATTAATCCTGTAAAATATTAAATCATATTAAAATTTATTTTCTGAAATTAAGAGAATATAGGTACTATCATTTAATCTCTTTCTTCCCATTCTACAGAGAAATGATGAAGAAGCAGTTGTGGATAGGGGCGGAACTCGTTCTATTCTCAAAACGCACTTCGAGAAAGAGGATTTAGAAGGTAAGAATTTTTTTT
>NW_011888783.1:25696520-25699844 GCF_000151845.1 Pteropus vampyrus | reverse complement strand
CCCCCTATCATTTTATTGAGTATCAAAATCAGTGAGCATATTGTTTTGAGTGTGTACAATATACAGAAGACAGAGCCTCTCCCCGGCCATTCTAAATAGGTTAAAAAAAAGAGAGAGAGAAAGAAACTGAAGGAAAGTTTAATGTACATGATTGTAATTTAAAGTTTAGTTTGGGTAAAATGCATTATATTGAAGCAAAGTAATTAGAATTGTAGTTTACCTAATAATTGCTAGTAATTGCTTCAAGGGATTAGGTTCTCAACAACCCGATTTCTAATGGCAGCGGAATTATTTCACCCTACCAGGCATTAGTGGTGTTAAAACTAATGCTTTTTATATTTTTCTAGTATAGTTCAAAATGTCATCTTGTTAAAAAGAATGTTTTTTATCAGAGACAAAAATGCATGTTAGTACATTGACCAGATAACTTTATCTGTTTTTCATCTCACTAATAAATAATGCCAACTGGAATGTTTGACTGCCTTCAGTTATATGGAAAATCAAATGATATTTCTTCTTTGAATATGTGGTCAAATTAATTTTGGCCTCCTTTTTAAACTAACCCTTGATACTTAAATAGAATAGTCATATATAAGTAGGTTAAAGTGACTGAATTAATCCTGTAAAATATTAAATCATATTAAAATTTATTTTCTGAAATTAAGAGAATATAGGTACTATCATTTAATCTCTTTCTTCCCATTCTACAGAGAAATGATGAAGAAGCAGTTGTGGATAGGGGCGGAACTCGTTCTATTCTCAAAACGCACTTCGAGAAAGAGGATTTAGAAGGTAAGAATTTTTTTTTCTCATTGGGATAGCTAGCTATTCCTAAAGTGTTTTACAGAGAAATGTGAAATTTGTCATAATGTAGAGAATTGCAGAAATTGATATCAGAGTAATGGTGGTGGTGGGTGATGGATATAATTATTTTGGTGCAGTCTAGGATGCCAACTGGCAGACCTACAAACAATGAGAACATTCATTCAACAGTCATTTAGTGAACCTCTCCTACATTCCAGGCACTGTGTTGTATGCCAGTCTTTTAATAATCCTAATTTTAATGAATTACAATCAACTGAGGAATAAAGAGAAAAAAAATTGACAGACTAGCATAATTGGTGTTACTTGAGAGGGGAGAATAGGACAGGAAGGACATCTAACCCAGCCTATGTTGTCAGAGTAGGGGTCACTGGAAGAGAATTAAAGGCAACTGACATTCCAGTTTTACTCAGATAAATTTGAGAGAGGTGGAGGCATCATTTGCGTGTGTTCTCTTCAACGGGAAAGAAGTCAGATAATTCAGCAGGGAGGTAGTGTGTAGCGTGGTATTAGTTAAGTCATCGAGCTCTTAAACCAAACTGTGCTGGGTTCAAATACTAGTTCTGCCTCTATTTACTACGGAACCTTTAGCCAGTTAACTTCTCTGCACCTCAGTTTTCTCAACTGTTAAAATAAAGGATAACAATGGAATATATTTCCTAAAGGGAAAATCATTTAGAATAATGTCTGGCAAAAGAGTTACATAAGTATTGAAAATTATTATTATACCATAGTTTAATGTACATACACCATTAGTTCATTTTTTACTTTTTTAACCATAAGTTTTTACTAGTGAGATACAAGATATATGGTATCTTTCATCTTTTGGTTGAAAAGTGAAACCCAGGTAATCTTAAGTAAAACTATTCAGAGATAGTTCCTAGTAACCCACTGCAGCTAAGAAGGGTTTTTTCCTCTTAATAATTGTAATGTAACCACTTAAACTATAATTAAATTCATCGTTGTTAGGTTTTATCTTTAGCTACAACAATTAAATAATAGGAGAATTAATATAATGTCTAGAGACAACTTTCAATAACTATACTTACTCTGTGCTTGACATTTTGCTTGGTGCACAGAAAATACCCAAATCTGGGAAGATTATACTTATCGGGGGATGTGCATAGTAATTTTCTATGCTATTCACATTCATTACACAAATTGAAGGGAGCACACACACATGAAAAATTTAAACTGATAATGGATGATAAGCTGATTATTCCTTGGATTTGAAATGCCATTGTATCACGTTCTTTTTCAGCAGCCATTTACCTTCCGATTTATGTCCTGATTTAAGCTATACTTGTATCCACTAAACACACACAAGAAAACCTAACGAACCAAGAAGTTGGCCTAAAAATACACTCAATTCTAGAGAAAAATTATCTTGAGTTTAAAGACTATGACTAATTATCCACACAGAGATAATTGGAAGTTAGCAGTTAATAATTTACAAGTAATTACAGTAAAACACTGAATGGTCTCTTTGGATGGAAAATATATAATACAAAAAAAATATTTAATAAGGTCATTTTAATTATATATAAACTCATATGACATACATTTTCTTTTACTCTGCATGGTTAGAGAATACAGGTGACAGTGTACAGTGCTTATTAAAAGAGTTTTCTGATTGGCAAAACACAATTGGATAAGCCAGATGACCTTTCCTTTATTGATGTCGATAGTATTTTAATTCCAGTAGTGAAAATAATTGGGGCTCACTGGTGATTGAAATTAACATCATAGAATGCAAACGTAATGCTACATTTTAGAATTTTGAAGGAAAATAGGAAAAATCTTATTTATATTGACTTTCTAAATATTCTCCTCTCAAACTGCACTAAACAGATAAACATCCTAGCATTTGAGGATGCTGTGAAGGATTCTGCTGTAATGCACACAAAGAATTAATCTATTACTTGTTCCCAGATTAATTACACCGAATTAGAAAATAATGCAAGGGCAATATGATGGATGGCACGGTTTGAGAAAAATCAACTGGCAGGATGATATAAAATGAATAAGTAGGAGAACGCAAATTAGAAAGCTAGCATCTTTGAGTGTAATGGTGGAAGTAGTTTCTTCCTTTGTGTAATTAATAGAAAAGACCAGAGCTCTGCTTCTTAAGAGCTTCTTTAGTAAGATAGATAAAGCACATCGATAGTTACTTATTTTAAATGAAATAGAGTTGGGAATTGCTATTGAAGACAAACACACTTTATAAAATCTTTCAATGAAAATTTTAAACTTGAAAATTACTGTTCCTCAGGACTTATGCATATATGCTTAGGTAATAGAATTACTGGAGTAATTTAACATCCTGAATACAGCTTGTAGAAATGCCTGGTGGTTAAAAACATATATGAAGTCTCAGGTGAAATATACTTAATGCAAAATCATCACCTGACCAATATTAACAGCTTGGCGTAGTATATTAGCTAATATATTCATTTATATTATAAATTCTGATAAATGATATGTCAAAGCTACAATTTCTCC
>NW_011888783.1:25693733-25696470 GCF_000151845.1 Pteropus vampyrus | reverse complement strand
CAGAGATAATTGGAAGTTAGCAGTTAATAATTTACAAGTAATTACAGTAAAACACTGAATGGTCTCTTTGGATGGAAAATATATAATACAAAAAAAATATTTAATAAGGTCATTTTAATTATATATAAACTCATATGACATACATTTTCTTTTACTCTGCATGGTTAGAGAATACAGGTGACAGTGTACAGTGCTTATTAAAAGAGTTTTCTGATTGGCAAAACACAATTGGATAAGCCAGATGACCTTTCCTTTATTGATGTCGATAGTATTTTAATTCCAGTAGTGAAAATAATTGGGGCTCACTGGTGATTGAAATTAACATCATAGAATGCAAACGTAATGCTACATTTTAGAATTTTGAAGGAAAATAGGAAAAATCTTATTTATATTGACTTTCTAAATATTCTCCTCTCAAACTGCACTAAACAGATAAACATCCTAGCATTTGAGGATGCTGTGAAGGATTCTGCTGTAATGCACACAAAGAATTAATCTATTACTTGTTCCCAGATTAATTACACCGAATTAGAAAATAATGCAAGGGCAATATGATGGATGGCACGGTTTGAGAAAAATCAACTGGCAGGATGATATAAAATGAATAAGTAGGAGAACGCAAATTAGAAAGCTAGCATCTTTGAGTGTAATGGTGGAAGTAGTTTCTTCCTTTGTGTAATTAATAGAAAAGACCAGAGCTCTGCTTCTTAAGAGCTTCTTTAGTAAGATAGATAAAGCACATCGATAGTTACTTATTTTAAATGAAATAGAGTTGGGAATTGCTATTGAAGACAAACACACTTTATAAAATCTTTCAATGAAAATTTTAAACTTGAAAATTACTGTTCCTCAGGACTTATGCATATATGCTTAGGTAATAGAATTACTGGAGTAATTTAACATCCTGAATACAGCTTGTAGAAATGCCTGGTGGTTAAAAACATATATGAAGTCTCAGGTGAAATATACTTAATGCAAAATCATCACCTGACCAATATTAACAGCTTGGCGTAGTATATTAGCTAATATATTCATTTATATTATAAATTCTGATAAATGATATGTCAAAGCTACAATTTCTCCCTCCAAACTACTTATTCTTTTATTTTACATTTACTTTGTACCATTTTTCTCTCTCTTCTCCTCTTATTACCTAAAATCAAGAGCATACAGTTTCACTAGATTCTTTTCACCTCCTACTTTTCTACATCATGCAGTCAGTAAATTTTCTTTGAACCTACATCAGGGATGTCTCTTCTCATCTTTTCCTTTTCATTCCCACTGCCTCTGGTCTAATTCTTTCTCTCTCTGTATACTGTATACAATGACTTTCCCACAATCCACTCTCTTTATTATTGTTAGAGTGTTCTTTCTAAGCATACTTCTGCTTCCAGTGGTAAAATGTAGTTAACAGCATTGAGTCCCTATATAATTAGACCACCTTAGGATTCTGAGTAGAGCAAATATTGTTTAAGTTAACTGATTTTTATTTTTAGTCTCCTGGGTCATGTGGGATTAGTACTGTTCTAAACTATAAGATTATAAAAGGAGTAATACATTAATACCCTTGAAATTCTTTCTTATACTTGCTTGCCCTTTAATACATGTGTAGTGGACAGAGTGACCAGATAAATTACACAATGCTCAGTTAAATTTGAATTTTGGATAAACAATAAATAACTTTTTAGTATAAGCGTACCACACAATATTTTTATCTTTTTTTTTTTTTAATTTGCTAAATCTGGCAACCTTACTAGTAGATGTTATGATGAATCATCAATATATCTTCTTCAGGATTGAGGCACTTATTTCCCCTGTTGCCATGGCTGTTGCCTGCTGTTGGTTCATACCTAAATTCTTCCCCAGAAATTGCCTATAGCTGAAGGGAGCTGCCTCCCTGGAGCACAATGAATTATATTAATGATCAATGAAAGAGTGTAAAGGCCCTGCCCCCTGGCCTCAGTATGGTGAAAGACTATTTTCCATGTTCTTATCAAGCATTTCTAACATAATATCTGTTATTTTTCTATAATCTGAGAACCTAGAAGAGGCAGTAAAACCTCAGGAAAATTATTAAAGACATTCTGTTCAAAACCTTTTTGATTGCCCTATACCAAATCGGTGCCTTCTTATTTCCTCTGTTTGCTAGTGTTTTTCCTCCACACAGCACCAGAATACCCATTCGGCCATACCCTGGTGTTACCAGATCCCTCCTGGCAGAACAATGATCTTCCTCCTCCAAATGTATATATATACAAACACATACATACATATACAGATATACATCTAACATACATATGTGTGTGTGTGTGTGTGTGTGTGTGTGTGTGTGTGTGTGTGTGTGTATATGTTATTTTTCTTATTTGATTATAAGCTTGTTGAGGGACAAATTACACATATCTTCATTCGCCCATGGCATCCAGCACTTTTTCTTAAACTAGATAGGTACTATAAAATGTGTTGCACTGAATCTCATTTATATGTAATTTAATAATATGCCACTAATTATGTAAGAAATTAAGTTTATGTAATGTAATTAAGTGCATAATGAACACTCATCAAATATTTAGTTCCTTTCAAACATTTAACATGTAAATAAAGGAGTTACTAATTATGTTGCACTGTACTAAGGTAAAGAAATCTAGTTACATTTTAATCTGATATTGAGGAATTCATAAATTTAAAACTTTAATGGAAAAATTAAACTAATCTTTAAATGTCGACTACAAATTAAATA
>NW_011888783.1:25668111-25693683 GCF_000151845.1 Pteropus vampyrus | reverse complement strand
TTTTTTTTTTTTTAATTTGCTAAATCTGGCAACCTTACTAGTAGATGTTATGATGAATCATCAATATATCTTCTTCAGGATTGAGGCACTTATTTCCCCTGTTGCCATGGCTGTTGCCTGCTGTTGGTTCATACCTAAATTCTTCCCCAGAAATTGCCTATAGCTGAAGGGAGCTGCCTCCCTGGAGCACAATGAATTATATTAATGATCAATGAAAGAGTGTAAAGGCCCTGCCCCCTGGCCTCAGTATGGTGAAAGACTATTTTCCATGTTCTTATCAAGCATTTCTAACATAATATCTGTTATTTTTCTATAATCTGAGAACCTAGAAGAGGCAGTAAAACCTCAGGAAAATTATTAAAGACATTCTGTTCAAAACCTTTTTGATTGCCCTATACCAAATCGGTGCCTTCTTATTTCCTCTGTTTGCTAGTGTTTTTCCTCCACACAGCACCAGAATACCCATTCGGCCATACCCTGGTGTTACCAGATCCCTCCTGGCAGAACAATGATCTTCCTCCTCCAAATGTATATATATACAAACACATACATACATATACAGATATACATCTAACATACATATGTGTGTGTGTGTGTGTGTGTGTGTGTGTGTGTGTGTGTGTGTGTGTATATGTTATTTTTCTTATTTGATTATAAGCTTGTTGAGGGACAAATTACACATATCTTCATTCGCCCATGGCATCCAGCACTTTTTCTTAAACTAGATAGGTACTATAAAATGTGTTGCACTGAATCTCATTTATATGTAATTTAATAATATGCCACTAATTATGTAAGAAATTAAGTTTATGTAATGTAATTAAGTGCATAATGAACACTCATCAAATATTTAGTTCCTTTCAAACATTTAACATGTAAATAAAGGAGTTACTAATTATGTTGCACTGTACTAAGGTAAAGAAATCTAGTTACATTTTAATCTGATATTGAGGAATTCATAAATTTAAAACTTTAATGGAAAAATTAAACTAATCTTTAAATGTCGACTACAAATTAAATAAAAAAAGATATTTTCTTTATTCTATATTGCTTTTAGCAGATAGTAAAGTACTTGAAAGTCAAGGATTTAATAGAGAAAATTATACTCCTATGTTGATATTATTTTGCTCATTGCCTTTGAGGAAAAAAATAGCTTACTGTTTATTTCCTTTTTGGGGACCACTTAATGTATAATGAACCCAAAGTTCAGAGATAATGTAATTAAAGTACCTAACACAAAGCTATCATACAACATAACTCTGATCTATTAGTGAAGTGATAATACCCTTCCGCTTTCTTCATTTCACCCAAAGCATTCCTGAACTCTTAAGAGAATGAAATGGTTTTCTGACCATAGTCATTGTAATGTCCAAAGTGTTTTTCACTAAAAAACCAAAGATAATAAGTGCTGATCTTACAATTATAATACAGTATTTTGCAACCAAAGTAAAGAAATAATTTGAAAAAACAAAAGGAAAAGCCAGAAATTAGGCCTAGACATTTTCTTCCTAATCTTTTATCTCTAAAAATTGCCACTAGAAAGAAAAGTGAATTTTACTGGAAGAAATCAAAGCTTCACAGAAACAGAGGTGGGCTTTGAAGGATGAATGGAAATTCTGAAGGCAAAAATGAAAGGATCAGTTATATTCTGGGAATGGCAAATATGGTGTGGCTAAAGTATTGGGGTTATGGCCATGGGGGGAAGAGTGACCGGAGATGAAGTTTAAATATTTACATGAAGTAAATCAGAAAGTGGAAAATGAATTAATCCTTGAAGTTACTCAGTGAGGTAACTACTATTATGATTTCCATTTTACAGATAAAGAAACTAAAAAACAAATGATTGACTTACTCAGGCCATATGACTAACAAGTGGTAGCGCAAGGATTTAAACCTGGGCTTTTAACAATATGTTATAGAATGAAAGATAACACTGAGCTTTGTTTTTTAAGTAACTGAATGGGGCAAGATGATAATTAACTGGAAGAATGGGGCATGTATTTACTCACTCGATCACGACTATTTAAAAAAAGTTGATACTGTCACATTATAAAGCAATAAGAAATTCAATAATTAGTACCTATATCACAATAGTTTTCCAAAAGATTTTGTAAACAGTTGAGAAAATTTATAGTTAATAAATTCTCATTAGATAGATTCATACCCACAAATAGGAAACCCTCTCACCCATTGGTGACTAGTTTTGTTATGACCTCTTATTTTATGTTCTCTTATTTTAAATTCTCGTCTCTGCTACATTACGAAATAAATAATCTTATTTTTTTCTTTATTTCAGCGTATTTTCTTTGAAAAAGCAATAACTATTTTTTTCTGCTATTATTGGTTCTTAACTTTTGTGTAACTTATTATTGTTGATACAGGCTTAATGTCAATTGATGGGGGCAATTCTAAGTCATATTCGATACATTGGTAAAATTAGTGGAGTTAATTAATTACACGGGATCCATTTGAAATTATATACTTCGTGTGCCAATTTTGATATTTAAAGATGGGAATTAGGTAGATAGATTAATATTTAAGATTTCAGAAAAAAATAGCCAATAGTAAATTTCATTCCTTTGTTGAACTACCTTCGCCACATTTCATGATGAACTGTTCTCTTTTATCATGGTTATCCTAAGAATAAGGACCAAAGAAAGAGAGTAGTCTTTTAAAATCTTTAACATGGAATTTTCTTTTTTCCCTAAAATTAACTCTCAGGTGAGTTACGTTGTTTCCATGTTTCTTCATTTTAATTGTTTCACATAATTTTTGTATGTGACCAACATCAGTTTATTTTGATACATAATTTATTCATGATATTCTATTTGAAGTGAGTGGTAATCTGATAGTTATTTATAGTCTGCTTTCATAGTATATTGTAAATCCAAGTAAATTTGAAAGATCTAAAGTATTTTTCTAAATTTGTTCATGATTTATTAAACCATTTGCAAATAATATAGATATGTGTTTGTATGAGGATAGTACATATTCTAATGCATATATATGGCTAAGAAATCCTGCAAATTTGTTGTTTCATAATGGTTCTGGTTATACATTTTGCATCTCTAGCTTAGGATGTCAGTTTTTAGACAGCTGATTTTAGAATAAGAGCCTATGTTGTGAATCTCCCTCCTTTGTTCCTTATAAGTTAGGCTCAGTTTCATACTATTCTCTACCTATTATAGGCATACTGCAGTATTTTGGGTATTTGCTATTTATGTGACTTAAAGACATACCTTCTGTGAATGAGGATAACCAAAATGATTAAAATCATAATTAGAAGAAAGTAAATGTTTAATTTTCTTCTGATGAATTAAGCATTTGTCTGCAGCAGGAAGATTATGGATATTCTTTTTGAGTACTTTAAAAACTGCTTTTAAATTACATTAGGAGCATTTGTAGTTTGTATTGCAGTCTTATTAACAAAAGGACTTGTAATTTTTAGCTAAATTATTTAGAATTATATCCATTTTTTCTTTGTGTAGCTCAGTTTTTTTTCTTATATTTACAAATCGCCATGATTTATTTAGATGACAGTGTAGCACGGAAGTGTTTTATGCTATTATGGTGATTAATACAGAGCGACAGTCTCAACAACAATAGTGCAGTTAATAACAATATCATGAGATGGAAGTCATGTTTAGTAAGTTTAGATAATGACTTCTTATATGAATGGCTTATTTTTCTCATGCTGTCTCACTTTAATTTTCTCTTAAGGTTGATTAATCTGCATTCTAACAGTTGAAAAGCCCTCTTTAAAAAAATTTATTATTATTATTATTATTATTTTTTTAATTGAAGAAATGATTTAAATTCCACCTCCCGCATCTATCTCCCCCTTCTCCCTTACCCTCTGGTAACCACTAGTCTATTGAGTCTGTTTGTTTGTCCTGTTCATTTGTTGCTTTTAGGTTTATATCCCACATATGTGTATCATGTGATTTTCAACTTTTTCTGTCTGGCTCTTTTGCTTAGCATGATTATGTCGAGGTCCATCCATGTTGTCACAAATGGCAATATTTCATCTCTTCATATGGCTGAGTAATATTCCATTGTATATATGCACCGCAGCTTCTTTAGTCTTTTTTGTTAACTATGAGAAACAGTATTTAAAAAAATTTCAGTTACATTTGACATTCATTATTATTTTATATTAGTTTTAGGTGTACAGCATAGTGGTTAGACATTTATATAGTTTACAAAGCAATCCTCTCCAATAAGTCTAATACTCACCTGGCACCACACATAGTTATTACAATGTGATTGACTATATTCCCTAGGCTGTATTTACATCCCCATTACTATTTTGTGACTACCAATTTGTACTTATTAATCCCTTCACCTTTTTCACCCAGCTCTCCAACCCCGTCTCATCAGTTTGTTCCCTATATCTATGAGTCTGTTTCTGTTTTGTCTGAGCATTTATTTTATTCTTTAGAATCTACATATAAGTGAAATCCAGCAATTCCACTTCTGGATATTCATCCAAAGAAATCCAAAACACTGATTCAAAAAGATATATGCACCCGTATGTTCATTGCAGCATTATTTACAACAGCCAAGATATGGAAACAACCTTAATGCCTAATGATGGATGAATGCAATAAGGAGTTATGGTACATATATACCATGAAATATTATTCAGTCATAAAAAGGGATGAAATCTTACCATTTGCGACAACATAAATGGACCTAGAGGGTATTATGCTAAGTGAAATAAGTAAGACAGAGAAAGAAAAAGCCCTCTTAATTGCCAACTACAGTGGCTCTTTGTCATCAGCCATTTTGAATTCCCTGTTGCTTTTAAAACTTTTGACTATGCCTCTATTTTTAGACCTCTATATCCACATAATTACAGAACTGCACAGCATATCTTTCTAGAAAATGAAGTCATTATTATGATAAATTGATCAAATCACTTCTTGGTGAAGAAGATTGCCAGCAACTTAAAAAATAAAAGAAAAAATTAAGAAGTTCCCCACCTGGCACAAGACAAAGGTCTTCTGATAACCCTTCCACTTAACCATCTACTCCCTAACCTTGATTTGCAGCATTTGTCAATTTTCGTGGTTAAGTATCTTTTATGGCTGATTTCATATCACCAAAGCGTATTCACTGAACACAGATTTAGGAAGAGATGTGCACGAGTAACTCCGGAGAGCTGGTGTAACCCAGCTCCAGCACACCACTGCTGCCAGGTTACATATGGTAGAGTACAAGTCATTGTTTCACCTAAAACTTTTTGTAAAAATATCAAAAAATAAGAAACATAGTTTCTATATGTCAGTATAAGTCCATGTTTATTGCAATGAATGTTTAAGGAAATAAAAATTCTGTTTACTTTCTGATAAAAACAGGTTAAATATGCTGATATATGTCTCTGGACCCTTTATGTTTCTGCACTTCCCTTCACAAGGCATTCTATTTTTCACTTGCCAATATAAATCTTATTTCTTAAAGTCCTCTCCTTCTGTGAGCCAGTTTTTGAATTTTTCATCTTATTCCAGCATACTATGCTGTCAAAAAGGATTTAGATTTGTTTTCATTTATTTATTGAAGAACCATTTGCTGAGATATTAATATGCCAGGTACTGAAATATAAACATGATGAGATAGACCACGTTACTCCCTATAGGTCTTATCATAGGCATTATGAACCTGGTTGTATAATTCACATTTTAATCGAAAATTTGAAAGGTTTGACAAGGAAGTATGATGTGCTAAGAGAGTGTATACTGGTGGTTATACGTAATAAAATTAGATATATTTGATAGATCTGATTACATGGTGGCATAGAGTTTCCAGAAGCCATAGAGGGAAAAACCAACGCACAAGTGCTCTCCAAGCCTTTGTTTGTATCACATTTGCTGATGTACCATAGGTCCAAATGAGTTACTTGAGCAAACCCACATTCAACGGTTGGCAGAATAGATTCCACCTCTTGATAGGAAAAGCTGCCAAAATATTATGGCCATTAAAAAAAAATCTACCATAGTATCTACTTATTTGTAAACATCTATACAGAAATGCCAAGTGTTTTTCATCTTTGCTTTCAGATGTTTTGTTTTATTTCTTTAGTTTCACAATTGAATTCCATCAGCTGCCTTCATGGAAATCTGTTTTTCCCCTCAACAGTTCTTCAGCTTTTCCAAGGAATCCTTTCTGTTCTTAATTACCATAATTCCCAGAATAAGCCATTTTCTACATGTGCACATCTTTCTGATTAATACAATACAGAAGTAAATCTGGAAAATTTTACAGTTTTATATTTTTGCTCATTTCCTAACTCATTTCCCTGATGCAAAGTGGCAGGGCTGTTCAGAAATCGTAACTTAGTTCAAATGGGGTTGGGGAGGTGGAGAGTATCACCTTCTCTTTTGCATTCATTTTTTTATGTAGGACACATGTTGATCTCTTTTCTCCTTCCTTGAAAAATAAAACAACAAAACCTAAATGTTTTAAAATAATAGTGAAATTGCAAGCTTTTGTGATTATAAAAATACATGTCGTATCTCACCTTACCTTATTTTTTTCTCCGCTTTAACATTCCTCAAAATTGCTCTTCTGTTTTTGCCCACACTATCTTTTTTTTTCTAGATTTTCCCATTTCTCTGAGAATCTGAAACCCACTTATTCCAAGCCAACTCAAATCTTACCTACTCCATGAAACTTTCCTTGATTGCCCAGTTTACCCCTGATTTCACTCTATTAATAACTCCTACAATATTTAATGCCAGGTACCACATAAGAACATTAGCTTTAATGCAGATTGGTGTTGCTTACTGCTTTTATTTGTATTTGAACTCGTGTTATTTATTGCTGTTTTCTTTGGATTTGTGTCCTTAACTATTGGATGGTTATCTTTTTTTAAGTGCAGGTATCATATTCTATAAGAATTCTTTATTGTCTTGTTTCTTGACTAATTTGCGTACCAAGCCTTGGAGCACTGTAAACATCCAACATCAAGTTGTCTTATAACCTATCAAAATTGAGAGTTCGCCTTTTTTTTCCTTAGAAAATACTTATTATTAGGATTCATTCATTTATTCAAGAAATGTTGAGGCTTACTATGTTCCAAGATTTTTTTAAAAAAAGCACTGCTATCACAAGATACAAAGTAATTTAGTTGCTATGTTTTGCTTAAGACAGTGTTATGAACTTATAAGCAATAGTATTTTTGAAAATATGTCAGTGCTTTTTAAGTTAATAAATCTCAAACTATGGCTTTTTTGATGAGCAACTTTAGCACTTTCAAGATTTCTTTTTTCTGTATAGAAGAGCCACAGTCATGTGGCCTTTGTTTTGTAATGATAAAAAATACGGCCCTAGGGTCAAGTGATTATGACCAGTGCTGGTGTTTGACTTTCTTTTTCTGTCAACAAAACAACACAAGAAACAACAGTGCTGTAGCCTAATTGTATCACTTTGCTATACACATACAATCATTCACATTCTCTTGGTCTCTTTTTTCCCCCTCTGTATTGCTTTCACTCAGCAGAGAATTTCTGTTGGACTTAGAGCCCTTTGATATATTATGATAAATGATTATGATAAATGAATGCCTTGTATTTTCTGACTGTTAGAGTCTCCATGGAGTTAAAGATCACATGCTTGTTCAGCTTAATGTACCTGACCTTTTTCTATGATTGACATATCTAAATAAAATGGCTGTAGCAACTCAGTAATTATGCACCAGATGTGTTATATTCATTTCGTGGAAAAAACACAGTTCTCTTCAAGAGTAGAGAGCTTGACCCCTTCCTTGCCAGCTAAATGAAACAGTAGTTTATTAGTATTATTGTTAATCATAGTAAGATTCTTTTCTATCCCCAAATGCAGCTCTTTTCTCACTTCATTTTGTAAACCCTCAGTATGCTATGACCACAACTACTTCAAGAGTTGTTTGAATACTGGTACCTCTTATATTGCTTACTGCTTTTATTTGTATTTGAAATTGTATTATTCACTGCTGTTTTCTTTGGATTTGTGTCCTTAACTATTGGATAGTTATCATTTTTTAAGTGCAGATATCATATTCTATAAGAATTCTTTATTATCTCATTTCTTGACTAATTTGCAGACCAAGCTTCTCTCTGAGCACTGTAAACATCCAACATCAAGCTGTCTTATAACCTAGGGTCAGGTGACTATGACCTGCCCAACAAAATAGTATCTACATAATTCACATATCAAAAATCCAGGCTTCGCTAGCAAGATTTGTGCTCAGAAAGCAATGTTACCTTTAATGAACGCTTTTCTAATGGAGAAATTGCATTTTCCCTCAACTGGCATACGAGTAAATTCTGAATAAATTCTAATGTTCTGTATTTATCTCAAAATAATTTTTTCTCTTAATATCATTGTTCCATTTTTGCTAACATTTTCAAAATATATTCATATCTCAATGACCTGTATTTTTAATCCTTTTGGGTTTTTAACATGAGACAAAGTTAATTTTTGTAGACCATTTCAACTAATTTTTTAAAATGCTCATTTGAAAAGATTGCTTTTTACAATTTTTGGCCGTTATTTATCATGAAATAAAAATTATTCCCTATATAATCTTGAAAAATAATTTCAGTTAGGTTTGATAATTGTCAAGTCATTCAGGATAATGACATTTATCATTGTCTCTTGAATTCTTTTTTTTTTCCTTATGTGAAAATTTAATTTTGGATATAATTTATAGGAAAAATTTATAATATTAACCTAGAAATTTTATTTATATACTGTTTTCCACAGGATCTGAGGTGATTTTCTAGTTTGTTAGGTCAAAGTTATTATAGTTGGGATTAAAAAATTTGTCAATATAGGGAGAAGTGGAAGACAATGAAATAGGAAAGGAAAATTTTATTTTGCCTTCATATTTACTTAAGATATTGAAGGTGAGCAGAGTGAAGGTGAAAGGGAACTAACAAGTATGAGTGCCTACTATGTAACAGGCATCATCATGTTCAATATTGTCTAGTTATTATCTCATATAATCTTTATGGAAAATCTCCTAAACCCATTGGTTAGTTTTTAATACTTATATTTGTTAATTTTGTCCTAAAAGCAAGCATGAGGTTTCTGGATCAGAAGTAGCCTATTCTTATTATTGACAGCAATAACGACACTGGTTTCCGTGCCCCATTCTTCTCCTTCAGGGTAATACAAAGAGAACGAGATAGTTATACCTCCTGGAAGGGAGCCATAAGATTATGAACCTGAGAATTTATTCAGCAACTGCTGTATAGCTGTCTTCTCCTCTCCTGAAGGCGGGGACAGAAATCTTTTCTTCCGTATGTAAATAAATCTCAGAGAAGAGAAGGGGAAGGCCCCAGATTAAACCCTTTTAGAATATAAACCAGTAGCTCTGGGCTTTATTATCTTTTTGAAATGTAAACGCATAAATCTGGGAGATGTGTCTATATCTCTTTGAAGATCTTTATTCAGTCAACCTTTAACATTCAAAGCTTGTCCTATAACCCTGGTTACAGGGTTCTTTGCTTTAGAAGTCTCTAGCTATGCAAAAACATGAAAATATATTCTCTATGGTTTTATTACCATGAAGTGCAGTAGTTTCAGGACTGTTGCTATGAAATTTGTGGCCATTAACTTTGTTTGCATTCTCAAGTTTTGTAGCATAATGCATTATTATGTCAGTTATCTATATATTTTACTTAAAATATCATCTCTATTTATGCAAAGATTTATATACTCAATGAAAATTTAGTAAGTACCAAAAACTATCAGCACTGTTGTAGACACTTGGAATATATCAGTGAACAAATTAAAGGTCCTTGCTCTTCTTAAAAACTTTTTGGGGAAACTAGAAATTAAACAGTAAACATAATAAGTAATTCACGAGGTATGTAAGTGCTATAGGAAAAATTAAAATAGGGGAGAATGAGAAGCATGAAAGGTCAGAGGGCATAAAGGGTAGTACTAAGTCAATGTTTAGTGTAGGCTTCCCTGGAAAGGTGAAATATAAGCAAAGACTTGAAGGAGGTGAGGCATTAGCCAAGTTGGAAAAATATTTGGGGCAGTGAAAAAAGACAGTGGGAAGTTCCTAGGGTGGCAGTGAAAACAACAAGGAGGCCTGTGTGGCTGGAGTGAGAAGGAGGTTGGTAGGAGAGGAGACCATGTCATATAGAGCTAACAGGAATGGCACGTGCGATCACAGAGGACCTTATAGAGCATTAGGAAAAACGTGATCTTTTCGCTGAGTGAAATGGGTAACACAGAAAGTTTAGCTGTGGAATGACATGATCTAACTTACATTTTAAGAGGGCTACACTGGCTGCTGTGTTTAGAACAGACTGTTGGGGTTAAAGGTAGACTCAAAAAGACTTGTTGGGTAGGAGGATATTGCAATAATGTGGGTTGGATGTGATGTGGCCCTGACCAGAGTGGCAAAGTGAAATAATCAGTGGACTAATTCAGAATGTATTTTGAAAGTTGTCCCAAAAGAGTTCCCAAGGGATTGGCTGTAAGCTTAAAAAAAAGAGAGGGGTCTAAAATGATTCTAAGGTTTCTGATCTGAGCAACGAGAAAAATGTTTTTGTCATCGAATGAGATGGACATGATTGCGGGGGAGAAGTTTTTTGGAGGAGATTGGAATAAGGAAGATTAGAATGATTAAGATTAAGATTAAGATGTCTTTTAGATATGCAGTGAGGTGTCAAGTAAGCAGTTGGGTATGCCAGTTTAGAATTTGGGAAAGAGATTTGAGCTGGAGATACAAAATCGGGAGCTGCCCACATATAGGTGGTGTTAGGGCAGATTTCGGTTTTGTGGTCCTGAAGCTTATGCAATTTTGAAAGTTCTTTAAGAAAAATAATTGAAAATTTGAATATAAACTAGAGAGGTGAATTTTTTTTAGAATGAGAAAAATTAAATACTATTTGGAAACTGATAAATAGCACAAAATTATAACATTTTGAGAAATAGCATAATATTTTTAATTAACTGGCTGACATACCTCTGTTATACTTTTTTCCCTACATTTTTGACCTCTAATGTCGAGCATTTTTAAATATTATTTTCTGTTGAGAATATAGAAAATTCAATCGTTATCATGATTAATTAAAAGTTATTTTTTATTAATGGTAGTCTAGAAGTTTTCTTTTATCTTTACAATTTATTTTCAATTTCATGAAAAGTTTCAAGGTGGCCTTATAATTTAAGAAAACTTCTATTAAGCTTGTAAGATTTGGAAGAACTTTCCAGAGACTAACTCTGGTTCTGTACAATTGAAAGCTTGCTTCTTCTCCACTACCCACGTATTTCCAATGCTTGGTAGATTGTTGCCTCTGCATATTGTGACACCGCTTCAGCCTTGAACCTTGTGTCACAGTGTCAGGTGAGTTTGGCACAACTGATACTAGGAGTATTCTTGGAAGCTGTTCCTGCTCCAGGATAGCTAACAATAATTTACTCAAATATGGAAGTGACTGTGAATCACATAAATACGTTCCATTTAAAACCAACCTAAATATATCTCAAGTCTACTTCCTTTTAGTTTCCCAAAATGTCCACAGACACTCAAGCGCTCCCCCTCATGAAAGTATCTTATGTTTATAAATTTTCTTAAAATATATGACCATAAGAACACAGTGCTGGTCCTCCCCGCACTACATATAATCTGCTCACTGACAAAAATATCCTCTTATTTGCTTATGCTTTTGCTTTCTTATAAAATAACTTTCTTTATAGCTACTCAGTGCTATAAATAGCTATGAGTCTTGACCTTTTTTTTTTTTTAACTTAAAGGACTTTATTTTTCAGGGCAGTTTTAGGTTTGCAGAGATTGTGCAGAAAGTACAGAGAGTTATGCCCCCTCACCCCTGCACACAGTCCCTTCTATTATTAATATTTTGCATTAGTGCTATACATTTGTTATAATTGATGAACCAATATTAATAGATTATTATTAACTAAAGTCCATAGTTTACATTAGGGTTAATTAGTTTTTGTATATTTCTATGAGTTTTGACAAATGTGTAATATTACCTATCCACCATTATAGTATCATACAGCATAGTGTCATTTCTCTAAAAATGTCCTGTGTTCCACCTATTCATCTCTATCCCCTCCCCCTGAATCCCTGGCAAACTCTGATATATTATAGTTTTACCTTTTTCAGCATTTCATATAGTTGGAATTCTATACTATATGACTTTTTTACTAGCTTCTTTCATTTAGCAATATGCATTTTTGTTTCCTCTGTCTTTTTGTGGTTGATAGCTCCCTTTTTATTATTGAATAATACTCCATCGTATGGATGTACCACAGTTTATTCATTAACTTAATATAGGATATCTTGGTTAATTCCCACTTTTGACAATTATGAATAAAGTTGCTATAAACATTTGTGTGCAGGTTTTTGTGTGGACATTGGTTTTCAACTCGCTGGGGCAAGTACCTAATGAGTGAATTACGTATTGAGATTAGAATCTAGACAGAGCTCTTACACCTTTCATAAAATTTAACTCAAAATGGATCATATGCCTAAATGTAAAACATAATATTATACAACTTTTAGAAGATAACACAGGACAAAATCTAGGTGACCTTGAATTTGGTGATGACTTTTTAGATATAACAGAAAAGCATAATCCATGAAAGAAAAAATGATAAACTGGACTTCTTTAAAATTAAAACTTCTGCTTTGTGAAAGAAACTGTTACAAGAAGGAAAAGATAAGCCACAGACTGGGAGAATATACTTGCACAGGACATGCCTGATAAAGGACTGTTATCTAAAATGTACGAAGAATTCTTAAAATTCAGCAATAAGAAACAATCCAAATACAAAATAGCAAAAGATCTAAGAAGACATCTCACCAAAGAAGATATACAGATGGTAAATAAGCATATGAAAGGATGCCTAATGTGATTTGTCATTAGGAAATTACAAATTAAAATGATGAGCTACCACTACACACCTATTAAAATGGCTAAAATCCAAAACACTGACAAGATCGAATGCTAGCAAGTATGTGGTACAACAGGAGCTTTCGTTTTTTGCTAGTTGGAATGCAAAATGGTAGGGGCACTTTGGAAGACAGTCTGCAGTTTCTAACAAAGGTAAACATAAGCTTACTGTATGATAATTCACAGTTATTTACCCCAAAGTGTCTTGACTTTTTAACCAGCCCTGAGAGATTTCGCCTCAGGAAATTCCTTCAGCCTAGTCTTCCTTGCATTTAATATCTTCAAGAAATCAGTTCAGCTGTGTGTCTTGGCGTCCTCTTCTTCTCTGATTATGTTTGGATATGATTTCAGATTGTTTGTTTTAGCCTTGACTTGGCAACTTCTTAGGATGTTACTTCTGGCAATTGCCCACCAGATCCACATTCCACAAACAAAGGCGGAGAAACAATATTCATTATACCCAACCAACTCTCCTTTGGTTTCTTTTTAAATTTTTTAAATTGTGAAATGAAGCATACATGTGGAAAAGTACGTGAAGCTTATGAATGATATTTAGTAAATATTTTAAAAGTAAAAATTAGTATCAAGAAACAGAACATTTTTGGTATCCCAAAAGCTCCTTGGGTGTCTCTTCCCAATCATAATTCCTACTCTCCTTTATGCAATAGATAACAATTATTCTGACTTTTGAATTGATCTTTCTCTGTATATGTGTCCTTGAACAGTATATTTAGTTCTCCTATTTCTAAAGCTTTATAAAGAGAATTACATATATATATATTTTTTTGCTGATTAGCACACTTGTGAGATTCACCTATGTTGTGCATATCTGTAGTTTTTTCATTGCTGTATATGTCCCATTGTGTGACTACATCTTGCTTTATTTATATATTCTATTAATAGACTTTTGGGTTGTTTCAAGTGTTTTGTCTTTATAAGAAGTGATGCTTTAAACAGTCTTATATATGTCATATATATATGACATATAAAGAAGAATCTGGTGATAAATTGGATAGGCTTTGAGATGACTGGATAGATTGTGCATTTACTGAGGTAAATGATAGTTAATACTTGGGCAACAAAGAAAAAGATGAATTTCATGGACATGTTGAGTTTGACATGCCTGTGGGAAGGATGTTGAGGTGATTTTTCTAGTAGGTGAATGAATAAATATATCGATCTGCAGTCTGAGAGAGAGAATCTGGTGTTAAAATGTAGGTTTCAGTACCTGCGATATATATAATACATGTTATATACATTATCTATCATCTATCTATCTATCTATCTATCTATCTATCTATCTATCTATCTATCTATCTATCTTCTATCTATCTATCTATCTATCTATCTATCTATCTATCATTTATCTATCATCTATCTAAGCATGTTAGTTGGAGTCATGAGGTCAAAATCAGAGTTCTAGGGATCCCCACCTTGAATGGGTAAGTAGAAGATGAATTGCCAAAGAAAACTAGTATAACTAAAAGAGGAAGGAGGAGGACCAAGAGAATGTTAAGTCACAGAGAAGAGAGTGGCCAATGGTATTAAATTACAGATAGAAATAGTCGAGCTAAAAAAACTCCCTAGAATTTGGCATTATTAGGGACCATGGTAAAATCCAGTTTATTAGAGACAGTGATTATTTCACATACTTAACTGTGAAGGGAAGGGAACTTATGAGATAACTGGTTAGTTGTGGGTAGGTAGAAAAGTAGAAAAAACCTTTTTTTTTTTTTAATGAAGAGAGTATGATTACAAACTATGGGGAATAGAGATAGATTATTAAGACAGTTAATAAATTAATGGTGATTATAAAATTTATAACCAAATATTTAGTATTGTAAATGTTTGTGACAGACCTGTATAGTACCAAAATATAGTGCCAAGGCCCAAGATTCACAACATCATAAACACTCAAAAACTCTGTGCTGGATTTAATTGGACTGAGTTTCTATTAACATGCAAATCATCATCTTCTGTGCTCTGGAGTAATTTAGAGTTTAATTTATGCTTTTACTTCTGATGAAGGTCATCGGACACTATTTATTGGAGTTCATGTGCCCCTGGGAGGAAGAAAAAGTCATCGACGTCACAGGCATCGTGGTCATAAACACAGAAAGAGAGACAGAGAAAGAGATTCAGGATTAGAGGATGGAAGAGAGTCACCTTCCTTTGGTAAGAGTCTTTCTCCTTGTTTTTATAAATTTATGACTGTAATAATATTGTACTTGTTTGTACATTCCATGGTAAGACTTCATACTCATAAAATTGTTTATACTTTTATAAAATATGTTGGGTTGGAGAGATTGGGGAGAAGTAGAGGAGAGAAAGCTTGCTCTTTCTTTTCCTCTTGTGCATCTGCTTTGTGAAGGTGAGAATTGTCTTAGATTTGTGATCGAGGAAATACATTTAAGTAGTAAAACTTAGTTGTATAAACTTGATAATCTATACAAATAAAAGTCATTGCTCTAAGTAGTTTGACAATCCAGGGGGAAAGGCCTTCATTAAGTTCCCACTTACACTATTGCTGATGCTATCCAAATTGCTTTCTTAGGATGTGAACTTTTTACTGTTTTGAACTATCTTCCTTTGAAAGTAGATACAGAATATCAAAGTATAAATGGTAGTTGTTAACAGTTCCTGAGAGCCCTAGGAACCAGTGTACATGATAAAACCAAGAACCAGGCTTTCAGTTCCTCTTGACCTTCTCATCTCCTATGACCTTCTCCTACACTGCACCCAGCTCACCTACTCATCCATGATTACTCTACTCAGAAGTCACTAATTCATCACCTTGCTCTCTGATCACAGGTTCTCTTCTTATCTGCTTGTGCAACTGCTTTTCCTCTCTACATTTTTTTACTCATGTAATAATCTTTATTTCCTTATCCTACTCTGATTTCATAGCCTATAATTTTAGCAATACTTTTGCTAATATTCTAAATGCCTTAGATCGCCTGTTTTAGTTTTATTCATCCCTGCTTTAAAATCATACTTATTTTGAGGTTCCCTTGTGTCCCCACTTTCTCTCTGGCCTCCCAAGTAGGCATACTCTGCCAGACATAGCCATTCAACAGGGAAGATTGTATCCATTTAAATTCATGACTCAAGTAGAGCTTTAACACCTCCTCCCAATTTTATTGCATTCTTTGATTTTTGAAAAAATTATTTTTCGACCTTCATCATTTCTTCAACATGTTCCTTTTCACCATCGCTTAGCAGATACTTCTTACATAGAAAGAAATATGTCAAGAGAAAGAATTCACTCAACTTCCCATCTATTAAATATATAGACCTATATATGCTACATCTGCAACCATCCTTTTTTTTTCTCTTAATACAAAAAGCTTATGTTCTGTTGTTTCTCACCAGGAAAATGATATAATTTATAATCTAGTTGACCTCTTCCTCTCAACTGGATTATTCTCCTCTTTTAAACTTGATGCAATCTCTCCTATTTTAAATAGTCCCCCCACCTCCCTCTAACCCACATTCTCCCTTTCAGCAGTATTCAGATATGAAGTAAGTTAACAGCATATAAAGTTTAGGGTAACAATTTTAATTTCCATACTCTATAGACATTGCTTTATTCAATATCTGTTTTCACTAAGTGCTGAGGAGAAGTCTATAGTTTCTGTTTTTTCATTTTTAAATTTATGTGTTTTAAGCTTGCGTGCTTATAGACATTTTTTCTGTGTCCTTTTCATTAGGAAAACTTACTTAGATAGGCCTAATGGTGGGTATATTAAAAAGCCTTTTCAATCTGCATACACTGATATTTTTCCACTTGGAGAACATTTTCCTATTTTGTCTGATTCTGTTCCATTTACTTTGGTCTCTTCTTTGTGAATTAATTATCTGCATGTTGTATTTATAATATCTGTTCTTTGTTGTTTTCCTTTGTAGCTTGAAGTTAGCATCTTATATTATTCATTGGATTATCTGGAGCATCAATTTTGCATTTTACTATTTCTATTAGGAAGTTTGATATTTTGCTGTTGCATTTTTAGTTTTTTAAAATTTTTTTTATCTCATTCTATTTTCTTTACATTTCTTCCTGTTCTTTCCTAATTAGTTTTTGTTTTTCTGCTTGGAAAGGTCTATGCTTTTATTGTCTACTGAAGATCCCCACTTTTCCCAGACATTTTCTTTTGATCCTGAAGTAGATAATGTTTAAGGGTATGATCTTCCTTTGAGCCATCTAGATTTTTTGACTTTCCATTGATTTGTAGGATTTTTATAGACTCCTAACTTTTTTTTCTTTTCATTCATCATTTTACAAGGCCGAGTGTATCCATACTCTATATGTCCAGCTGGGTCCTCCAGAGAAGGACTGCCATCAGCACGCCCCTTGTCTCCATCACCATATGTGGTTACAGGCATCGATTTCCTCAAATACCATTAACTTCTGCCAAAGGTTCATTGTTGCTGGGGAGTGGGTAAAGAAAAGTACCTCGGGTTTCCTGAATCAGCATGATAGAAAGATGATCGTCTTTGAGTCAGTGGGTAGAGGAGAGTGGAGAAGTGAAAGTGTCCTCATATATTCAGATTTTTTTTGTTTCATGAGGTAGAGTTTGGTAGTGTAATAAAGAGACAGTTGGGTAGATTTTTCTGACTCAAGCTCCATCTGCTTACAGTTAGTTGAGACTCCTTCTTAGACTCTGGAATGGATTATCTGTTGGACTAAGCTTTAATCATTACTTCGAGTTTTCATTATTTTCTAATATTTGAGAAAACATATTCACATCATCTTATGTTTAGTAAATGAACAAAAATAAGTTTGTTCCCTCTGCTTCTGTCATCTTTTTCTTTATTTCCATAGCTGGATGCACTATGTCAGTTTTTCTAGAACAATGGTTCTCAACATTAACTACACCTGGGAGTTTTAAAAACATATTCATGGACAAGCCTCATGCCAATGAGAATCTCTGTGGGTGGAGTCCATGCATAAGTATTTTTTAAAGTACCCCAGGAGATTCTAATGTACAGCTAAGATTGAGATCCACTGTTCTAGAAACTTTGCTATTCGAAGTGTGGTCCATGAGCCAGCATTATTAGGTTCACATTTGAGCTTGTTAAAATTATAGAATCTTAGGCCTCAACCCCAAACTCTTGCATCAGAATCTGTATATTGACAATATCCTTGGGTAACGTATGTGTACATTAAAATTTGACAAGCTCTAGAATATTGCTCGTCAAAACTTCTTGCACATTAGAATCAACTCAGAAGCTTGAAAAAATATTGATGCTGGGCCCCACCCTCAAAGACTTTTATTTAATTATTGTGGGTATTTCCTTAAGCATTAGTATTTTTAAAAAGTATTCCAGGCGATTTAATATCCATCTAGGATCAAGAACCATTGATCCTAAGAAGCATCTGCCTCTTTATTTGGCGAAACTTAGAAATCAGTCAGGTGACCCATATTCTCCCTCTGATGTGTCAGTCACTATTTTCTGGATGTCACCTACTTCCTTCCTCCTGCAACCATCTGAATATCTTCATTGACATTTAGACCTAAGCTCTGTTTTATCAGCAAGAATATTTGGCACCCTGGTGGTCTCTAAGCAGTAGAACTTCTTTCCTTCTTTATTATTTTTATTTTTATTTTGTATTTTTATTTATTATTATTTTTAAATTAAATTTATTGGGGTGACATTGGTTAATAAAATCATATTGGTTTCAAGTGTACAATTTAATAATACTTATATGTATATTGCATTCTGTGTTCACCACTCAAAATTAAAGCAGTGGAACTTCATAGATTTTTTTCAATTTCTTCAGGACTAATCATCTGCCTTTATTCCTGTTTCACAGTCACTTCAGATGCCTTGATAATCAAGTATTCAGTCACATGCTGAGTCTTAAACCAAGTTATAAACACCATCCCACTTGATTTGGGCTTTGATATTCTGCATAGTGAGAATATAGTTGTGCTGAAGTCTTCAAAGAAATTTTCTGATCACTTAAGGATATTTATTTTACTTGGAAGGATTTCAAAGAAAATCTTTTGAAGATATTCCTTCAGGTGCCTTAAAATTCTTAAAAATTCAATTTCCTAAGAGATATAGGATAGAGGATAATGTGAGAAAGCTGTAGGATCCTGGAGATTTTATATTATAATTTGGAAAATGGACCTATGAAACTATGGAGTCATTGGGGCTCATATTTCTGGAGCAAGCATCAACTTCTTAACAAAAAGATTTTTAGGGAAATGTTTGAATTTTGGCACTCTTAAAAAGTTTTGTCACTCTATTATATAAGAAACATCAGCAGATTCCCACTTTATTTTATGACCCAATCATGTAAGGCAGTGTTGTTAGAAACCTGGTTATATTAGTACGGCTTCTAGGAAAAAGTGAGCAGATCTTTACTGTAGCCAAAAGAGATTATGTTTACGCACAGGCCTGCAATGGCTGGTTCTAGGCCACCAAATCTGTAGTTAGAATGTGACTCCTGGGTGAGTCCAAAGATACATTCAGCTTTTGGGCTGTGCAGTAGTGTGATGGTGATGCTTTGATTATACAAAAAACTTTCAATGTCCACAAATAAGTTCTTCGTACTTTTGTTACAGCACTTAATAAATGTAATAATTTATATAAGAATGTGATAATTAATAATTTTCTTCCTATTGCAATCATTTCCCTGATAAGAAAAAGCTGCTAAAAATTTGTATCTTGTTACTCTTAATGTCATCTTTCATTCACCTTGTATAATTTGAAATTATATTTTCAACTGGAAACATGAATGAGTTGTTTACAAGTGATAAGTTTGAAGGATAAACTTGAAGTCAGTGAAAATATGAATGATAATGAGGGAAATTCAGAACACTGTAATGTTGATTTGCTCCTCAGCTTCCCAACAAAAAATGTAACAAGAGAAATTATAAAAATATATAAATTAAATTAGCTAATCTATAAGCAGGAGAAATAAATCTTAAAAACATAGACTCTATTAAATGCTTATTTAAAATGCAGTATTCAAAATACTGTATAAATGAGCACAACCCTGGAATTTGACCTAGGATTTTCACAGTCTTAAATGGTAAATTGTGCACACACTTCAGGAAAAATGAAGCAAATATAGAAAACATGACTTTAAAAAGCTGTTTTTTGATGAGCAATGGCTTTTTGTTCCTATTTATTTAACTCCCAATTAGCTGATATATAAGAATATTAATATATTTTTAAAATATATTAAAAATTATGTTATTATCAAATATGACACAAGTATTTATGTGTTAAAACATAAAAACATAAATGTATAACTCAAACATCTGTGTAACTAACGTCTTGACTAGCATTCAGAAAACCCCTTGGAGCTCACTCCCAGTCACTGCTCTTTCCCTGCTTTCCAAAAGGATGTCTAGTGGGTCATATGCTGGGTGTTTTGCCCATTTTTGAAATTAGTATAAATGAAATAGTACAGGAGATATTTGTTTGTGTCTTGCTTTGTTGTTCAATATTGTGTTAGTGAGATTCAAAAATGTTTTTGGCTGTAGCTTCAGTTTATTCATTTTTCATTATTGTATGGTAATCATTTGCTTGTATATAACATGCATTCTACTATTGATGGACCTTTGGATTATTTACATTTTGAAGCTAGTGTGAATAATATTGCTATGAACATTTTTGTATCTGTCTCTCAGTATACATATGCATTTCTCATACCTAGAAATTATTTACTGCTGAATTATAAGGTATGCATATTTTGAATTTCAGTAGGTAATGCCAAACAATTTTCCAAAACGGGGTACCAGATATTCATGCTCTTTCCAGGAAAGTATTTTGTTTTACATTCTTCTCAACATTTGGCAATTTCATTCTTTTAACATCACCCATTCCAGTAAGGTGTGTAATGGCATGTCATCGTTTTAATTTACATTGCTTGATTACTAATGAGGTTGAGCAGCTTTGCATATGTTTTTTGGCCATTTGGATAGTACCTATCCAAGTTTTCTACTTGTTTTTTTTGTTTGTTTTGGTTCTTTTTACTTGATTTTTTTTTCTTATTGATTCGTAGGCATTCTTTGTATATTATGGATATGTCTTTTGTTGCCTTTACATTTTTTAAATATCTTCTCATATTTGTAACTTATCTTTTCACTGTCTTATGGTGTCTTTTGATGTGTCTACAGATTCCAGAAGAGGCTGCTAAGAGGCGAGATGCTTATTTTCTAGTGTAACTATCTCTACACTATTATTTATTTCTATTATATGTTTTGGTAAATATAGAAACAGACCCTTTTTTTGACCTACCATATTCTTGGCTACAGTTTGTATTACAATGCTCTGTGTTGTTAGTTACCTTCTTAAAAATAGATAAAATATCTATCAATATAGGAGATATATTTACGATTAGAAAATTCTGATTTTCGTAGTATGGGATTTATATGCTTTGTTATACAATTTAAAGGTGCATAGACATGAAAAAATAGTCATCAAATAACATACTTTAAGCATTTGCTGTATTGAAAGATAATCTGAGTCCCTCTTTAAGATGTTAAAAGTATGTTGGTCGGATGATCATGAAAAGACTTTTGTAAGTATAACATAATACTTATAAAATCAATTCTACTTTAAAGAATGAAAAACCAGATACAGGGAGCCATATGTTCCCTTGAACTCAAATAAAATACTGCTTGTCCTTGAACAGATAGTTCTACTTTAATAAATCATAATTTCCTATACTATTACTATTATTGTTGTGTCTTAGAGAAGTCTTTTAAATACCTGATACCTTACCTCAGACTTTCAAGTCCTTTTTATTTATAACTGTAAGGGTCTTATTTCCTTGTGTTTATTTTATGATTGGTATTTTAAAGGTGTGTGGCGAATGATCCTCATGCTTTATGAAACACTAATAAGTCTTATATGCCAAGTTTATGCACAGAGCAATTGAGTCTTTTGGAATGAATGCATAGTAGTTATTATAGATACTCAGATTACTGATGCAGAGTAAACTGAAAAAAAAGTCACAGAAAACAATGGTAAGAGAAAATGTTTCAAAAGCATGAGGAACATAATACACTTGTTGAGGCATGGCTGCTCAGGGATGTGGATGCTGACAAGAGAGCGAGTAGTTAGAACAGGTTATCATGTAACACAAAATAGCTATGTCTGCTCACACTGGGTAGGTATAATGAAAAGATTTAATTGATTTCTTAGGGTAACTCTAAAATTGCAGTTTATGCTTTTGAGTACATGTGTGGCAACTCAAAGTATTGATTATTTTTTGTCCAGAACAGCCACAAAGGCAACAGACTAATTAGAAGTATTTCATTTGACTATGATCAAATGATCAAGTTTAGTAGATATTAGATAGCTATCTCCCAGGTAGTATAATTTTAGGAAAAAGATGGGACCAGGTTCTTATTTCAGATCAATCAAATCAGCAATGTCTATGTAGCACTGGTGATTTTCTTAGGTACATCCAATGTTTATAATAATTCATGTCTCATTTCAAAATAAACATTCATATCTCATCCAGAAAATTAGCATTTTTTTTGAAGAGGTAGCGAAGCATGAGACTTGGCTATTGATTTAATTCTTCTTCGTTTTGCTGTAAAATTTAGTTTGACAATTTTCTTAAAATATTTGGTAATGAAACCAAATCTCATATTATTAACATTCTGAAAAGAAATACCTTACTAATGCCCATAGCAAATATGCTATATAAATGTAGTTTCTTTTTCTTCTTTCTTATAATTTCTTAAATGTATATAATCATATATAAAATACAGTGCTGCAAATTGGTGGGAACAATTAACATTTAAAAACTGGGATGTCCTATTTTTTAAGACTATTTTTTAGAGCAGTTATATATTTATAACAAAATTGAGAGGAAAGTGCAGAGATTTCCCATGTACCCCTACCCCCACACATGTATAGCCTCTCCCATTATCAACATCACTTACCAGAATAGTACATTTTTTTACCAGAGATGAGCCTACATGGACACATCGTAAGCACTCAAAGCCCATAGTTTACCTTCGGGCCTGTTAATGTTATAATTCTGTGGGTTTGGACAAATGTATAATGATATATATCCATAACTATAATATCATACAGAATATTTTTCTGTGCCCTATAAAAGCCTCTGTTTTCAGCCAGTTTTCCCCTTCCCATGCAAATACTGATCTTTTCACTCTCTCCATAGTTTTGCCTTTTCCAGAATGTCATGTAGTTGGAATAACACACTATGTAGCCTTTTCAGATTGACTTTTTTCATTTAGTAATGTACATTTTAGTTTCCTAAAAAAGTCTTTTTATGGCTTGATAGTTCATTTCCTTTTAGCTTGAATCATATTTCATTGTTTGGATGTACCACAGTTTATACGTTCACTTACTGAAGGACATCTTGGTTGCTTCCAAGTTTGGCTACTTATGAAAAAAGCTGCTACAAACATCTGTGTACAGATTTTTGTGTGGACGTAAGTTTCCAACTCTTTTGGGTAAAAAAAGGAGTATGATTGGCTGGATCATATGGGAAAGGATGTTTACTGTTATAAGAAACCACTAAATGATCTTCCAAAAGTGGTTGTACCATTTTTGAATTCCCATCAGTGATGTGTGAGAGTTCCTGTTGCTTCATGTCCTTGCCAGCATTTGGTGTGGTCAGTGCTCTGGGTTTTGGCAATTTTCATGGGTATGTAATGGTATTTTATTGTTGTTCTACTTGCATTTCCCTAATAACATATGATGTGTAAATCTTTTTATATGCTTAATTACCAAATGTATATCTTCTTTGGTGAGGTGTCTGTTAAGGTCTTTGGCCCATTTTTTAAAATGGGTTGTTTATTTTCATATTGTTGAATGTTAAGAGTTCTTTGTATGTTTTGGATGACAGGCTCTTATCAGATATGTCTTTTGCAAATATTTTCTCCTGATCTGTGTCTTCTTTTCTCATTCTCTTGACAATGTCTTTCACAGAGCAGAAGTTTTTAATTTTAATGAATTCCAGCTTATCAATTCTTTCTTTCATATATAATGTCATTAGTGTTGTATGTAAAAAATGTACCAACCATCTAAGTTTTCTCCTATGTTATCTCCCAGGAGTTTCATAGATTTGTGTTTTACATTTTGGTTGATGATCCATTTTGACTAAATTTTGGCAAAGGATGTAAGGCCTATGTCTAAATTTGTGTTTTTATAGATGTATGTACAGTTGTTCCAGCATCGTTTGTTAAAGAGACCATCTTTGCTTCATTGCCTTTGCTCCCTTGTCAAACATCAGTTGACTGTATTTATGTGGGTCAATTTCTGGGCTCTCTATTCTGTTCTATTGAACTCTTTGTTCTTTCACCAATACCACACCGTCTTTATTACTGTAGTCTTTATTAAGTCTGATGTTGGATTCTGTCAGTCCTCCAAATTTGTTCTTCTCCTTCGATATGATGTTAGCTATTCTGGGTCTTTTGCTTCTCCAGATAAACTTTGGAATCAGTTTGTTGATGTTCATAAAATAACTTGCTGGGATTTTGGTTGGGATTACATTGAATCTATAAAAATCAACGTGGAAGGAACTGACATCTCGACAATATTGAGTCTTCCTATTCATGAGCATGTATGCCCTATTTTATAAACTCCTTCATTAATTTGCATTGCATTTTAAGACTGATTAATACCAGTGCCATTTTTAATAGGTTATTGTGAGATATAGAAGAGATAGTGAATGAAGATGCCTGACCCACAGAAGATATTAATAAATTAAAAATCTTTTTTCTCTCTTTGTATAATTGTATCATAGTCAACTACTATTTTAATAAAACATAGCTTAAAGGTCAATGACTCATTTATGAATATGAGTCATTTGTAAGATTCTTATGACTGTTACATTGAATGAACACTACTCGTAGGATTTAATCATAAAATAACTCTATTTCTGTCTTGTACTATTTTTTTTTTTGTATTTATTCAGTGGATCTAATTGTTGTTCTGCTCCTGAATAAAAACTGTGGGCAGTTCCCCAGCTTTTCTGGTCACTCTTAGGTAACCTAAAGTCCTCTCATCAGTAATTAAAATATTTAGTTTCATGGATTAGTGAAAACTTTGAACTTACTTTAACCATAAGGCTTTTCCTCCCTTCTTTTGCACAGGCATGCTACAATTGAGGGAAGAGGATGCAGTTCCTTTATTTTTTTCTTTTATCTTCAATTAGTCCTTCTTCCAGATGTGCCTAACTCTAGTTTCTGATTCCTTCAGATTTGGAGCACAAGAAATGAAAAGAACTAAGTGGAGTGGGTCAGGAAAGTTCTTACTTAACTGGTATTATTGCAAACTGATGTTATATTCTCTATGCTTAAATTTACTCATTCTCTCCTGGAGGGTCTCTCACCTGAACTCTCTCCTGCTTTATTACTTATTCTTACTTATTTCCTAGGCCAGGGGTCCCCTACCTGCAGGCTGTGGACTGGTACTGGTCCTTGGCCTGATAGAAACTGGCTGCACAGCACTAGGTGAGCAGCCAGTGAGCCAGTGAAGCTTCATCTGTATTTGCAGCCACTCCCCAGTGCTAACTTCACCTCCTCAGCTCCAGATCATCAGGCATTAGATTCTTATAGGAGCACTGGTCCCTGGTGCCAAAAAGATTGGAGACCGCTGCCCTAGACATTCAGCTATACTGATAGATGGTATCTGCTGAAGTCTTGTCAAT
>NW_011888783.1:25661255-25668061 GCF_000151845.1 Pteropus vampyrus | reverse complement strand
GATTCCTTCAGATTTGGAGCACAAGAAATGAAAAGAACTAAGTGGAGTGGGTCAGGAAAGTTCTTACTTAACTGGTATTATTGCAAACTGATGTTATATTCTCTATGCTTAAATTTACTCATTCTCTCCTGGACGGTCTCTCACCTGAACTCTCTCCTGCTTTATTACTTATTCTTACTTATTTCCTAGGCCAGGGGTCCCCTACCTGCAGGCTGTGGACTGGTACTGGTCCTTGGCCTGATAGAAACTGGCTGCACAGCACTAGGTGAGCAGCCGGTGAGCCAGTGAAGCTTCATCTGTATTTGCAGCCACTCCCCAGTGCTAACTTCACCTCCTCAGCTCCAGATCATCAGGCATTAGATTCTTATAGGAGCACTGGTCCCTGGTGCCAAAAAGATTGGAGACCGCTGCCCTAGACATTCAGCTATACTGATAGATGGTATCTGCTGAAGTCTTGTCAATGCTCTATGGCAGCCTCTTGGACAGGAGCTAAAATTAACCCACATTGGTTGCAAACTGATACAGCCACTATGGAAAACAGTCTGGAGGGTCTTCAAAAAATTAAAAATAGAACTACTTTATCA
Organism: Pteropus vampyrus; assembly: GCF_000151845.1. Taxonomy (NCBI): domain Eukaryota; kingdom Metazoa; phylum Chordata; class Mammalia; order Chiroptera; family Pteropodidae; genus Pteropus; species Pteropus vampyrus. Next base: position 25,667,477 of record NW_011888783.1, on the reverse strand, counting down.
CCCAGCAATTGCACTTCTGGGTATTTATCCGAAGAAATCCAAAACATTAGTTCGAAAAGATATATGCATCCCTATGTTCACTGCAGCTCTATTTACAACAGCCAAGAAATGGAAACAACCTAAGTGCTCATCAGTAGATGATTGGATAAAGGAAAAGTGGAACATATACACAATGGAATATTACTCGGCCATAAAAAAAATGAAATCTTACCATTTGCAATGACATGAATGGACCTAGAGGGTATTATGTCAAGTGAAATAAGTCCAACATAAAATGGCAAATACCATATAATCTCACTTATATGTGGAATATAATGAACAAAATAAACCAACCAAACAAAATGAGAACAGACTCATAGATACAGAAAACAAACTGCTGATTGCCAGATGGAAGGGGGTTTGGGGGCTGGTGAAATAGGTGAAGGGATGAAGAAGTACAAATTGGCAGTTACAAAATAGTCATGAGGATGCGAAGTATAGCATAGGAAATGGAGTTAATAATATTGTAATAACCATGTATAGTATAGGTATTAAATGAACTGGGGAAATCACTTTGGAAATTATATAAATGTCTAATCATTATGCTGTACACCTGAAAGTAATATAAAGTAATATTGAATGTCAACTCTAACTGAAAAAAAAAAAAAGAACCAGGTCACTCTTGCAAAAAAAAAAAAAAAAAAAAAAAAAACCAAATCCATATTCCATATTCTGTCTCATCTCTCTCTCTCTTTCTGTCATGTGTGGCCCATATATGATTCACAGAAAACACACACATATTCATTGCCTTGATAAATATTGGGAGTGTGTGTTATTCAAAACAGCAACTTCACCATCAGCAGTTAGGCAGGTTTTCTGTTTTTCAGGCAGGGATCATACTCCAGTCTATTGCATGGGACACATCAAGCTCTTCTGATGCCCCTCAAGCTCTACTCACTTGGCTTGAGGAAGAGTCAGACACCCCTAATCCCCTCCTTTTGGGGAGTAAGGAGACTTGGCACTCACAACTTTCTCTGATAAAATCCTCTCCAGGAAGTATACACTGTTTTCAACTCATTACCCTTTTATAACTGTGTGGGTGAAAAGTCAGAGTTTGATAACTAGGTTTCAGGAACACCGTTTGTAAATTCTGCATGAAGTCTTACACCCTCTTGGGAAAAAATACCTATTGTTCTTGGTGTTTCAGCCAAAGTGTTCATTTTATCAATCCGTTACCTATAACAAAATTAACCACTTTGCATTAATTATAAATATATTATTTCAGTTACACAAATGAATTAAAATATAGGAATTCAGATGAACAGATTTTATATGCCATTTAAATAATATGAGCAAAATTTTAAAATTAATTGAAGATGGAAGATATTATTGCACCACAAAGAGACTGGAGACATGAACTTGAAACAGAACCACTAAACTTGTTATCATTTCACAATTTCATAAGCTAGATTTCCTGAATATTAATTTACCTGAAGTGTAACAGAGATAAAGAGGAAAAAAAGTATCTGTACTCAGAAACACATAATGGTAAACACTTTGTGAATCTGTTCCCTTGAGCTAAAAGTCATAGTGCATGAGGCTTGTGTTCTACATGACAGTAAGATCACATATGTAAAATGGAAATTTCCCAATTCACTTTTGCTATTGTACTTGTTATGTGGTAAGAAATACATTTCTCGACAAATTTGTTGACTGTTCTCCAGAAAGAGCCTAAAAAATAGCAAACTTTTCGACAGGGCCTGTAGAAAGGAGAGTATTTTCACTGATCATTAGAAAAAAATGTACTTAAGACCCTAGTTAATTAGTATGTGAGCAATTAAAGCAATATGAGTAACACAGCTAATAATGAAAAAATGAAAGTCTGCTAAGGAACTTGCTTATTTACAATTATGATTCTATTAGTGGCTTTTCTCAGATAGTATAACTATTTAAATTTTATTTTTTTAACTAACCGTTGTTGAAAATATGGTCAGTATTCCAAATGGAAGTAGCTTATTTGTTTATTTCTGATTGTAAAATAATACATATTCTTTGGAATTCTAGGGCTATTGAACATCAGGCTAGCCAAATCCTGTTGTTCTTAGTTCTCATCATTGATTCTACAGCATCTGACATTATTGACTTGTTCATTTTGAAATCCTTACTACCTGGGCCCATTGCTCTGCTCTCTCCATCAACTGTAAGCTCTAAATAGGCAGAGATTTTTTCTGTGCTCCTTAAATGCTTGTTTATTGTAAGAATCCTTTTTCATTTCTATTCTTCTTCTGATTCTTTTAGCTTCTCTTCCTCCTCCCAAATCTTAAACTTGATTATTTCCTTCGATGTCGAGTCTTCTTCTCTCTCTATTGTTCAATTTTTAGTCCTTATCCATTGTAATCATATGAGTTCTCTAGTTAAATGCCATCCATGTCTCTACCTCTGATCCTGTTTTTCCTTGAACCAAATCTCCAACTGCCTTATGATCATTTGCATATTTGTCTCGAAATCACTTCAAACTCAGCATATCTAAATGTTATCTTTTGAGCGCTCAACCTACAGTATTGGTTGCTCATCCTGACACCCCTCTTTTAATTAATAGCACTATTATTTTCTCATTCTTTTCTGCTTAAAATTCTAGATCTCTCTATTTTGACAGGCCTCTGTTATCACTGTAACTGTCATCACTGCCAGTAACATTAGCACCAATCATCATTAGTAATATTTATATAGTGCTTTATATTTTGAAAAGTAATTTTGCATGCATAATTTTCTCTCTGGGGACTTTGTCCTGTCTCCTTCTAGGAGACTGATTCTGGAATGTAGAAATATTTTCTATTTAAAATACATTAATTTATTTCACAGTAAATTTCAACTTATAATTGAGATAAATATGACAAAGAGAGCTGTAGAGTGCTATGAATTAAGATAACAGGTGCCTGACTTAAATGTTTGCATATGAATGTGCTTACATATTTGTTTATGTGTGTGTTTTGAAAGGCTGGTTAGGCAGGCTTGCTGAAGTGTTATATTATACTGAAGTAGACACTGAAAGATACATAGGTGAGCTAGAGGAAGCAGTATGCACAGTGACCTGAAGTGGGAAGATCATGGTGTTTTTAAAAATCTGAAAGAGGGCAAATGTACCCAGAATGGAATAACAAGGGAAAGAATGGCAGAATGTAAGGCTAACAAGGTAGGCAGGGGCTAGGGCCCCACCACAAATATTTAAATTTATAGAAAGTATGACACAGTATATTATGTGTATATTTTCATCTTCAACTTCTGAAATCCTCTCAGTTGTGACTTAGTTAAAACCTAATCCTTTAAATAACTGATTAGTTTATTTTCACAAATAAAATATGTACTATTATAGCTTTTATAATCACTATATGCTTGTTATTGAATTTTGTTTTAAAAATATTTGAAAATACCAGATGTTTTAGTGGGATAACATTGCATCTATAAGATAGTTTTCCACGGTTGAGATTTCTCGTTAACTTATATTTATTCATTTATTTAAATCTACTTTTATATCACTTAATAAAATGTTATAATTTTCATCACAAATGTATTATTTAATTTTGTTGGATTTATTCTTAGATATTCTTATATCTTTGCTTCTAAAGGAAATGGAATTTATTCCTACTAGATTTTCTAGCAATTTTCATTACAGTATAGGAATAGAATGGATTTTGGATTTTGATCTCGTATTTAGCAACCTAGTAACGATCTCTAGGGAAACAATCACATAATGTTTTAAAAATATAAATAAAAAAGATAATGAAAAAGATAATGAAAAGATAATAAAAAATCCCTGGGGATTTTTTTCTTTAATCCTCAAATTGTAAATTGAAGAACGGGCTAATAAAGTTGAGAATATTTAGAGGTTGAAAGATTTGCAAAGAACTGTTTCAATTTAACAAGAAAGAATTCAAAGATATTTTCTGAAGCGTGATCAGCATGGCCATGAGGATCTCTTATATTCCTACATATCTTGTGAGCAGAGGCACTGACTATCTTTTTGCCTTTCTTTTCAAGGATGTTAGTTAGTGAGCAGACTTGAAAGATAAACGTAGTGTCTCTCTCTGGAGCTAAGGGAAGTTTCGTTTACTGTCTAGTATAATAAAGAAAATGTCTCCCTGTGGAGCAAAGATCAGAGAGACTTACTGTCCATTATGAAAGAGGTGACTTCCCAAACAAACACCTTGAACTGAATGGACCATAGCTCTTATTGTAAAATATAAATCTATAAAGCTTTTAAAAGAAAACAAGAGAAAATCCAGGTGAGCTTTAGGCGAAGAGTTCTTAAACTTGATACCAATAATGATAATGATCAATTGATAAATTGGAATGATCAAAACTTAAAATTTCTGCTTAATAAAAGACACTTAAAAAATGTGAGGACAAGCTCTAGACAAGGAGGAAAGAAAATATTTGCAAACCACATATTCAACAAAGACTTTTATCCAGAACATATAAAGAACTCTCTAAACTCAACTGTAAAGAAACAACCAACCCAATTAAAAATGGGCAAAATATTTCAACAGACATTTCACCAAAGATGACATATGGATGACAAATAAACACATGAAAAATTGTCAACAATAGCTATCAGAGAAATGCAAACAAACACTGTAGTGAGATAGCGCTGCATAGACTGGCTAAGGAACAATTGATAATACCAAGTGCTGATGAAGATGTGGAGCAACTATTAACTCTCTCATACACTGCTACTGCAAATACAAAAGAATATAGACACTGGCAGTTTGGCAGTGTCTTGTAAAGCTGAACATACGCTTTAAACCCAGCAATCCTACTCCTAAGTATTTACTTTAGAGAAATAAAAACTTATGTTCAACAGAAAAACCTATACAAAAATACTTAAAGCAGTTCTATTCATAATTGCCCCAAACTGGAAACAAGCTAAATATCCTTCAACAGATGAATAAATGGATCAGCAAACTGTGAAAGATTTCTACAATGGACTATTACTCAGCAATAAAAAGAAGGCGATACTGCTACACTCAGTAATGCAGATAAACCTCAAAATCTCAAAGGCATTATGCTAAGTGAATAATGACAGTCTCAAAAGGTTATATACCATATTTTTTCATTTATATGACATTCTGGAAAAGGAAGAACTATGAACGGTGTTGACCAGATCAGTGGTTGCTAGGAGTTTGTAGGGGGACAAGGGTGTGACTACAAAGAAGCATCTCAAGGGAGTTCTTTGATGAGTTATATTCAGCATAGTTTTAGTATAAGTGAATTTTAAAATAGTCTACTCTTCTGAATATTACCATTAAATGCAGCATATCTGATGAGAAATGTGTGCATGTGTGTGAGAGAGAAATAGAAGTAGTTTCCATGACTGTTATAAATAATCCAAATAATCATCACATTTGATTATATTTTTGATAATATCTACACATTATATATTTAAATTTTACATATTTATGCTCCCAAATTATGCTAGAATGTGATGCTAAATTTATTTTTAATTTCCCATGTTTACTCTAGATGAGTGTTGCAGTGGGGGCAGGGGAGGTGTGAGTTTGGAGTGGTGATGAAGGTGGTGACCAGGACATTTTAAGTTTGAAGGTGGTGACCAGGACATTTTAAGCTTGAAGTGGTAATGCATCTTCACGTCTCTGATTTTCCACAGACACCCCATCACAGCGGGTACAGTTTATTCTTGGAATTGAGGATGATGATGAGGAACACATTCCTCATGACCTTTTCACAGAACTGGATGAGATTTGCTGGCGTGAAGGTGAGGATGCTGAGTGGCGAGAAACAGCCAGGTGAGGATTTTTGTTGAAGAGTAAATTTTCATGCTATTAGAAAAACAGGTTTCTAATGCCTCGATTTTGCAAACATCCATAAGTGCTGCTGATTTCTGAAATTGCTCATCTGGCCTGGGCATATCCTATAATAGGATATGGGTCAGAATGAAATCTGAAGGCAGTAATTATAGTAAATAGTGACGCAGAGCCAGCAGCAGCTGCAGTCTTAAAGATAAGCAGTAGCATAATTTGTGTGTTGTCGGGAAAACAATAGAAATCTAAAAGTAATTTATTTCGATTTTTTTAATTGCTGGCTTGTGCCCAAACTAGTGATATTATTTGATAATTTGAGTGTGGGGCTTTTTAAAAGAAAGGGCAAACATTGCAAGAGGCTTTAGGTATAGTCCTGGATTTATGTACTATTTGGTGAGGATAAAAATATTTTGTAATGCATTTC
>NW_011888783.1:25649843-25659995 GCF_000151845.1 Pteropus vampyrus | reverse complement strand
ACTGGTTATAAGAAGGTAGGTGTTCCTGGATGACTTGAAGGAGATCTGGTGGTTATGATTACTAGACAACTCTGGCTACTTTGAATTTCTTTAATCTATTGATGAGAAGTACTTTTTGGAAGTAATTCTTTTATATTTCTTTCTTTACTCTCATCCTACATAGTAGAGCTGAGCAGTAAGTTTGGAATATGTGCTTTAGTGTGAGAAACTCCCTTATTTTTAAAATGGTTGGTGATTTTTCACCTTCAAGATGAAACAGTTATCCATTGCTTCTAACCAGTAAATTCCTTGTAACTTGCCCACTCTCATAATGCCAGGATGTGACAGAGCAGTACTGGAATCTAGTCTTTCATTCTGTCACAGTCGAATAGGTAGGATTTTATCATATTCTAGTGGACTGACTTGAACAAGTTTTTCCAAAACCATCAAAATGTACTGCTGTTTATTTATAAAGAATAAAAGAGATGATCCAGTTAATTATTAGTATTCTTGTATATTATTAGATAGGACCTATGTTCTTAGCCATGCTCCTGGAACCTTGTGCATGGTGTAGCTATCTGAGGTTCAGGGAGACATCTGATGAGCAATCAAATAGTAACAGACATTGAAGAGGATGGTAGATGAATTTTGACTAAGACACAATATAGAGAAGAACAAAACTTATTTATCAAGGACTTAGAAATGTAGTGGGTTTTAAAGTGGCAAAAGTGATTTTGTTCTGATGACCCTACTTCATTTAAGAAGGTTAATTCTAGTTAATTCATGACTCCATCTAATTTTTCAAATGCAATTTAATTCTAATAAATCATTACCATAACTATTTGAAGCACTTCACTCTTTTCATTAGTATTCCAGAGGGATTAATATTTTTTTACCCTAATAGTAGAAATAAAAAGGATATATTATTAGCACATTGCACCTGTCATATATCACATATTGAATAATTCATGCCCACTGTTGTTGCCAAGTAAAACTTCAGCAAAGTTTTAGATTTCAAAGCTAGATTTTTGAATCATAATTATTTAATAAATGTTTGCGAAAACCAGCTGTTCACTTTAAAAACCCTAAAAGAAGCCATATGACAAGGCCTAACAAAATCAACACAATTAGAATGTCCTGCTTATAAATAACATATAATGTTATTAATAGAAAGTACACAAAGATACCACAGCTGTGCAATTGTGGAAACAACATGCTTGACTCACTGTGGTTGCCCTTTAAAAGTGCTTCCCACAAATGAGCTCAGAAAAGGCAAAGCAGGGGGTAGCAGTTAGGCTTTTGATATATACATGGTAGTGTAGAAAGGATTATTACCTCAAGATGATTTTATTGATGCTGTGAAGGCATTTGATATTCAAAATTAGTAAAGGTTCAAGTCATCAAGATTTTTCAGTGCAATGTGAGGCATGAAGATAATATGGACGAAGACCAGCAAATATCAGTAACCTCTAGATTTGGGTATATTTCATTTTCTCTCTCCTCTTAAAATAGGCACTTTATAATTACATGTTATTCTCTAGCTCCCACCCTAATCATGTTCTCCCTCTACCCTCCATATCCCCAAATCTACCCCGCCGCAAAAAGGATGTTTTTTTCTTGAGAATTCATGACTTTCTTCAAGGCTATAACTTTGGATGTTATAATAACTACTTTACTCCTATATGGATAGAATCAGAGAATAAAAATTCTTAGGAAAGCAACTGAATTAGTGGGAATAGAATAGAGTTAATTTCTATGGAAAACATCTAATTCTAATTTTCAGAAGAATTTTATTTTGTAGATTTTTAATATAAGTATTAAAGAGGAGATTAGTATCAACTTGATCCTCAAAGAATTCATGAAACACCTGTATTAGTTTGTTGGCGTATAGTAAAAAGAGATTGCAATGTGTTAATCATGGATGAAAACAGATCCAGACATACTGAAGGAAATGAAATTAATCTCCTCAGAGTTTAAATCTGCCTCTCTTCCTTAGAAAATGTCATACAATCGGCCTGCAATTTTGATTTTTTTCATTGTCCATCATTTCTCATTCATGCCTGTGAGACTCTTGTTTGCTTTGGTTTGCTATTCAAACAAATGTCAGCTGAGTTTATTTGAAAACTAGAATAAATTGCAGCACTTTCGGTCATTAACTGCAATCAGGCATTTTGCAGCTGACAGTATATTCAGTGACTACAAGTCTTGAAACAGGATTTGGTGTGTTCCTAGACCTGTTCATTTCTATCTTTGAAGTATGAAATGGAATGAAAAAAAACATAAAGGAGAGATATACTTATGTATTTATGTATATATATAATTTTTAATATAGTCTTTAAAAATATTCGTTTAAACATCTCAAAGCTTTTGGCATTATTCTGAAGCTGGCATGAAGCACTGAATCTTGAAATGTTTAGTAACTTGATATTTGTAACTTGCAGGTTCCTTTTTATGGGAAGTATCTTTGCTTCCTCCTGTGATGCTCATAAAACCTGTGCCTATATCAAACCATCTATGCATATAACTTATATTTAGTCATGTTAACTACCAAACTGCTTGGAAAATACCAGAGCTTTCATTCTTCTTTTCTAAAAGACCAAGCCCCAATTTGAAGGAAATTATTCTAAAGAAGAAGTATGCCTTTTGGATTTATTTTTAGTATGTCTTTTCAAATAGACACATAGATCAGTGAAACAGAATAGAGAACTGAGAAGACCAAGGTAAATACAGCTAACTAAGTTTTGAGGAAGGGCAAAAGCTACTAATGGAAGAATTGTCTTTTCAACAAATGGTACTGGGACAATTAGACATTCATGGGTAAAAAAAGATTTTAATCTCAATCTAAACCTCACAGTGTAGACAAAAAATTAAAATAAATCAGAAATCTAAATGTAAAACAAAAAGCTATGAAAATTTTAGAGAAAATTTAGGAGAAAATCTGGGGCTAGACATGTTACCAAAAGCACAATCCATAAAAGAAAATATAAATTGGACTGGACTCAAATTAAAAACTTTTATGCTATGAGAGATCTTGCTAGAGAATGCAAAAACAAGCTACAAACAGGGAAAACATATTTGCAAGCCATATATTTGACAAAAATATTATATATAGAATATATAAGGGACTCTCGAAGTTCAGCGGTATGAAAACAAATCAATCAGAAAATGGTAAAAACACAGACCAAAGAGGAAATACATATAGAAAATGACCACATAAAAAGACGTTTAACATCATTAATCATTAGGGAAACGCAAAATAAAGCCACTATGAAATATTGCTGCACACCTAATAGAACAGCTAAAATAAAAAAGCAGTCATAAAGCAAGTGCTGGTGAGGATGTGGAGACATTGGATCTATCATCCATTGCTGATATGACTGTAAAACGGTGTAGCTACTCTAGAAAACAGTTTGATGGTTTCTTATAAAAGTAAACATGCATTTACTATATTACCCAGTGATCATAGTTGTGGATAATTATCCCAGAGAAATTAAAACTAAATTCATGCAAAAACCTCTACATGAATGTTTATAACATTCTTATTTGTGATAATAACAACAACCTGTGAACAATTCAAATATCCTTCAACATATAAATTGTTAAACAAAGTTTGGTCAACATGCATACTGTGAAATACTACTCAGCGATAAAAAGTAACATAGTTGATATATACAACAATTTGGAAGATCTCAAGGGCATTATGCTTAGTGAAAAATATCAATCTCAAAACATTTTAAACTATATGATTCCATTCATATAACATCCTTAAAATGACAACAATATAGTGTGAAGAACAGATTGGTGATTGATGGGAGGACAGAAACAGGGTAAAGACTGAGAATATGAAAGTATAATATAAAGGAGTTCCTTTGTGATGATGGAACAGTTTTGTATCTTGATTGTGGTAGTGGTTACTGAATCAACTCATGGAATAAAAATAAAGTTCATAAATTCAACCAAAGTAATTGTATTGTGGTGGAGAATGGTCTCAGGCTCTGGAGAAAAACAAGAACAATTTAAAGTTGAATTTGGTTTGACAAGTCATTGGTTTGGTTATCTTGGACAAATCTTTAATGTATTGAATTTATCTTATCATTTTACAGATGAGAAAAATGTGGCTCACAGAAACTGAAAGACTCTTTTGGTCATATGGCAATTTAGCTATAGAATAGAGACAAAACCTAGATTTTTTTTTATTTCCAACTAGTCCAAGACACTTCCACAATACTATTCCATCTCAAAATGTCTGCCAAGAGGTTGATCCTTTGAGATATTGACATTCATAATGAAATCTGGCAAGAAACGCTAAATTAAAATTAAATTAAAATCATATTTGCCCTCAACATTAATTTTAATTAAGATTTTGATGCTGGTATGAATAGTTAAAATGGTGATAGACTAAATTACGTTAGAAAAAAATATCCTGCAGTCTCAGTGGCTTAAAATCACAAAGTTCTTTTTATGGCTCATGATACATATCCATTGTGGATTAGTGGAGGCCGTACACAACTGTTCATTGTTGTTACTTAGAGACCTCAGCTGGTAGAGCAGCCTCCATCTTGAATATTTCTGGTGGTCACATCAGGGAAAAAGATAGCTCCAGAATGTCTTATTCTGGCAATTAAATACTCCAGTTTGGAAGTGACACATGTAATTCTGCTCACAATTTATTATCCAGAACTAGTCAACAATCACATGGCCTCACCTAGTTAGAAGGGAGCTAGATAGTGATATCCTACTCTTTACTAGGAAAAGAAAGAGAACTAATTATAGTTGATGAACAATACTGTGGCCCTTTTAGAGACTGAAAAACATTAAAAATTACTAATGTGAAAAATTCTGAACTGTGTAGACAAAAATATTTTATAAAATTGCCAGCACCAAAGAGATACTGTCAATGATTGGGGGGTTAAATATAAAAGATTTTTCAACCTTCAAGTGTTTTATAAATTTATGATAGGCATAGTTATTTTCCCATATCTCTTAACTTTTGTCAGGGACAGCTCTTCCTCTCTATTGGTTTTCTTTTCACTTCTTGAAACTTTCTGCTCCCTGAATACTGAGGACAGATACATGACTTTCTTTATCTTTCTTGGAATTCTGCATATTAATCATTCTGACTAGCCCTTTTAGTTAGTTATTTTTGGCTGATCCACTGTTTCCCTACCTAGTTACTGCAACATATTTGTCCTCTGTTGAAGTTGGAGCATTTGATTGCATAAAACAGTAATATAATATATAGAGAATTTGAATGATATTGCATGGAGAGAGGAAGTTAGGGCAAAAATGACAAAGGAGAGAAAAATGGTAGGTGATGGGGAAGAAAAGGCAATTTATGCTAGAATTTATTAGAAATAGTGGAATTAAATTGGTCATCTATTAGAATAAGAGGGCAAATCCCTAAAAGAATAAGAGATTTAGTACTTGTGTCAGGGCATTAAAATCATTTGTTTTTCTTTATTACTACCATTTATCTTACTTAGACACAATCTCAGATATTGCTGTTTATTTCACCAGGTCAGTGGTATTCATTTAGCACTATGATATGAAAGTTCTTCCCCTATTCTTCATCCCTGGCAGGAAGGCCCAGACAATGGCAGCCGAACTCAGTTCTCACAGGTTCAGTCCCCAGGAGGTGACTGCAATCACTTGATTTTATTCAAACAAGCCTATAAGTATTTTTCCTATAGAATATATCCTGTTATATTAGCCTCCCTAATCAAATGGAAAAATTATCAAGAGACTCAACTTTTCAGTTTTGAAACCTCCTACTAAAGGAAAATGAGTATCCTTTTATTTTCTTTTGCATCTTTTTCAACTATCATTATTTTTCCATGACGTATACTCTCTTTTGTAGTTCCACAACAGATTCATGGTGACTGCTGATTAACATTTATATTAAAATACTTTTTTCAGAGCTAGACAAACTAATAAAAATGATAAATGAGTTTTTTCAACATATCTTTCAATGACAAAAGAATGCTTGTTAAATTGGAATTAAAATGAAATAAACTGAATGACTTGAGCTAGTTTTTATTTAACTTCCAAAACTCATCAAACCAAGAAGCAATGTGAATATTTTTCTATTTCTATCTTTTATTATTGGGATAAAGAATCATTGATCTACAATATAACATTCAATATGCTGATAATATTTATTTGTATAGGTGGTTGAAGTTTGAAGAAGATGTGGAAGATGGAGGAGAGAGATGGAGCAAGCCCTATGTGGCTACTCTTTCACTGCACAGCTTGTTTGAGTTGAGAAGTTGTATTCTGAATGGAACTGTGTTGCTGGACATGCATGCCAATACTTTAGAAGAAATTGCAGGTATATCTTCCTCACCCTTAGCCTAGTTCACTCTTTTGGCTGCAGCTGATTTTTGTTATTACCTTTTCTTTATAATTCTATTCAAGCGTGACCTTCGGAAAATAAATTCATATGATCAGCATACGAGACCTTAAAAATAATTTTCTTCTACCCTCTTATTTAAGATAAAAGACTTTGAATCTTAGAGAAATATTGTCAAACTAGTTCAGTGGCAGGTCTAGAACAAGAACCTAGATACCCTGACACCCATTCAGTATTTATGGTTTGTCAGTATCTTATTTAATTAGACTGTCACCACTAGAAAATTGAGGGGGAAAACCCATAAAGCTACAGATTGATTTTATCAATATTCAAGTCCATGAAATAATCAAATGAAAAAAGTTTAGTAAATGGGGAAAACGTTAGTTTAAAAAGAACAGAAAGGGATGATCGTTTATTTTAAACTGAATTAAAACTGTTGAATACCAGAGGACACCAAGTGACGCAGTTGAGATTGGTTTGTAATTTAATGCTATGGCAAGCCCCTGGGAGGAATGATTTTTATTGGAAGCCTATTATGACTATATAACACAAGCAGTGATATTTAGGAAGTGTCTTACTGTTACTCTAGCAATAGAGACAAAGAACTTATGTATCTTTTGATCTGGAAAACAAACACATTTTAGTAAAAACAAAATAATACAAAAACACAGAAATGAGTTTTGAAAGAATGTAAATGAAAAGGTTAATAGAGGTTTTAAAAATAAAACCAAGTCAAGGACTCAAGCAGTTTTTAAAAATTCCTAGTTTGGAAGAAAAAGAAAAAAGTAGTTCCATGTGGATGTGGAATTATTTGTTACGTAGAAAGACTTAAGGGGGACTTCAATGTCTTTATTATATTGTGCAAATGGGAAAAAAGAAAAGAAAAACCAAAACTCTGTGTGTTTTTGATTATATAAGTGAGAGAATATTATAGTAGAAAAATAATGTATCTAATTTAATCCTCAGAACAGCTTCATAAAGTAATTATCATCTCATTTTTCAATGAGAATATAGAAATTCTGAAACTTTTGTGGCCCAGGTTTCATCGAAGGGACTCTGACTTTAATCCATGTTCCTTCTGTTAAACTACAACTACTGTTTGAAAAGAGTAGGCTTGCAGCAGATGTCCAAATGTTAATGGTAGTTCAATTAATTTAAAATTTGTTTATTTAGATCTGAAACTAATATAAAATAATATTGAATGTCAAGAAATAATAATAATGAAATAAAATGGAAAAAAAATTATTTGGTTGTTGGTGCTGATGGACATGATAAATCGCAGTATGTGAAAAGATATCTTGACTTACAATATTAAGCAAAAATAAAAATAAAACAAAAAAATAGGAAAAATAAGACTTCCCCTTCTTTCATATAACACCTATAAAGAAGTTACCCTTTAAAATACATAATTGGAGCCTAAAAGACTGCATAAATTTAAATATAGTATTCTTTTTAGAAGAACACAAGTTTCAATAATAGGTCACACTAAATCAAGACTATGATACCATATGTTATCATACAAAGTTATTACAGTGTTATTTACTATATGCCCTATGCTGTAAATTACATCCCTATGACATTTATTTTATAACTGGAAATTTATACCTCTTAATCCTTTTTAGCCATTTCACCTGCCCCAATTCCTCCCCTTCTCTGGTAACCACCAATTTTTTTTCCTGTAATTATGAGTCTGTTTCTGTTTTAATTTGTTTGTTCATTTGTTTTGTTTTGTTTTGTTTTTAGATTCCACAAATAAGTGAAATTATACATTATTTATCTTTCTCTGTCTGGCTTATATCACTTAGCATGATACCCTCTAGGTCCATCCATGTTGTAAATGCCAAGATTTCATATTTTATGGCTCATTAATATTCCACTGCATTTTGTACCACATCTTCTTTATCCACTTATGTATTGATGGACACTTAAGTTACTTCCATATTTAGCTGTTATAAATAACGCTGCAATGAACATAAAGGGCCAATTAGTTTTTTGTATGTGTTTTTATTTCTTCAAATAAATACCCAGAAGTAAAATTGCTGGGTCACATGGTAGTTCTAGTTTTAATTTTTTGAGGAAGCTCCATACTGTTTTCCATAGTGGCTGTACCATTTTATATTCTTAACTGTGTATGAAGGTTCTTTTTCTACACATCTTCGCCAACACTTGTTATTTTTGTCTTTTTGATAATAACCATCCCTACAGGTATAAAGTGATATCTTATTGCAGTTTGATTTGCATTTCCCTGATGATTAATGACGTAGAGCATCTTTTCAAGTGCCTGTTGGCCATCTGTATGTCTTCCTTGGAAAAATGTCTATTGAAGTCTTGCTCATTTTTCAATTGAGTTATTTGATTTTTTGATATTAAGTAAGTTTGGGTATTAACTTATCAGATGTATGATTGCAAACTTTTTCTCCCATTCAGTAGGTTATCTTTTTCATTTTGTTGATGGTTTCCTTTGCTGTGCAAAATTTTTTTAGTTCGATGTAATCCCACTTGTTTATTTTTGCTTTTGCTGCCCTTGCCTGAGGAAACTGGGTCAAAAAGTATTGCTAAGACTGATATTAAAGAGCTTATTGCCTATGTTTTCTTCCAGGAGTTTTATGGTTTTAGGTCTTCAAATCTTTAATGCATTTTTAATATATTTTTACATATGGTGTAAGATCGTGATCCCATTTCATTCTTTTGCGCATAGCTGTCCAGTTTTCCCAATACCACTTATTGAAGAGATTGTCTTTTTTCCATTGTATATTCTTATCACTTTGACAGTAGATTAATTGACCGTATATGTGTGGGTTTATTTCTGGGCTCTTTATTCTAGTCTATTGATCTATGTGTTTGTTTTTATGCCAATGGCATACTGTTTTGATTATTATAGGTTTGTAGTATAGTTTGAAATCAGGGAGCGTGATACCTTAGCATTGTTTGTCTTTCTCAAGACTGCTTTGACAATTTGGAGTCTTTTGTGGTTCCATACTAATTTAAGGATTCTTTGTTCTAGTTCTGTGTAAAACACCACTGGTATTTTGATGGTAATTGCATTGAATCTGTAGACTGACAGTTTTGGGTAGTATGGACATTTTAACAATATCGATTCTTCCAATCTATGAGTATGCTATACCTTTCCATTTATTGTCATTTTCATTTTCTTCCATTAATGTCTATGGTTTTCAGAATATAGGTCTTTCACTTCCTTGATTAAATTTAGTCCTAGGTATTTTATTCTTTGTGAAGCAATTGTAAATGGGATTGTTTTCTTAATTTCTCTTTGTGATAGCTCTTTATTAGTGTATGGAAATACAACCTACTAATTCATTAAAAAAAGCTATTAGAACCAATAAATGGATTCAGTAAAGTCATAGGCATTTATTGGTTCTTATAGCTTTATTTAATGTGCATAGACTCTTTAGGGTTTTCTATATATGGTATTATGTCATCTGCAAATAGTGACAGTTTTGCTTCTTCCTTTCCCATTTGATTCCTGACTTTATTTTTCTTGCCTAATTGCTGTGGTTAGCACTTCCAATGCTATGCTAAATAGATGTGGCCAGAGTGACTTCCTTGTCTTCTTCCTGATCTTAGAGGAAAAACTTCAGCTTTTCACTGACAAATATAATATTTAATGTTAGTGTGTGCTGGTCGTATATGGCCTTTATTATACTGAGGTACATTCTTTCCATATCAACTTGGTTGGGAATTTTTATCATAAATGGATGTTAAATTTTATCAAATGCTTTCTTTGTATTAAGATGATCATATGATTTTTATCTTTCATTTCATTAATGTGGTATACCACATTGATTTGCAGATGTACAATCCTT
>NW_011888783.1:25635124-25649793 GCF_000151845.1 Pteropus vampyrus | reverse complement strand
TCAAATGCTTTCTTTGTATTAAGATGATCATATGATTTTTATCTTTCATTTCATTAATGTGGTATACCACATTGATTTGCAGATGTACAATCCTTGTATCCCTGGAATAAATTCCACTCGATCATGGCATATGATCCTTTTAATGTATTGTTGAATTTGATTTGCTAATATTTTGTTGAGGATTTTTACATCTATATTCATCAGGGATATTAGCCTGTATTTTCGTTGTTGCTGTTGTGGTGTCTTTAATTATGGGATCAGGGTAATATTGGCCTTATAAAGTAAGTTTGAAAGTGTTCCTTCCTCTTCAATTTTTTTGTTTTATTTTGGGGCCGGTTTTTATTTTTAAAAAATTTTTTTGGAAAATTTCCCTTTTGAGGTTTTTTGTTTTTGGCTTTTTGTTTTGGAGTTTTTTAAGTTCTTGCTTTTTTTTTTTTTTTTCAAGGACTTGGTTTTTGTTTTCTTTTTTTTTTTTTTTTTTTTTTTTGTCTCTATTTTATTTCCAGAATGATCTTTATTATTTTCTTTCTTCTACCAGCTTTGGCTTTGTTAGTTCTTTGTCTAGTTCCTTTAGGTGTAAAATTACGTTGTTTATTTGGGATTTTTCTTGGTCTGGAAGTAGGCATGTATTGCTCTGAACTTTGCTTTTAGAACTGCTTTTGCTGCATCCCGCAAATTTTGGAAAGTTTTGTTTCCTCTTTCATTTGTCAGAGGTATTTTTTTTTTACTTTCTCTTTGATTTCTTCATTGACCCACTGAAGCACATTATTTGATCTAGTAATTTAATCTAGAAGCACATTATTTAATCTAGTAATTTAGTAGCACATTATTTAATCTCCGTATGTTTGTGTTTGTTTTTTTTCCAGTTTTCTTCTTGTAATTGATTTATAGTTTCATACCATGTGGTTGAAAAGGATACTTGATATTATTTCAAATCTTTTTGAATTTATTGTTTTGCAGTCTATCATGTGATTTATCCTGGAGAATGTTCCATGTGCACTTGAAAAAATGTGTATTCTGCAATTTAGCTGAAATGTTTCCTGTATATCTATTAACTTCATCTGTGCCTTATGTGTCCTTTAAGTCAAATGTTTCCTTACTGATTTTCTGTCTGAACGATCTATTCATTGATGTAAGTGGGCTATTAAAGTCTCCTATTATTGTTGTAATATTATCAATTTCTCCCTTTATGTCTGTTAATATTCACTTTATATATTTAAGTATTCCTATGTTGGGTGCATAAATATTTAGAAATGTAATACCCTTCTTTGTCTTTTGTTACAGTCTTTGTTTTAAAGTCTATTTTATTTCATATGAATTATTGCTTCTCCAATTTTCTTTTTGTTTCCCCTTGCATGGAATATCTTTTCCAACTCTTCACTTTCAGTCTGTATGTAGACTTTAGTTCTGAAGTGAATCTCTTATAGGCAGCATTATTAGATAGGTCTGGTTTTTGTTTTGTTTTGTTTTTATCCATTCGGCCACTTTATGTCTTTTCATTGGAGCATTTAGTCCATTTACATCAAAAGTAATGTCAATACATATATACTTTTTGCTATTTTATTAATTGTTTTTTGGGTTGTTTTTATAGTTGTCTGTTCTTTTTTTCTTCTCTTGGTCTCTGCTCTTGTGGTTTGATGGTTTCCTTTAATTTTATGTTTATGTTCCTTTCTCTTTATTTTTTGTATATCTGTTGTAGGTCATAGGTTACCATGAAGTTTATACATGTCGAGATACACACATATACACACATGCACACGCACCCCCCGATCTATTTTAAGGTGATAGTCATTTAACATATTCTAGAAAGTCATTCAAACACAGTCTAGAAGCTCTACATTTTTACTCCCCCCTGTTTTATGTTTCTGACATCGTATTTTGCATCTTTTTATTTTGTGTATTTTCTAACTACTTATCGTAGTTCTAGTTGATTTTACTACTTTCGTCTTTTAAACTTCTTGCTAGCTTTTTAAGTGGCTGATCCACTGGTAATCTACTTTACCAGTGAGATTATTTTCTTGCCTATGTTTTCTTATTTCTAGTTATGTTTTTTCCCCTTTTGTGTGCTTCGCCAGATCCCTTTGGCAAGTCAGCTGGATTAGGCATGGATTGTGCAGGTTCTGGAGTGCACTGCACTGGGGCTGCCTTAGTGGGATGACTGGTGTTGGAGTGCACATGGACTGAGGATCCCAGGACATGCTGTTCTGGGGTCATCTTGGCAAGACAGATGGAGCTAGAGTAGGCATGAGCCATGAGCGTTCTGCACTGGAGATGCCTTGGCAAGACAGCTCGAGCTGGTGTGGGCTTGAGGCCTGGGGCGCACTGGGGCACACTTGACAGGCTGGCTTGTATATCTGGACCATACACTGACCCACTCTATCAAGATGGAGGGAGAATGTAAAAAATGGCTCATTGGTGCCTCTGATCCTAGAGAGACTTCTAGTTGTTCCTTGCTCATCTGGCAAACACTAGGGTTAATAAATGAATTTCCTTCACATATAGTCTAGGTGTCCTTTAAATTGTCTTTTTTGCTGTGCTCCAGGGCAGGCAAGTCTGTATAGGCACCTCAGTGATATTTCTTCCTACTGCAGGTCACTTCATCATTATGACCTATTGTCACTCTCTGTCTTTCCTACCCTTCTCAATTTGGTCAATCAGCTCCCAGCTTTCTTTAGAAGGAATACCTCTGTATGTAGGTGTATGTTAGGTGTATGTATAGGAGGAGGTGAGTTCAGGGTTTTCTTGCCTGGCATCTTGGACCCATCTTTTGTGAGATTCCCCACCAAACATCTTTATGTTTTAATTAGGAATCAGATAGTTGGGCTTTTCATAGTATTTTGAAATTTAGGAAACTGCAGTTTAGGAAGCTATTTTTTTATAATTCTACACTGTCTTTCTGATACTTAAAACAAACTTGGGGCTTAATATTATTATTGTTATCTTTACTTCATAAATAAAGAAATTGAAATTCAGGGGTTAAAGGTTTTACCCCAGATGAGCTTATTTCTGCTACTTATATCAGTGAAGGCATTACCTTTGAAAATGGATTAATCTAAATGAATGTTGGACTGGCTACATATATTGAAGCTGTCAGATTCGTCAATCTTGCAAAATTAGCCTCAGAAAATATGCTTCATAGTATTACCAGGCTTTATATTTCTTAAAGCATATAATTTCTACTGCTTTCTTTATGAATTTATGAATTTTTTGGTAAAATCTTGTCTCATTAATTTGCTAAAACTCTGTTGTTTATTTTATTACCTTAGCTTGGTTTTATTGTCTAAATTTATGCTTCCTTTCCCTAACCCTACCTTCTTCCTCAAACTCAGTTTTGTAAAATGTGTGAAGGTTGTTAGTTTTTTAAAGCAAATTGTAGCTTTTAAGCTTATCCTTACAAATGAAAGTAGTTCAGTGGAAGTCTTAATATCCCAAATAGCTTTCTGATCTTCTAATTAATCTGTATCTTTCTGTCTCTAAAGTAGCCCAAGTTGAATGTCCCATTTTCAATGTAGATTGGTCTGTAAAATGACATTTATAAGATATGAATAGTGTAGAGCTAATGCCACATAGAAAAACATGATTACACATACTTGTGTTGATCATTATGACCTTAGATTATAATTTGACTTATTTAATTGAAAGATGTTTATTTCTACCCTTAATAAAATCTCATTTAAACATTTTTTCTATAGCTCATAATTATTTTTATTGTTTACTTACTCATTTTTACTTTGTGAATTTAAGCTGTATTACAAAGTGTGTAATAAATATGCTTTACATTTTTAAGACTTCTAACTTTGTAAATTATTTTCACATGTATTATATTTTATTATCACAGCAACTGTATGACGTAGGGAGGAACTCTTTCTCCATTTTATAAACAGATAAACAGAAAGTGATATATCACAGATGCCACTTGCGGTGATGGGAACAATTTTTTTGATTAACCTATAATTATACATTTTGTTTTATTTCATGATAATTTGTGAGCGCGGTGATTAACAATAAGACATGGAATTTTTTACCTCTTATCATATTTTTCTACAATAGGCAGTTACTAAATGTTAGTCACTAGTCAATTTTCCAAAAGCCAGGAATAATAATTTATCTTTAAGGGCTCTAAACGCGAATGCTCTGCTGCATTAATGTTTTCTAGATATTTCTTAGCAGAAGACTATAACCCAGATATTGTTTTAGAATGATGAAGGATTTTTATATCAATGTTCTGATGTTTCTAATAGACTCTTAGATAATTCTTTAAAGAGATTTTATAGACTTAACAGGAGAAAATCCATTTGCATCTGGCAGGTCTGTCAAGAATTTCTGGTATAATTAAAGTAAGATTTTCTTTTGGATAAAGTTAATTTTAAAAAGTCTATTTCCCAATGTTTCAAGGAACTCAGAATAAATTTAAACTTCTTCCTTCAAAATAGTACTTAACCTTTTCAAATTCAAAATTCTCCAGATGTATTTTCTTACCACAATTTATTCTGTCGTGGAGATTAAATTAAAATGCTTTTAAATTTTATTTATATAAATCATAGGCAATTTTATGGCCTATGTTAATCTCTTTGAAATTCAGCAATGTTAAGATGAATACTGGAAATTGTCTCTCTGCAGGGCATATATTTTTACCTAATTCTATCAATGAGAGTAAGAAATTAAAACTAAACCAAAGTTAGTACCTTGGACAGATTATCAGTTACTGCTCTCATTAAAATAACTTTTATTCTCTAAAATCTTTTATTGAAGTAAAAATCCATAATTTGCTCCACTTAATGTAATCTGTAAATTTAGGAAAATAGGAATAGTCATATATATATATTTTTAACATGCCTGTACTATTACTGTCCTTGGTCTAGAAAGTAAGTATTCTCATTTTAAAGTAGTTTACATTTTTAGTATACCCACTCCTGTTAGTGCTATCAATAAAACTATAGAATTTAGCCCTACTATTTCCCATTCCTCCCCCAGTGTATTTTAAAGTTAAGACAAAGAATTTATAAAATAATCATTAAAGAAATCAGAGCTTTATATAGAATCTGTAAAATCTCATGGTCTCTAGAGGCTTTCATTCAGTAATCAAGATGGATTGGTCATGATAAAATAATTGCCTGATTAGAATGAAAAATAATTTTTCATTTTCTGAGGCCTTTTACATGAATGCTACTAGTTTTTCCAGAGCTAGCTTAGTGCTAGAAGAGTGTAACCTATTTATCCTTTATCTTCCTGTTTCTTTATCATCCAGATCCTGGCATTGTGCTTTGGCAGGCAAGACTATTATGTAGGCATCATAGCCTGCTGAGATTGTAGGACTTGACTCTGGGCCCAAAGCCATTATGGTCTATTATCCTTTCCTACTTTTCAAGGTTAATACTAACATATGTTATAGTAGTGAAGAGAACAATGTGATTAGTGAATCTGACTCCCTTTGGTACTTGAATCTCACCTCCATATAATTCATATTCTTAAGCAGGATGATTAACTTTCCAGTTCACGAAGATATTATGTGATAAAGTTATATCTCAGAGGAGTTTACTGTGCAGCCGATGAATGTTTTTTTTTTTTTCCTATTTGCTTTGTGTTATGTAACTGTTTTAAAAAATATCTTATCTCTGAAAAACTGTGAAGCTAGTGACTTATAGGTTTTTGTAGTGCTCAAGCCTGGAAATTCCTACTGTGTTTTAGTAGGAATTAAAAATCATAACCATGTGCATGGTTTATTATATTATTCATTTTGACTCTGATTAGAATATTGAACTGATGATACACATCATGGCTTACAGATGAAACCGCCTCACATTGGTATCTCTTTGCTGTTTATTAGGTAAATTAGGTAAATTAATAACCTGATTTACAACTCCCATTATGAAGTATATAATTCATCTATTATATACAATTTTCCATCTTAGCAAGGTTTTAATGTAAAGTCATGTATGCTGACAATTAATCATTTCCTTTATTCCAAATTAATCTAGTAGTATTAGAACTACTGATCTCCAAAGAACTTAGATATAGATGAAATATCCTATATTAATATGCATTTTCAGAATTGGAAGAGACTTTGGAAATAATTATAGTGAATGTTACATTACAGCTGACTCCTAAACTTGCATTCTATCTTTTCCATTGTAAACAGCAAAGTGATAGAGCAAAGGTTGGCAAATTATTCTCTGTATGCAAATATGGCCCACTACCTGATTTTGTCAGGCTTATGAGCTAAGAAAGGTTATTACATTTTACATGATTGAAAAATAATAAAAAGAAGATTAATATTTTGTGACATGAAAATTATATGAAATTCAAATTTCAGTGTCCATAACAAAGTTTTTTTGAGACATAACTATGCATATTTGTGTACATGTACTTTTGTGCTATAAAGGCAGAGTCGATTAGTTGTGACAAAGATTGTATGGTCTTCAAAGCCTAAAATATTTATTATCTGGCCCATTACAGAAAATGTTTGTCTACCTCTGGTTTAGAGAACTGACTCTAGAGTGAAGGGCAGTTCTTGATAAGTCCAAGCCAATCATAAAGAGGCTGGTCGTCTTTGCCAATGACTGGCTCAACATAGGCTGGGCTGTGTCAGTTGGACATAGGAAAATTTTTCCTGGGAAGGGGGAAAATAACTTTTCTTTTAAGAAAAAGTCACAAAAAGGCAAAGAATCTATGGATTTGAACAAAAATATGTATTTCCTTGTTTTTTTTCTGGCAGCCATTTTTTGACAATAATGAAAATTAGCCTGAGGTTAAAGCTCACACCTAGAGGAAGAGAAAGCTGACAGAATCACAGAAAAATGGAATTAAATCTAGCCTAGTTTTGATCTGTTGTGTGAACCAACATAATTCATTATTTTAGTTTGATTAGGTTTTTCTGTTATTGATAAACCTGACTTTATCTCCACTTGATATACTATTATAAAATACAGATGGATGTATTAAAACTACATTAAAACCATAAAATTCAAACCAGGGACCCATACTTACTTAATGAAAATTGCAAAGGAAATCTCGTACTGGGAAATATTCACTGAGGGTCTCGATCTTCCAATTCGGGCATTCTGTGCCTTATGTCTAGTCCTAGCATCAACATATGAGATAGATATTGTCTCCAGTTTACAAATAAGGACCCTGAGATTATTCAACTTTAGAATATCACACAGCTAGAATGTGATATAATGACTCAAGCCTATTTTCTTGTCTATTTCCCTTTCATACTGAAGGAAAACATCGCTTATAAGGGAGAATTCTGCTAAGTTTAAAATCTTTAGTGGAAGACAATTCATTGTGATCTGCTTGCTTCACATAAGGGTTTAGAGTCTCAAAAAATCAAATAGAGTTAACATTTGATCAATCATCTAAAAGCAGATTAATTATACTGAGGTTTATCGAGGTGATCGTTGTATTACCAAGACACTTAAAATGCCTTTATTCATTTACTTATTTTATAGGCATTTCTAACATTGCATATGGTAAATCTTAATCTGCTTAAATATAGCCTTCTGAAATCTAGCCTTTTATTTTTTGTTTTACAGTTATAGAAGACTTTTTAAAATATAAATATATTTTCAAGTAAGGTTTGAGAAGACTGACTTTATATTCGTGTGCCCTGGTTTACACTCCAAATGCGAACAACTAGGTAGATGCCTAAGCATCCTTGCATCAGATTTTTATAGATGGACTTTTGTTTGCTTAAAGAGGAAATGTGGAAATTATTCTCTACTAAAAAAGAGAGAAAAACCGTATTAAAATATAAGTATGAAATACTTTGTTTTCAATATGACTATGTCCACTTGAAGAATCACACTCTATGAGATCGTTACGTATTTAAAATGGAATGGTTTATAATAAAAAATTTCCCATCTTTCTTGTGCATCATTTCTATAAAGATAAACTGTTTGTGAGACCATACTTAGAGATTTTTAAAGAATTGATTTCTATTTTAAGGTGAATAATATTATTTAGCATATGAATATTGGACTCAGTGGTTCATTACTGGCACACCACAGGAAAGCTGTGCTAATCTTCCTGCCTTCCTTCTTCAGATATGGTCCTTGACCAACAAGTGAGCTCAGGTCAGCTCAATGAAGATGTACGCCACAGGGTCCACGAGGCATTGATGAAACAGCATCACCACCAGAATCAGAAAAAACTCACCAATAGAATTCCCATTGTTCGTTCCTTTGCTGATATTGGCAAAAAACAATCAGAACCAAATTCCATGGATAAAAATGGTAAATGTTTCTTTATTGTACTCTTTATGTTTATTATAGGTATCTGAAATATCAAAGTACTTCTAAATTCTTTAAAATATATTTTATTTGAAAATTATCTATTGAAATTCAGATTGCTGTAGTAAAATTGTTCAATTTCATATATACATAGTCTTATTATCAAACATTAAATTGTAGAAAGTCTAACAGGAATTTGTTTCCTTTAAGCCTCATGAAAGCATGCAAGTGAAAATTATTTAATAAGAAATTATAGATTCAAATGTAACAAACATAAAATGAACATAGGTTGCACCCCAAGCAAGGTCCTAGTCTTTGTCTCACAGCTTGAGAATATAATGCAATGCTTTAACTTATGGTCTTTTAGTTAAAATGAATATAGTCACCATTTAGTGTTTGCCTGATTTCCAGTTCATATGCTTATTGCTGTTTGCAGTGATACATCTTCAATGTCCATAAAACTATCTCACTTATCATCTTCACACACCACAGAGATGACACTAATCATTGTTTCTAACAGTCATCACTTTTTATGGTTTGTGCTTAAGACTATTTTATCCTTCCTGTGTACTTCGTTCCTCCTTGCATCCATTTGACCCTTCATCATTTACACTAAAGAAGTTACTTAAGAATCTCTTATTATCCATCCTTTCCATTAGTCTTGTGAAGGAAAATGAAGTAATCATGAAGCTAATATAAATTTGTTAAATTTCCATCAGCTATAAAATTCCCAGTGTTAAAAAATAAATATTAATGAAAAGTAATTTCAAATGCTTTATTAGAAAGACTCTGATTTCCACAAATGGACTAAAGTATGTGTATTGTCAGCATGAATTATTTGATGTAATTTCACTTCTGTTTTCAAAAGCTTCAGAGATACCTTAAATACAAATGCATGAAAATGAATTTTCTTCAGATTTTACTTTATATGGGCATTTTTACCAGTTTTCATACAGCTGGATCAAATGTACACAAACAAGTAGAATAAATGCTTTAATAAATCAATGAAGATGGTTAAATGTATTGTCTCAGAGCATACCAGTTTTTAATGGCAAAATGATTTTTAAAATACTCATTTGATTTTTAAAGACCTTTCAATGACTGAATGTAAATCATCACTGTTACCTAGAAGAGTATGTAGTTGTGCATATATTAAATTCAATAAAAGTGTTATGAACACTTTATGGTCTATACCAATTTGTATTTGTAGATTCCACTCAACATCTTTAGAATTTTAAACTTCATTTAGATCACTTCTTATATTTAAAATGTATTTATATTCTAAATCATAATTTGCTTTAAAATTTTATACATAAAATGACAAAATGAAGCTCTTATATTCTGAAACCTTATAAATATCGTACTTCACTATGTTTGCAATACTAGTATTTATTTGGCATTATACTATTAAGAAAATAGACTCAGATATTAATTTAAACTATGGGCTTAATTCTACATGATTCCAAAGACCTTATTAAAATATTCACATGAATTAACTCTGTGAATGAAAGCACATTACAAAAAAAAAAAACTTCTACCCTCCTTTCATTACTTTTACTGGAAGTCAGACAACAAAATAGATGTCTATAAGAAGGTATGTGTTTATTCAAAAATGCAAGGATCTTGGGCTATGAACTAGCCATAATTTATATCTCAGATTTCACTGGAGATATGTTTGCTATAAAATAAATTTCTTGCATTTTGTTCTTAGAAGGAAGAAGGTACTAGATAAACCATTTATTATAATATCATGTATTTCTGGATGCTATTTGTTACTGCTTTATACTTCTGTTAAACATAAAAAGAGATTATAGAATTAAAGCCTTGAATCACAAGTCCACATATAGATACATACAGATACAAAGTTTTGTGAGATCGTCTTTTGTCTCCTTTAGGCAACTGCTTAGTTTTTCTGAAAACTGGAGTATGAGGTAGTTCTGAAGTGATTCTGTCACCATCTGTACAGTTAACCTTTATGTGAACATATACAAACCCTTTTGAGTAGGGTAGCAAAAACTTGGAAACATTTCTAATAAGATTCATATATCCAATTAAGTATTGTTGTAGACTATGCTGTCAGAAGTAGTTTTCTAAGCCTAGGCTTATAACACCTCCTTGTGACTCTGTTTTGCTTCCTCACACACTTTGCATAATTATGTGTGTTGAGAATTCTGAAAATATGTATAGACTTCACCAATTTAGAAATAAATCTCCTATCCAGAAGTGAAAAAAAGTGTGAAAGACCTTTATTACTAAGGTTCTCAATCTACTTATGAACTCTAAAAACTGACAAACTCTAGATAAATAAACAAATTGAAATTCATAGCCATAAACACAGATATGACATTCTGTTTTAAAATATGCAGTGGAGATTTAAATTTTTTGTGCAGTAGTACAGAAAGATGCAGTAGGATTTCGAGACATACAAAAGAGAATAATAATATTCTTACTATTTCTAAAGAAATTTCTTCAACAGAGTATTTCCTGTAAAAAGATTGACTTTTAAGATTATAGAATAGAGATTAGAGTGAGGATTTTCTGGAAACTTGAAACAGAAAACATTTTCCTTCTCAAGCATTGGATAGAAATAAGCCTTCTTTTGTTTAATATATTTTCACTTTAGAGGCAAAACAATTGAAATTCCCTCAAAAACAAACTGATGCTTATGTAAAGCAGTTTAAAAGAATTATATAGAATTAAATTTCTAATTCCTTAATTGACTTGTTCCTTTAGCATGCTACCTTGGTAGTAGTCTCAAGGTTCAAGTATTTCTATCTAAATTTCAAATGTGGATCTTCCTTATTTTACAGATTAGATTTATAAGATAGCGATTTCCTTACTTCTTTCCTCCCTAAGTCCAAACTACTTTGTTTATAACTTTTTTAGTGTTTGTGATAATTTGTCAATCTCACCTCCAAATACAACTCTAGTTTTTGGTATAATTTTTTTCTTGGTGTTGCTTGCATTCTCTTAAGGGCTAAGAGGCGGATGCTATGGATTCACCATGCATTTTTAATGCCACCATGCTGTGTTTAACTTTCACTTTTCATTAAGCATCAAAACTGTGAGAATTAAATGTCTGATTCTGATGTTTCAATAAAAAGTGACAGTTACATTTGGCAAAACAACAGCAAAAAATAATAGAAAAATAATATCTTCTTTAACATTAGAACCGTGAAAAGGATACGAATGGAAAGTACTCAAAGTAAATATATCAAATACCTTGAAACTAGAAGGACTTTCTAAAAATAAAAATAAAAATTCCATGTTAAGTGATCTAGAAAGAAAAATATATCAGGATTTGTATTTATCATTTAGGTCATGTATTCAATTATATTTGGAGACATTTGGATTACAAATCTGTTATAAAATATTAATATCCTTGTGATAAACTTTATATTTAAAAAATAATTTAGGACCCTTAGTTTCCTTAGGTGTAGGATGCCTTCATTCCATTGTGTCCTTTACTAAAATTCTAACTCTAATTCCTTTTTTTCACATACATTTTCTCCTTCTTATCCTAAATACCTTTCAATTGTACCTTTTATTTAAGATCTCGAAAGGAGTTATAGAGAAGGTCTTTGACTTAATTTTAAAACCATAAATCTTTTAAAACCGTAAGTTACTGGAGAATATTTAGATTTACAAGGATGGAATATGTGTAGACTTTTTAGACCTGCATATATTCCAGCCCTTAAAATAATGTGTGCATATGTATTGTGAATGATTTTTATTTATGGCTTTTGGAAATCAGTTTTATTGCTTTATAATCACTTCTTTTATAAATATTGGACTTCTTATTTTCAGATGCACAATGCATTTTGTGTGTTTAAATATTTATATGCTTTCTTAGTTTTTAAGTACTGTGGTCTTATAAGTAAGATACCAAGAGTTTAAAAATTATCCCTCATAATGTTCTATCTTTGAAGAAAAAAATCTGCAATAATTGTTGAATTACTTGAGAGAAAACATATTAAAAGATTCATGTAGATGACAGAATTAAACATTGTATAACAAAGGTATTTTCTATTGTTCCAAAAAAATCAAGATGACATATTGACACAACTGATGGATCTGTCCAGAGTCTGTATTGTTGCTACTGAATTTTGCACTGTCAAGACTAGGTTTTAACAGCAAAAATATTTCTAGTATGATGTGTTTAAGTTTGTTATTTCTTAATTGCATTAATTGTTTTCAGGCATACTAATTTTTCTCCAAGTTTAATTATGTGCATATTTTTATGTTTTCGAAGTATAGCTCACTTAATCAACATTTTCTAAATATTTAGCCTTCCTTTCTTCATGTTTTCTATTCCCATGAATAAATGTATTGTTACACATGTATGTAACCTTGTCATTCATCTTTATATTTCTTTATTTTGCTCTGTCTTGTGTCTGTCTCTAACAGGCTCATCTCATCTTTGTACCTTCCTCATCTCCTACCCTTTGGGTACTCTAAATGCGTTGAAGGTTTCTGAGGTAGTGTAAACCAGCTTGGTCTCTAGGTTAATAGTAATGTACATCCATGTCTTCATCCCAGTTTCCTTCTATTACACATGATTTTCAGTGGATTAAGCAGTAGCAAATAATGATGTACTTAAGTGGTATATTATTTTCCTATTGATTTGAATTAGGCCAAATAGAAATTTAAAGGCTACTGTTTGACAATATTTACATATGTAATTTATTTAAAGAAGAAGACAAATATAAGTAAGGACTTAACTGAGTTAATATGATACTTAACAGATTTTTTGAGAACATGTTTTACAGTTGTGTTTCCTTAATGGGATGCTTTAATGATACCGATGTTACTTAATTAATAGTACTAATCTCATGTTTCTTCACCACAACTTTATGATGAGGTAAATGTCTATGCCAGTCTCACAATGGACATAGTAAAAAATTTATGGAGTACCAAGCAGAAAGGCAGAGTTTTCATTTTCTAGTCAGTGTTCACTTGAATTACTCTCAGTTTTCTCCTACGCTTGTCCCACATCTTTCATGATTTGCCTCAGGAAAATACATGGTCTATAATATCTTTTTATCTGACTGACATATGATCCCCACATGGAAGTCCAGAGGAAAATAATGAATTCACGATTCAAAGGAAAATTAATTCAAGCAGTTGCTAATATGAATACTATGTAATATGTATTTTAATTGATAAAATATATAACATATATTAGAATTTTGGATTTAAAATGGGGAACTCTGAATTTAAGTATTGGAAAAATAAACATATATGGTAAATATATAAAGATAATATTAATTTTATCAAATGTTTATATTTAATAGCCATGAATACTAACTAGTTCATATTAATAATGGTGTCCACTTTTCATCAGTTTTGAAATAATTTACCCTCAACGTAATAAGATTACTGTTAATAAATTTCTTAAAAATATTTTTTTGGACAATCATCTTCATGCTTCATACCAAATGTGATTAAACATTGCAATGACATTTACTTATGGAATATATTAATATGAACAGTGATCACTGGGCAAAGTGATTGTGATATGAAGAAGTAGACAAAAAGATTTATGTTCACAAACATTGTAGCATAGTGATTAGGCAAATTATCATAAAAAATTGTGTTTATAAAAGCTTCCACATGTATATGGAGTGCTAAGTCCTGGAGAGGGAAATATCCTAGCAGATTCTTTGTTATTTTTTAAAGAAACATATTCACTTCTGGTTCAAGGTAAAATCCTGTACCTGAAAATTGTCATTCTATTAACTAGTATTGTTTTGGACATCAGCGAAAAAATAAAGGATGCTCTTTCAAAATCTAAATGTACTGATTCTTCTTATATAATAGTATTTGAATTAATGAGTCATTTTGAAATCCAAGCCCATCATTTTCTTCTGAAAGACAGCGATAATTGGAATAAACAAAAGAAATTAGTGTTTAGACAGATAAAGATTATAGTAGATAATAGAATTACAAAAATTATTTTAATTCATGAGATTTCCATTACTTCAATAGACTATAATTCATGTGTGGATTTTAGTTTGATAGATTGGTTAGATAATCGACAGATAGATAGATATAGATAGGTATAAGTATAGCGAATAAATTTTAAGTTTTATTTAAAGGCCTCAATTTTTTAAATAATCCAAACCAAACTTGTTAAATTTTTAAATAATAATACCTATACATTTTTCTCTTTCTTGCATGGGCATACGTTCTATGTACTATGTGCATATCCAGAATCTAGAACTAGCAAGGAATTTACTGTCATCTAGTATGTGTCTCCTGCTAGTTAAATACTCTCCACCAGGTCATTATTTATATCACTTAAAATATTCATAGAAAATAGTTTTCAAATCTCTTCCTAATTATCAATTTTATGAGGTAATATAAACATTTCATTGTTATGAATAAGAATATCATAGGATGATAAATCTCCATATCTACTGATATTTACAAAAAAAA
>NW_011888783.1:25628597-25635074 GCF_000151845.1 Pteropus vampyrus | reverse complement strand
TATAAGTATAGCGAATAAATTTTAAGTTTTATTTAAAGGCCTCAATTTTTTAAATAATCCAAACCAAACTTGTTAAATTTTTAAATAATAATACCTATACATTTTTCTCTTTCTTGCATGGGCATACGTTCTATGTACTATGTGCATATCCAGAATCTAGAACTAGCAAGGAATTTACTGTCATCTAGTATGTGTCTCCTGCTAGTTAAATACTCTCCACCAGGTCATTATTTATATCACTTAAAATATTCATAGAAAATAGTTTTCAAATCTCTTCCTAATTATCAATTTTATGAGGTAATATAAACATTTCATTGTTATGAATAAGAATATCATAGGATGATAAATCTCCATATCTACTGATATTTACAAAAAAAAATACAAGTGCCAATGTTTTAAACATATCACATGAGCTGAAGGTAATTTATAAAATGCTCTGCTTTTAAAGTATATATTTGAAAACATAGGCTATTCGATTTCTTCAATTTTAAATTATGCCATATTTTCTATCTAATTAAATTCCTTCAAACTTGATTTTGCATTGGGTTGACTCTCTTTTTGTGTGTATTTGCTGATTAAATTAAATGATTGTTCTTTCATATAGTTTTATACCACATGAAATAAATTATTATAAGAAAGCAGAAATATGTTTAATAAAGTTTTTCATGCCTTGAATTTCACCACTCAATTTTACAGAACATTCAGTAAATTTAGATTTAAATATATCTAATGTTTTAACTCATGAAAATATGGAGCAATGATGTGAAACTGGTGATTGAAGACATCTGTTAGTAGCACAAATGCATTATGTAAAAGGTTTTTTTAAATTACAGTTATTATTTTGAGAATGATAAATTAAATGGCTGCTAATGAACAATTCACAGACATAGCTGCACATTGCAGTTAGAAATGGGAGAATGAGCATAATTGATGCCGCTTAAGTCTTCAATTTCTCTAAAGTTTATATATATTTTTTGAAATATGCTATAATCAGAATTTGTGTACATGGTTTGAGGTGAATTTGCTTTAAAAAGTCTTTTTTAGCAATCTTCATCAAATGTATTATTTTACTTTGTTTAGTGAAAGCAAAGAAATATTTCAGTTTTAGCACAATCTTAAGCTCATTACTCTCTGGCAATGTAACAATTTTAAACCATAAAAAGTTGTGTCTATTAATAAATGACCCCTGCCTGAGAAGATTAATAATTTAGAAAGTGAAATTTTTATAATATATTTTATAAAATATTTAGTAATATTTTAAAGTACATTAGTAATTTATCAGTGTTTTAAATAATACTTGGTAATTTCTAGGTAACAAAATAAAAGGGATTTCAGGAGAGAATTAAAGAAAAGGTTTTATTTGAAAATGCACTAGTAGTTTAGAGGAGTTCAGATGAGTTTACGCTGCAGTCACTGGAGAAGAAGAGACTAAAGGTGAACTTTTATTAAAGTTAGGATTTAGATAGGTAGAGAGAAGAACTAGGCAGAGAGGGACAAGAGAGCATATTTCTGAAGTATAAGATTGATGAGAATAAGAGGAGCAATATTTTGAAGTCACTGAGCTACCAAAAATATGATCAAGGCTTCAAAGTTGGGTTGTCATCACTCATTTCACAGCAAAAGTCATAAAGTAAGGATGGGGCAAGGTTAAGGAAAAAGACAGATACATGTGAAATTAAGCAAACCTTGTTCATTTTTGTCACTTAATTGCTAAATATGGAGAGCTTACAGATAAATTGCAGTAGAAATATTGTTTTGTAATTTGTGAATAATGGAATTTGTTAGCCATTGTAACATTCCCAGCTCTAATTCTACTTAACTAATATCATAATCTTCCCTGTGATTGGTAAAGATGACAAAATGATTAAGTTGATGGTTAGCGTTAATAGAAAACTAATACCATTCAGGTTTATTGATCTTGACTCTGTAGACCAATATCAGTATGCCTGTGTAATCTAATCGTGACAATCATAAAGTCATATTCACAGTGTTCATCCTGTGTGAAATATAGGTATTTCTAACTGAAACTCTCATATAGAAATCTCTAAAAGTTATTGTCAAAGAATTTTTTCTCATTAGTTTGTTTTTTCAGATACAGTAGAAGCTATAAATGTGCCATGTACTTTTCAGATAAACATTAACACTTTAAAAAAACTATACTTTAAATTCTTCAGCCTGAGCTTAAATCATAATAGATGTCTTCATTGTATTTTTTAATATATATGTCATCAGTTTTGGATGAAATGTAAAAATCAATGATGTTTCAAAACCATGATTAGATTTAAAGATTTTTTTAGGTAACCTTTCTTGATTGAGAATACCTATCTAGTTGTAGAGGTTTGATCTGAGAATTGGTTTCACTGTCTTGATTGAATTCTCCCGTTTCTATCTGTAACTGAAAAATAAGAATATTTGTATTGATATAGATCTATTTATATTGTCCCTTCATGCTTACCTCATAAACCCATTAAGAAACCTATGTTAGTCTAGTTTAATTCATATTTCACTCAATATATCTAGAACTATGTAAGTAATTGTTTGTATTCTATAATAACAATCTCTTTTAGCAGGTCAGGTTGTTTCTCCACAGTCTGCTCCAGCCTGTGTTGAAAATAAAAATGATGTGAGCAGAGAAAACAGCACTGTTGACTTTAGTAAGGTAAGCTTTTCTTCCTTCCATTTAAGTAACTGCAGAATTATTACTAGAAATTACTACCCATGTTGAGGTGTTTGCACATTTTTTTGCATGCACATTTGTTTTACTTAGCCAAAGCTTGATATTGTTATAGATCATGTTAGCATTGACATTTACATGTAACATTTTACTTATTCATGAAACCAAATGTGTAAGTTTGAGGTGTAGTCTTTAGGTTTCAGCCACTTGGTATGATGTATCCCTTCCAGTAAAAAGAAAAACTGGACTTCATAGAGAACTTAATGGAAATTTATTGTTTAAAACTTTGCTAGTTTTTTTAAAAATCATTTTTCCTCTCTTTGTGGAAAAGCAAATCATATAATACAAAGCTTCATTCTCATAAATCGGAGAAAGGCATTAGTGTAAGAAAGCACTAGAACATAGTAGAACTGAGCAGTTTTAAATAAAAACATAATAAAGAATTACTGTTGAGGGATCCATCTAATTGGAGACAATTAAAAGAAATCATTTACTTGAATTATTCTAAGAAAATAATGAGTCTGAAAATAATGTGATTTTGGTTAGCAAATTTCGGACATTATATATGTGCTGTTGTAGGCTGTGGCAAATTAACACTTAAACAGGAGAGAGCAGTTTAAATATTGACCAAAACCAAAAATTCTCTATACCTGAGTGGCTGAAACAGTAGTAACTCGTGTGTGTGTGCGTGTGCGTGTGCATGTGCGTGTGTGTGTGTGTGTGTGTGTGTTTTCTCATAAAGCCCTTAGCACTGGCAATGATTATAACAGTGGGAGGTGGTGGGAATGGGAGGTAGCAGTAGAGGAAGTTACCTGCTTCAAGCTTCTGAAAAGGTTACTAGCGATCAGCTCCTTGTTGCTGTTTCAGAATCCCTCTGCCTAAATGGTATAGGTCTAGTCATGTGCATGCTCTCCCTCTGGTGCCTGGTGGAGTCTCCGTGGGAGAACGGTGTACCAGCTTAAGTCTGTTAATTATGCGTGCAGGGACTGGGAGGCCAACAAAAGGGGCATACTAGTCCATGTGGGATGAAACAAAGGCATGAAAAAGGACCTCTACACCAGCAAGAGAGAGAGGTGAGGGTATACTCGGGCTGTGTTTCTACTGTGGTTCAAAGCTGATTTCACTGTATGGAGACATGTGATTCAAACATTAAGCCAGTTAAAATGTATTCCATTTGCTGTTCCAAAAAATATCTTTTTAAAGCATTACATCTTCATTCATCTGCAAGTTGGAATAAAATTGTCGCAAACTGCCACACATTTAATTTCTGATACTATTCATTTGAAACAATATCTTAAATGCAATGACATAAGTTGCTTACTTATTTATGCAGTCATTAACAGTACAACAAGGCCAAATTTAACATTCTAGAAAGCAATGATAATAAATCACATCCTTTCAAATAAATTATCTTTTAACTTTTTTTAAGGCTATAACCCCTTGACACTGAGTTTTGCATCTCCATATCATTTTGCCTATAGTTGTCTGACCTAACTTTGGCAGCTTCAAAAATGTTTCATCACATTTGAAAGCAAATGAATTTGCCAGTCGAAGACAATAGTCTTATCTTCAAGTCCCCCCAAAACAATTAGAACTATAAAAGAGTGAAAAATAGATTTTCTTTTCTTTAATCCTTTTCTTCCTGTTGCATTTCCAATCACTCGTCCATTTCATCTTTTAATAGGCAAGTTAAATTTCTAGAACCTTCTACTCAGTGCGAACCATTTATATTCCTTAGTCTCTTGTCCATAGCATGGCACATTGGAAAGAACATGGCTTTTGAGAAAGAGCATGAGATCTTGAATCGTAACTCTAGCATTTATAAGCTATCTCATCTGGGAGAAGTTCTCAGAACTTCAGCTTTCTCATTTGTAAAATAAGAATAATAATACCTATTTATAATTTTATTGTGAAAATAAAATGAGATAATATATAAGGAGAGCCTTGTAGAGTTCTGGGAATGTGGTAGGCATTTAATAAATGGTGGCTATTGTTATTATCATTATCATTATTATTATTGGAAATAGTAGTGTCAGAAATAGGTACTAGACCAGAATTTAATATGTTTTGTTTTCCACTGGATCTAGTGCCTTGAACAGTATTTGGGATGTATTTGTTGAATTAATCTTGTGAGATTCAAAATAATTTAAGCCTTTAGTTGTGGAATGTTTTTGAACAACCAAGTAACACTTCTTACTTTATAACCTGAGTGGAGTTTGGAAAGAACAAACACAATCCATCATTATGGAAACAAATTTTAGTGCCAAATTTTGTAGGTACATGAGATAAGATGTTTTAACCTAATGATTTCAGTTTGCTAGTAAATTAATCACAGCTCAGCTGATCTCCAGGTTACTTTGTTCATTTAAATATTTTAAGTTTTAATATATAGATTTCAAACCCCAGTAGAATTTTGAGATGTTAAGAGTAAAAAAAAAATCTTCATTTGTGTTCTCTTCAGCAGCACATATACTAAAATTTAAATGACACAGAGAAGATTAGCATGGCCCCTAAGCAAGGATGACATGCAAAGTAACTTTGCCAAATTATTCAGTCACCTTTTTGGATGAGCATTGGCATTCCACAATTCGAAGGAGCGCCATTCCCATCGTTGTTTATAAAATGTATGTTTCAGGGAGTGCTATTCATAAAAAGTAAAAATGGTGCCCTTGATTTTTTGCCATATCTTGCTTTCAAGTTAAGCCACACCTATTTAAATCCCAAGTCATTATGAAGTAAAAGAAATCCATTTATTCATATGAATTGATTGTATATCCTATCTACATTTGGTCAACAAGTTTAATCCCTTCCAATGGATAGACCCACCAAATTTATCATTTAAGGAATGTTTTTGAATACAATCTGAGTTGTCAGGTTTTTGCTTCCTTTAATGTTTTGAAAAAGCAAATGTGTCAGAACATCTTTGTCACTGTTTTTTAAACTGACATGTAGAGGATGGCTATTTTAGTATTTCCCAAATATTGATGGTAAGTCTTTTATTTCAAATGACCCAAAGAAACCTTCACTTTATCTTCTATGAAAGAAAAACTTACTTCCGCATCTATCTTTAGTATGTGAAACATAGTACAAAGAGTTGTATCGTTAAATCCTGGGACTCTAGGAAAACTTAGAAATCTCATTTAAAAGGTGAGAAAGCTGAATTCCAGAGAGATTAAGACAGCTGCTCAAGATCACTGACTGGTTAGTGTCACAACACTATTTCTCCCCAGAGGATCCCTATTAATTTTCTTGTGCTTTCTGTAATGGGCTTAAGACTTATACAGTTCTCCTCAAGTCCCATCTGTATCGCCTTCACATCTTAGTGTGTAGCTTGTCCAGACACTTCCAGTTCCACCATGATATTCTGTCTAACCTTGTTCCCTAGATCTATAACTGTTTCTCACCCACAGCTTAAGCATCAAATACCCAGAATAAAGCATCTTTTCCTTCTTAGCATAAAGGTCTGGAATGCCAGAAACATAAGTGGAAATCCAGATCCATAAGAGTATAGCTTGATTTCTTTTAGGTCCTATTCAGAGGAACACAAAATTCCAGGGTTCTTTATTTTCATTCTGAGTGTGTAAGCCTACGTGAGGGTTGTCTTAGGGATATAATTCAACCTAATTCCTCAGAGCTCTTTTAGGTATTTATAATTTTATAAAAGGTTAAATTATGGTCCTTAAATGTGATCTTTTGTTATATTAAAAAGTAGTTAAATTACCAAATAAGATTTTTAATGAATTGTATATTAACAAAAATACAAAAATATAGGGCTACCCCAGGAATAATATAATATATAGTTT
>NW_011888783.1:25604628-25626827 GCF_000151845.1 Pteropus vampyrus | reverse complement strand
AAAGTACTATTTGGCCTGAAAAAAATCTTAGCCTCACCTATATTTGCTAAAGCTCTTTTGTTTCTCTTGGCTATTGTCACTTTGATCTTTGGCCCCCATTTCATAAATGCAGGAACATAAAACAACTTACTAGAGCAGATAAAAATTGTATTCTACCTATAAACAGATTTCCATAAAAAGCAACTCAAATAAATTAGAAACAAGAAGAAAGCTTTGTAAAATTTACTTTAAAGTCACTGCTTGGTGTTCACTGATGCCCTGTCATAAAAATTGATATTTACTCTTAGTTTACATTTGGTTTTCAGACTTCACCTTTTACTCTAAGCATTTCTTTTTGTTAATGATCACTTTTGTTTTGCGTGCATTCATTTCAATCACAGACATCTCACATCAGAAATTCACCTATGGCTCTTCAGCGATCCCAAATTTTAGTACCTTTATTCTTGTTTTCTTTACTCTGCCAAATCTAAATTCTTTGATGGGAAATTAAAATGAAGGATTATCAGGCCAAGTACAGAATGTGAAAGGTACAGAACAACTAGAATAAAGATGAAGACTAAGGTCATTATATTGTAAGGAGAAACATGATTATGTTTCTTTTGAAATTAGCATATTTTAGTATTACTTATTTGTGCACAAAATTAAGATAATTTAGCATAAAATATTTAAATCTATTTGCAAATGTTAATTAAATTATGATTAAAGTATATTCATTTGAGCACATGCTTTATTCTCCCTGAAGATTTCAAGATTGCTGATACTGAAGAAGCTTCTTTTAAAGATATTGAATAGAGAAACTAGAGTATTCTGCTTATTTATGACAAATTAGAAGAATACACAAGAAAAAAAGTTATTTCTAAAGGGCAAATGACATGTTTAATTATTTTAAAGTTTATTTAACCTGTATTTATTGATAGATTCCTGTATGTGAAATATTGTGCTAGCATACAATTTAGCAAAATTTTCCAGTTGTGATTTACCTTATTTTACTTTGTGACGCTCGCAGGTTGATCTACATTTTATGAAAAAAATCCCTCCAGGTGCTGAAGCTTCAAACATCTTAGTCGGGGAATTAGAGTTCTTGGATCGAACTGTAGTTGCATTTGTCAGGTTGTCTCCAGCTGTATTACTTCAAGGACTGGCTGAAGTCCCAATCCCAACCAGGTAAAAAGTCTAAAAGAATCTTTTGTGTTTTTCTTAAACATTCTTTTTTTGTGTGGAAAAAAAAGAGTAAATATAATTTCCTCCGAGAGTTTTTTCTAGAAGCTAATGTTTAATCCACAAAACTGTTGTTTCTTCTTATTTGTGGAAGAAGGGAGAAGTACTTTAAAAATTATTCTGTTCTTTCCTCCTTCCACTCAAACTTTATATTTTCTTTTAGGCATCCTCTTCATCTCTGAATTCCCTGGTCTATATCATCATTTAAACACTTTCTTATAATTTTGGTAAAAAGTGATAGTTTTAGGCTTTCCTCAAAGATTATATTAAATTGTGAGCTAAAGAGAGAATCCTGTATATGAATGTGATCAAACTCAAAAAGATCAAAATTTTCAAGGCTTGGCTTACTCTTGAATCAGAAGGCCTTCAAAGTTCATGTAAGTGCCATCATTAGGATAGCCCCTCGTACCTAGTGTACACTATGTTTGAATCTCAGGCACAGTGTGTCTCCCATACATAGAGTCTGAAGAATCATTGGTAGAAGCATCGTGGTACTGTGGTTGAATCTGAATCAAAAGTACAAACTTAATTTGATTACCTGAACTTGTTTCTCATTTAACTATGAATAAAGACTAACAACTAAGGCATGATGCAAACCGAATTATGTTGTTTAGAATTTATTTCTATTTTACAGATGTAAGACTGTCCATGAGCAAAAATGTAAAGAAAAAAAAATTGACTTCAGCACACACGGTCCCTAGTAATTCATCCAGGGGACCTTGTTTTTGTCCCTTCTCCCTCTCATCAAGTGTGATTTCTGTTCAAAGATAGCCTTTCACTGTGATCCTGTTCCCATAGCAAAACACATTTCTCTGAGATCCCATCTTCCACATGATTGGTGCCCTTTGTTTGATGCTCTTTTTCAGATGCTGATAGTATGATTCCTCTTGTACACACTAAATGCCTCAGCCAAGCTGAAATGATGTAAAGTTCAGGTGCTGTGGCATCTGGGTTTGTAGAATATGTTTCCTCCATGAGCCTTAACTCAAAACAGTGGGTTACATCACTCTATGCTTTGATTATGCATAAGATATATCCCAAATATGGAATAGTTTAGTCAAGAGAGGCCTCAATTTTGTAAGAACTCAGCTAACTGGAATGGGATTCAGTGTTGCAGTACCTATGCCTGAATCTGGTTTGAGGCAGGAACTTGGTTACCTTTCAGCTGACAGAAAGAAGTTCATCCTTTTGGAGTGCTAATGAGACTTCTGTTATATACCAACTTTCATTTTAAAAAGAGAAAGAAGAACTGAGCACATTAAAGTGGCATCTGACTGTATGATTAAGGCTGTGTTTTTCTATACACAACCTGTAACCTATACAGAGGTTCTAAAAATTTGGGATTCAGATTTAAGATGTCAAACTTACTAATTGTGGAAGTAGATTAAAATTCCCTTTCAGTCTTTCAAGCAGTGTATTCTTGTTCCACCATTTAAGAAGGTGTCTGATGAATTCTGAGTAAATGATGGCTATTTATGACCACGATAGTTCCTGTATTTCAAAGGAAAGAAAAGAAAAATTCTCAGGAGTAAAGCTATAATGGGGTTATACACCCTCACTTTGAAAACTGTCAAGGTTTAGGTGACCTCTTTTCATACTGACATAGCAGAATATGTGTAAAGAACAATGGAGGAAAAATTAGGGGCATGGTTGAGCCACAGTATTGAGAGAGATTAAAAAGACTTGACTAGTTAGGAAAGGCAAAAAATGGAAGATTAGTTAGACAAATAGAATAAAGGAAGCCATTCAAGGTTCCTAATTATACTTTCTTAGGAGGACAAAAAGGCACACCATGAATATAACAACACATAATATAAATGTCAAAAAATAATCTTTTAAGACTTTGTAAATAGTTCATGGAATGGAAACCTGAAAAATAACAAGATATACATAGGTTAGGAAATTTCCTAAAAGTATTATAGTTGATAAAGCATCTGCCACCTTATTAAATTACTCCTGTTCTAAATCATAGTGGACATTTCTATGTAGTAGAAACTGACTTGGATTCAGTTACAACTGACACAAAAACTTAATATCAGACCCTTTAAGACTGCGTAATATATGCTTCATGTAAAAACATGTACAATCTCTAAAGTATATAACTAAACGAAGGGTAAAATTATAGTACCTTTTTTGGTATGTCTTACAAAACTACTAGTCTTCGTACTTAAGAGTATAAACCATTTAACAAATTAATACGGTAGAATTGTATTGCAGAATGTAGGGCATTTTCAAATTTTCACTATTTCCCTGCATCATTGACCTTTTAAAGAGATAGGACAATTACTGGTCCTGCAAAGTTAGAGACATATTGATTTCTTCAAAACCTCCAGTTGTGATGATGAGTTTGCCAGACTTTCATCCTAATTTAGATGGAATATCACAGTGCAGCTGGTATTTTTATTCCTCCAATATTGGAATTAATAGATCATTAACTCTCCATTTTTTTCTGCCTAACTGGTCTTTGATTTCTGATCTCTTTTTTTCTATTTAATGTAAATTTTACATACACTTATGTTTTTTGACCATATATTTTCTTTGTTTATACAACTGTATTACCTTTCCCTGCTTCTACATAGTTCTACAATCTGCACATTAGTGAGTTTTATTCCTTACAATTCAAAATGGTTTAATCAAATTTTGATTTTCTCATCTTACTCCTCTAAGAATGATAGAATCCTTAAAATTCTCACTAACAACTGTATAGCCTCTACAGGTAACAAAATGAGGGAGACACTGAGGTCAAAATAGCCACAGATTCCTATTGCTTAAGAATCTTAAGCATAAGAGTCGATCATTATGAAATGTTTCAAAATAATAATAAACTATGAAAAAATATGGAAATATTTTACAACAAAATCTCCATCTTGAGTAATTCCTTTGAGATGAGTGATTCTGTACTACTAAAATTACTTTTATATATCTACCATGAAACATTCGTGTTTTATTTTCTTAATTACAGATTTTTGTTCATTCTTCTGGGACCCCTGGGAAAGGGTCAACAGTACCATGAGATTGGCAGATCAATTGCAACTCTAATGACAGATGAGGTATTTATTCAAGTTCATTGGGAACATTTTTCCCCACTAGGTACACCTAACTTTTGGGGTTCCTGTATTCATGACAATTAACTGTGAATCAGATGTCTTTGTACCGAATCTCCCTTCTTCTATGTTTCCACTAGAAAATTTCCTTTGGAAAAGTTTGTTCGAAAGGGGTAATAAATTCACATACATGAATATAATGCTTTAAAACCTCATATTCTAAAAAAAAATTTTTATTTAGTGACATTTATATTTATTAATATTCCTCTTGTATATACTGCCAAAGTGAGCACCATTATTAATATTATTGCAAATCTCATTTAGGGCAAAAATAATTAAAAAATATTTTTTAAACAACTTTATTGAGATATAAGTCACACAATTCACCCATTTGAAGAGTACAGTTCATTGGCTTTTAGTATGTTCAGAGTTGCATGCAACCACAGAAAGTGGGCAAAATAATTTTAAAGTATCAAGGTAAAACAGTGACAGCTTATCTGAATAGTAGACATGATACTAAAAGCCATGCAACATCTATCAACTGTCTTTATAATGACCTGTATGTAATTCTTAATCTGGGAGTCTTTGAACCATTAGAGGAAGTGTACATAGATTTCAAGGGCCCGTGATCTCTTTGATATAGCACAGAAATTTTTCCGTGTAAAAAATTTGTATGTAGATTTTTTTGGATTGATTAAAAGCTTTCATCAGTTTCTCAAAGAGGTGCGTATCTTTCAAAAAATGTAAGATCATAAAAATAAGAACATAAAAAGTAGTATTATATATATAACTATAATAATTTTCTTGTATTCCCCAACACCTTATAGAAATCTATTTTTATTTTACTTTATTATTTTACTTTATTATTAAAGAAGAGCAGATGCAAAATATCACAGAAATGGCATAAATGAAAATCTCAGTAGTAAATAACAAATGGGTTTATACATTTTTAGACTCTCATCTGAATAATTAGATATATTTGCTAAAATACATGGCTTCAGATACTTTAAAGTCTATAAAAAGAATGAATTAATATTGTATATAACTTTTCCTAGGCTTATGAAATCTGAAAATTTGAACTTGTGTTTAGCATTTGATAGAAATTATTATATCTGTTTTATGGTTTTATATTAACTAGTTATTGATATTTATACATAGGAAACTAAAAGCTAGAGAAAAAATTTTTTTCATCAGTTTCAGAAAATACCAACTTAATGTGTGTAGTGTATTAGTTTCCTACAGCTGCCATAAAAAATTACACAAACTGGGTGATTAAAACAAGAGTAATGTATTTTCTCACATTTTATGGAGCTAGGAGTCTAAAGTCAAGGTGTGAGCATGGCACATTCTCTCTGAAGGCCCTAGGGAGAGCCTTTCCTTGTTTCTCTAGCTTCTGGTAGCTCATGGCGTTCCTTGGCTTGTGGCAACAAAATTCTAATCTTTGTCTCCATCTTCACATTGCCTTCTCCCTTGTGTCTCTGCGTATCGTCTACTTTTGTATGTCTTATAAAGATACCCAATATTGAATTTAAGGCCCTCCTTAATCCAAGATGACCTCATCTTGAGATTCTTACCTTAATTATATCTGTAAAGATCCTTATTTCAAATAAGGTCACATTGTGAGGTTTAGATGGACATATATTTTGATAGGACACTATTCCATCCCCTGCAGTGAGTAACATGTTATTGAAGAAATTTGGGAGAAGACAGGAGAGGGAAAAAAATTGCTTCATGAGGCCTACAAACCTAACTCTTTATGAGATGACACTCACAGTATATTTGCTTTTAGTGTTTTTATATTGGTTAATATTTTGTAATTTTTACAGTATTGCAAAATAAATTACACTGATTTCTATTTCACAGTTTAAGTATTGTCACTTTCATGTGCACATATGTTTCATATTATATTGTGTTTCCACGTTTAAGACATCAAGACATTACATTAAGATATCTTTGGGCATGGAACATGTTCTATGGTGGGAGGAACATGTTGTGTCCTGGGAGGTACATACGTACATATTCAAGGTATCTCTCTTCCTAAACCTTCCCTTCCCCAATTAGGAGTCAAGAATTTTCTCAACAGAAAGATGTCAATTCCAAAGTTTTTTTTTTTTTTTTTTTTAACCAATCAAGTACACATAGAGCAACAGAGAAACATCCTTTTTTTAAAAAAAATTATTTTTATTTTTTTATTTTAGCTTTAGAATGAGAGCAGAGAAGGGACTTCTGTATATTTCCTTGAGTCGCCTAATGAAGGCTTTAACTTGAATCATTTAGACTTGAAATTTTAGAGCTTAGCTTTAGGA
The DNA here is from genome assembly GCF_000151845.1 of Pteropus vampyrus. Lineage (NCBI taxonomy): Eukaryota > Metazoa > Chordata > Mammalia > Chiroptera > Pteropodidae > Pteropus > Pteropus vampyrus. The sequence continues at coordinate 25,620,259 of NW_011888783.1, read as the reverse complement.
ACAGGATATTCAGATATCTGAGGAAAGAGCATTTCAAAGAAAAAGATAAGGGCAAATGCTTTGAGGAATATCCAAATGCCAGGAATATCTTGGACATAGTAAGTCAGATAACATGGCTAGGCAGAAGGGAGAAAGGGAGAGAGTGATAGGCAATGAGGCCAGAGAAATGACATGATTTATCCTACATTTTAAAAAGATCACAGAAATGCTGGGTTCAGCACTTGTAGAGGAACAAGAGCAAAAGCAAGGAGACCACTTAAGTTGCCATTGCAACAATCAAGGTAAGCAATGGTGGTGAGAGAAATCAATGCAATTCCATTCAAAATCCCAACAGGATTTATCAAGGAACTTGATAAACTTATTCTAAAAAATATGGGGAAGAACAAAGGTCCAAAATACTAAAAGGAAATAGGATAAAAAAATAAAAACATTTTTGCGTTTTTTTTTTTTTTTCCTAAGTCACTGATGCTTTTTCTCAGTCTCCTTTTCTGGATCCTTCCTTCTTCCCACCCACTGCAATGATGAGAACTTTGCTACTTAGTTATCCACTCAGGCCCCTACATTATCAGTTACTTCTCCTTACTATATCATTCTTCTCTCCTTACAAAGATGACCTAAATCTCCTATCTTTTAAAAAGAAGAGAAAGGGAGGGAGGGAGGAAGGAAGGAAAGGCAATTCCTAGTTGTGTGATCTTGGGCAAGTTCACCTCAACTCCCTTTGCCTCAGTTTCCTCATCTTCAAACCAAGAATGGTAATACTACATATTTCATGTTGTTTTTGTGATAAACGTATATTTATTGACTACTATATATTGAAGATAAAGTGGTAGAAATTAAAGACATGTCACTGGCCTTGTGGAACAATCTTGAAGTCATCCTTGACTCCTCTATTTCTTTTATACCCCAATCCAATCTATCAGTAAATCTTCCTATCTTCTTTCACAATAATTCCAGAATCCTACTACATCTCACTTTCTGAACTGTTATTACCTGGCTTTCACTCATCGCTTGGTCCATGCCACCATTATTATCCATTATTGTAATAGACTCCTAGTTGTTCTCTCTGCCCTTGCACTGTTCATTCTGTTCTCAACATTACAGCTAGAGCAATCACTCTTCTGCTCAAGACGCTCTAATGGCTTCCCATCTTATTCAGGATAAAAGTCAAGAGTTCTTACGATGATCTACAAAGTCCTACAGGGTGCCTTTCTATCTCTTCTACCTTGCCTCTCAGACCTTATCTCTGTTCCTCTCCTTCTAGCTTATTCCTCCCTAAGGAATTGGCCTCCTTGCTTCTTCTCAAATATGGCATTCATTCTCTCACCTGAGAATCTTTGCGCCAGCTATTCCCTCTGCCAGAAAGCTCTTGCTTCTGATAGTTGCGTGGCTTGCATCCTTAAATCCTTTAGATTTTTGCTGAAATGTCTACCTATTGAGGGCTTCCTTAATCACCCCATTTAAAATTGCAGCATCCCTCATTCATACCCTAATTCCTCTTTCCTTCTTCATTTTTCTCCATACACTTTCCACCATTTAACAAAATACTCATTTGTATTGCTTATTTTCTATTTCTCTCCTCCCACTAAAATGTAAACTCCATGAAGAAATGGATTTTTGTTGATTTTATTCAGTGCTCTATCCCTTGTACATAAATAGCTTGATAAATATTTATTGAATGAATGTTCGGGACTCATGTTTTAGCAGGAAAAAGACATTAAACTCATACACAATTGTTAATTGTAATCAATAAATACAATGGCAGAGAATGCTATAAAAAAAGGACAAAGTGTTAGGGGGCTATTAACAAGATGTCTAATTTTATTTGAGAGGGGATCAGGGAAACCTATAGAAATCGGGTTGAAATCAGAATGCTTAGCTAGACAAAGAAAGGGAGAACAATTTAATTAAGTTATTGGGGAAATTGGTGATAGGAAGCAAATAGTAAATAAAATTTTTATTGTAAAATAAAACAATTGTGGTATCTATATCTTTGAGGAGCTCTAAAATAATAGGGAATCCACTATTTTGGATGAATACATACATTCATCTTTCTAAAGCAGGTATAGATCTGTAATCTCTAGGAGCAATTTTTTAATTAAATGAGATCAAATCAGGAAAGATTTCAAGAGAGTTGCTGTTGGCAGAGAAAGAATAGAGTGGATAAACTCTCATTGTGATTAAGAACATTTGCAGTTCTTAAATGTCTGGATTAGGTCTCATGGCCTTGTAAGAGATCTTTAAAATAGGATAGATATTCTGAGCCATGAACTCAGTGGTTTATGGCAGGAAAATCTATGTTTTTCAATATTTAAAAATTCTTTCTCAAAATACAACTAAACCATTAATTTATCTTTGATATCTTCATATTATCTTAAGCAAAGACTGTTATTTATCACACCAATGATTATTTGTGAAATGTTCTTCATTGGAAGGTAAAGAAAAAGCCTTTGAAAATAATCATTATCACTTCTTCAGCAGTTTAGATTGAGTATCAAACCAGAAACTAAAACAAATAGAATATTTGAAAGAACAAATTTTTTCTAAATTTTGGGATATTTTATTACTGTAATATAGATTAGCATAAAGAATAATGCAATACTCCCAAACCTCAAGTATTTGTTTGTTCCATTTCATATTATATGAAATATTTTAAAAATCAAAAGTATATTATCATATTTAGTGTAAATTAATTTTTCATACTTATTTTTATTTTTACTTTGCCCACTTACTATATTAAGTTTACCATTCCTGTGTATGTTAGGAGAAATGAGGTATGCTGCAGGAATAACCAACTAAAATCTCAGTGGTTTATAACAACAAGGGTTTATTTCTATTATGCTGTGTGTCCATTACAAGCTGACAGAGAGGCTCTGATAAGTAGTCACTTAGGGACTCAGGTCCATAGAAGCTCGATCTCCACCTGTGTTCCTAGCCAGTAGCAGACAAATAAGCTTTGTGATAAGTCACACACTGGTACTCATAACTTCCATTTGAAAGTGACATATATACACCTAAATATGTTACCAGTCCAAAGTCCGTGTGCCAGATGGTTCAAAAGGCCAAAACTCAAAACATCAGAGTTTGGAATAAGGAAAGGTTTATTGAACAAGAAGTCACCAGCAGAGATGATGGGAGACCTAATCCTCAAATCCATTTTAAGAAAGTGCAGCGTTCAGGCTTCTTTTAAGTCAAGGGAAAGGAAAATGGGAGGGGCTGTTTTTGTAAAAACTGGTCTCAAGCAAAATTCCTCTAGTGATTAGCAAGTCCAAAGCAGGAACTCTTGGCCTGAAGGCCATGGGAACAACATAGGCTTGAATAACAATGTGTCAGAGAGATGGAGCATTTCACTCTATTACAAACAGAACATACATAATCCCTATGGGGAGGAATGCAATCTTACCCTGTGTCTAGAAGAAAACCTATGGTGTCTATCAATAGTCTAAAAAAACTGCCACTTTGAATGGAAACATACTTTCTCCACTGTATCGATATGATTTATATCCAGAAAATGCTAATTTATAACATTATTTAAAAAATTGAAACAAAAATAATCTTTAAAATTAGTTTATATATGCCAGGGTATAAATATTGCTAATGCATCTAATTTATTCTATAAATTTGATCTTTATTTTAAAAAAGAGCTGCTTTCAGAAAGTTTGCTTAATCTACACATGTATAACTTTTGCCAAGCTTGAATCATTAATTCTAGTTTAATGAGCTTCCTTTCACCCTTTCCCTTTCTCTTACTCTTGCTTCCAGAACTTTCAACATTCATTGTAGCATTCTAAGAAAAATAGATATCTGTGTGTATTCAGAGTAAACTAAATTATAACATTTTACATTAAAAACATCTTTAGAGCTGCCTATTGAAATTGTTAGAATCACATGCGAGATAACCGGGAGATGAAAACATTGAGCACATTAAGTGTTTATAATTTTTTAAAATCTGTAAATGGCATTTGTTTTCCTTCCATAGGTATTTCATGACGTCGCTTACAAAGCTAAAGATCGTAATGACTTGGTATCAGGAATTGATGAATTTCTGGATCAGGTTACTGTTCTCCCTCCTGGAGAATGGGATCCAAGCATTCGAATAGAGCCTCCAAAAAATGTTCCTTCCCAGGTATGTATAGTTGAAAATACTCTTATAAATCCCATCATTTTGTTGTCTTTTCTTTTAAATACATGTACTAAAATAATAAAACCAATCAAAAAGCTTCAAATGATATAAATTATAACCTCTGTGATATTGTGATTTATAATAAGAAATATATATTTGGTCTTCACCCTGTATCTGGCACACAGCTCCTAAAACTTTTGAAATTTCCTGTGATGATAGCAACAAAGATACCTTTTGTTATGTTAATGAGGCAGCTTTTGGAGCTCTCCTAAAGACAGGGGCTGATTGCCAATGAGGGCAAACCTGTGATTAGTCCCATCCTCTCAACTCTGGGGACTGGGAGAGGGCCTGGAAATTGAGTTCAATCGCCAATGGCCAACGGTTTAATCCAGAGGTCCCCAACCCCCAGGCCACGGACTAGTAGTGGGCGAGTGAGTGAGCCAAGTGTCATCTGTATTTGCAGCTGCTCCCTAGTGCTAGAGTCACCGCCTCAGCTTCACCTCAGATCATCAGGCATTAGGTTCTCCTAGGAACACCGGTCCCTGGTGCCAAAAAGTTTGGGGACCACTGGTTTAATCAGTCATACCTATGTAATAAAGCCTCCATAAAACCCCAAAAGTACAGGGTTCGGAGAGCTTTCAGGTTTGTAAACACATGGAGATTGGGGGAGGGACATGCACTGGAGAGGACATGGAAGCTCCTTGCTCTTTTTTCATACCTTGCCCTACACATCTCTTCCATCTGGCTGTTCCTAAGTTATATCCTTTTATAATTAACTGGTGATCCACTAAGTAAAATGTTTCTTTGAGTTCTGTAAACTGCTCTTGCAAATTAGTTGAAACCCAAGGAAAAGGTCTTGAGAATCTCTGAATCCCATCAGTCAGAAGCTTAGGTGACAACCTGAAATTGCAACTGGTGTCTGAAGTAGGGGTGGGGTGGGGCAATCTTGCACACGACTGAGGCCTTGGCCAGTCGCATCTGATGCTATTACCAGGTAGATAGTATCAGAATTGAGTTGAATTGTAGGACACTCAGCTGATGTCTGGAGCACTGCCTGTTGGTGTGGGGAGCCCGTCTTTCCCCACACACTGGAATTGGTACCAGAACCTATTTAACCTATAAGAAGACAGGGGCATGAAGTTAGAAAATCTTCCTTGATCCTTTCCCTCATACCTCACTGAGAAATCTGGTATATTAATAATGTGCTACTAAATCGAACAGTTCCATATGCTTGGAAAGACTTTAGACCCACCTTAAAACATATTATAATCAAAGAAAATTAAATTTTTAATAAAGGTGTAAAATATGGCTTGAGAAAAAGCCCATTACTATCTACAGTCTGATACATCACTTTGAAATTAACAAGTATTAGGAGAATTCAAAAGTACAGCTTAGTCATTATATAGAAAACTCCCTATTACTGCTAATCATATTTATGACTAGAAAGAATTTTTTATTATAATTCTTATCTTTGTATTACCTTTGTGTGGGCATATGGTATTAAAATTGTAAAAATTCTGCTTTTAAAAATCAAATGTGCATTTTACTCATTATATAATCCAGAAAGAGAGAAATAAAGACTGTTGATATTGTTTGGGGTCATTTTCTTATTACAGATGTGACTTTGTTAGGATTAGTGGTCAAATATTTGTTAAGCCCACTCCTCCTAGTGCTAACCTCTATCTCTATGGAATCTGCCTCCTATAACCCTCCCAGTTTTCATCTACTCCGCCTTGCCTTTGGCTCTTGTCCCCGTGGAGTCTAACCTGGTCTGACTTTCCTGCACTAATTGAAGTAGCAGATGGCCTAATCAACCCACCCAGACATAGAAATTTTTCTGGTTAGCTGGAGGTGGGCGAATGAGCAGGTATACCACTTAAATATGAGTGTTTAAAAAGGTTATCTTAATCCAACTATAAATTTAAGGACAATAAACTGCCATCTCATTTCTATATTTTCATTCTGAAGTCATTTCATAACTATTAAAGATAATTTGCTTTCTTTTTCTCAGCAATTACAATTTCGTGATTCTATCATTGCAACCGCATAGTTTCAATTGATCTACTACTAAAAGGAAGGAATTTGCTTAAAGAGTAATTTTAAGGGTTATATTTTAGTATTTGTATACATGCATGGGATTTCTGTGTTTTTAAAATTATTTTTATGAGACACCAGCAGAATTTATTGGATTCTTGGGATTGAGAGGCGGTAGTAGAAAAACATTGAATTAAGAATCAAGACACCTGGGTTCTGCTGTTACATATTTATATGACCTTGCCCTAACGTTCTATATGAGCATGTCCAATAGAACTTTCTTCAATAATAGAAGTGTTCTGTATTTATGCTATCTAATAAATGAAGCCACTATTGAGCACTAGAAATGTGCCTACTGCAACCGAGGAACTGAATTTTACATTTTAATTAACTTAAATTTAAATAATCACATATAGTTAGTGGCTATCATGTTAGGCAGCAGTTTTACATAATGAGTTTGAATTAGAGATATGCTTTATGCTTCTTTACAACATTAGTATTTTTAAAATGTGTTTTGTAATTGAATAACAAACTATGACTATGTTTTCTTTTATTAAAGGGAGCATAACTCACTCAAACGTATTAAGCGCTCTGACTTCAGACATACTAATTCAGATAATACTTTCCCCTATGAGATAATTTCCCTGGTTTTTATTCTTTTGAAATGTGTAAATAACAGAATTTTAAATACTTTTTCCTTTCAATTAAGAGAAGAATAACAATTCACCTCAAGTGATAATATACCGTTAGAACTTTGTCAGTTATTATAATCACTCCCTTGTGTATACCCTCAACTTCTTTGCTTTTCTCTCATGCCATTTACTTGCTTGTCAAAACCACAACTCTATGCGAATTCAACTTGTTAGTCTTTACCTACATTAATACACCTGAGTGTGGCTGAAGAAAACATATAATTACACTGACTAATCTCACATAATTCTTGACCACATACCTCAAGTGGGCCCTTAATGTTGTAAGTTCATCATACTACCTCAGTCCAATTATTCTCTCTCGATGCCATTTCACACTTGTTTTCTCTCCTCAAACCTTCAGCGATCCTTTCTGACCTTCACTTTCAGATGTTGGCTTGTTTTCTACTTCCCTGAGAGCACTATGAAATGATCAAAAGAGAAATTCCACAGACTCGCCCCACCAAACCTATCTACCTGCCAGCATCTGCACCCACATACTTCTCCTGCCCATGTAATACTGTTGATGAATTATCCAGTCAGCCTTCTACCTGCATGCTAGATCTCATCTCTTCACATTTACTTGAGGCATTACTCCACCTATTCTCCTCTTTCTTTTGCTTTCTGTCATCTGTTCTTTTGTTCTGTATTATATCATTTTATTAGCATACATTAATTTGTAAATCTTAAAAAAAGAACTCTCAATACCGCTACCACTGCCAGCTACTCAACCATTTCTTTGTTCCCTCTACAACCAAATGCCACAGAAAAGTTCTCCGTACTACCTGCCTCCAATTTCTCTCCTCCAATTCTCTCTAAACCTACTCCAGTAAGACTTTTGCCTCCATCTTACATGAAAGACACCAAAGAGTTCTACAATACTAAAATTCCATGGTCAGTTCTCAGTCTGCATTTTATTTAGCCTGTCAGTCAGCAGCATTTGACAGAATTCATAACTAACTCCCTTTTCCTTGATATACTTTTTTTGCTTGGCTCTAAAACACCACACTTTTGGCTTTCCTCAAACCTTACCGGTAACCCCTTCCCAGTCTTCTTTTCTGGTTTCTCCTCTTGTCTCTGATTTCTTTATGTTGAAGTAATGCAGGACTTAGTCCTTAGTTCTCCTCTCTCCTCTATCTATACTTACCTTCTTGGTATTATTTTGTAATTTTATAGCTTTAAATCCTCTTCCAGATTGATTTTTTAGCTCGAACTTGTGAGTTATTTATTCAAATGCCTATCCTGTATCTTCACTTGGAAGTCTTATAGTTATCTAAAACTTAACATGTCCAAAGTTTGAACTGAATTGTAGATTGTCTTATTTCTGTACCTGTATACTTCTTTGCATTTACATTAGAAAAGGCACTATAATGATTCCTGAAGTGTATAAGAAACTGATATTTTCTCAAATTCTATTCCATCTGTACATTTTCATCTTGGTAGGTGCTAATTCTATCTACACTTAGTTACGGTTGATCAAGTCAAAAACATTTATTGTTTTCTCTTATACTTCACTTCCATTCTTCCAGGAAATACTCTTGGCGTTGCCTCCAATATTTGTCTTGAATTATACCATTTTTCGTTATTACTACTGCCAATACCCTATTTCAAGCTACCATCAACTTTCTCCTGGATTCCTGAAATAGCTTTCTAACTGGTCTCCTTGTTTCTACCCTTAGCCCCTAGAATCTGTTCTCAACACAGCAGCCAGAATGATTCCGAGTTAAATCATGCTACTCCTTTCCTTAAAACCCTACACGATTCCTCATTTTACTGAGAATAAAAGCCAAATATATACAATGGTCTCCTAAACCTACCCAATCTGGCCTCCCTTTACCTGTCAGAAGTCATCTCCTACCACTTTCATGCTTACTCCTCTCCAACCATGTTGGCCTCCTTCTTCTTTAAACCCTGCAGCCCTGCTCCTGCCTTAAGACTGTTCCACTGGCTGTTCTTTCTGCCTGAATATTCCCTGGTCATCTTCATGGCTAATTCCCTTGACTCCCTCAATTTTTCCCAAATGACACTTTCTCATTGAGCCTGCCGATCCACTCTATTTATAATAGCCACACCCTCCTTCCAATCACCCACTCCACACCTCAAAGCCCTCCCTTACTCTGCTTTAAATTTTTATTTTTCCATGCTTTTAATCTTTTTAGCACACTATAGAAATAATTTACGTATTTGTTTATTGTTTAGAATATAAGCCCACAGGCCTGAACTGTCCACTGGTGTATATTGGTGGGGCCTAATACTTGACACAAATAAGTATTTGCTGATTGTATTTGCTAATAAATTCTTGATTGAACTAATAAATTATATAATTTAGGTAGTCAAATATCTACTCACCAATTGATTTGTTTTAAAATATCAAAATATATGTGTTTCTGAACAAAAAATTTTTCTGTATTTTTTCTCAGCATGTTCATCAGTACTTTTCATACACACTTGTCTTTCAAAACCCTTTTCCCTTATTCTTTAGAATGGCTAATATCTTTTATGGTTTATCATTTGCCTTATCAGTGTATAGCCTTTTCCATTATACAACAATGAGTTAACTTATCCAGTAAGGAATAATTCCCCAGAAGACCCAAATAATATCACTTGATTTCTGAGACTTGTGGAAGGTAAAGCTAAGAAATGATTCCCTAGGTGATTGTTGCATAGTGAGGGTATTGAGGACCACTCTTAAAGGCCTTTACTAATCTGTGCTAATTATTTACCTGTAAAGGCAGTCCCTTTATTAGTTTACACACATCCTTTCTTTTATATTTTAACTTTTGTTCACTGTATCTATTCATATGCCTGGGAAATTATAAAAATATTAAGCAATGAACTTTCCTATATTTTATGCACTTCAAAACCTGGTTTCTCATGTTTTAAACCTGTACCATTTTATCTAAATGTCCTGTTGTACATAAGATCACTTGATAATTCACTTTTGTTCATCATGTTTACTCACATGTTTACACTATTTTGGAATGGCAGTCAAGTAAAAATTTCAATTATACCACTTAAAATTTTTTATTCTTTTAAGCACTCTTAAACACATTAGTGTGCTCTAGGATCACAAATAGGTAGGGTTTTCTGGTTTTTAAAAATCTCTGTCACTGATGAAAGTATATGGAATAGACCTATGGGTAAACAGCACTTATTATATAAACTTCAGTTAATTTGTCATTGACTCAATTAGAAGTTTCCTTTTGCAATGGCCTTTTGGATCTCTATAAGTCAGAAAGAACCATCTTATAAATCATTACTTGGGTAGGAAGATATTAGCCAAAATCAAAGAGGAAAATACACTTAAAAAATAGCTAATGATATTAGTTTAATGACCAATTGCACTATGCTAGGCATATAATACCACTATAACTAACACCTCCTCACACCAACCTACCCCAACCCTGGTCTCTTTGTCCCTTTCTCTTATTCTTCTTCATAGATCTCTCTCTACCTGACATAGTTTAGTTGTTTGTCTCCACTAATAGAATGCTTTTTCTTGCTCATCTTTGCATATCTAGTGTCCATAACAATAAATGGCACACACTAGGTATTCAACAAATGTTAACTGAAAGGATTAATAAATGTCCATCACCTCATTTAATTCTCTCAGCCACACTGATAGGTATAAAGCTTTAGGAGACTAGATAACTTGCTAGAGGTCATATAGCAAATCAGTAATAGAACCTGGGTTCTTAGCCACTCTGCATATTGCTACAAGGGAAAAATTTTGTGTCATTTACAACTAACACCTGAAATTAAAGACAAAAACAAAATACTTTCCACAGGAGAAGAGAAAGATACCTGCTGTACCAAATGGAACAGCAGCTCACGGGGAAGCAGAGCCCCACGGAGGACATAGTGGACCTGAACTCCAGCGAACCGGAAGGTTAGTAAACAACACTTTTATGAGACTTCGAAACCAAATGATGTTCTTGTGTGTCAGGAATTGCTGTTTTTAGATCAAAATTTTTTTAATACTTTGAATATCTATTCTTTGGAGGTAAAAATGCCAATTAATTTTATTTCTCTGTAGTTACTGATTATCATTATTGTTCAACCAGAACAACGTATATATCATTTCATTTTATCTTACCCAGTCTTTCATTTTGCTGTGCAGAAAATGCATTTACAGATCCTTAGAATAAATAAGAAAACTGTCAGTTGCCCCTTCCTAAGAGCCCGTTGAAACCTTCAAGTTCAAGATGGAAATAAAAATAAATATCAAGAACTCAGTCTTATAGTCTCTCATTACATGCCAGTAAGATGTATATAATGGTATTTTTTATTTTTATGGTTGTAATTTGAAAGAGCTATATGATTTATTTTTCTAATCACACATCTTTGACGAGATGAAAGCTTCAATTTATTTCTTAAATGGTTCTTTATGGTTTTTTGACAGCTTGTCTCTCTCCAAGCAATGTGTGAGCAGAAAATCAGAAACCCTTGGGTGGGTCTCTCTTCAGAGAATAAGTGCACACAGCCTTCATTATAATTGAAGGCAATTGCAAAGGCTTTGCAGGATTGGTGCTCCCCTCCCCTCAAGGCTGTTTCCTGTACTGCTTTCTCTGTGTCCTCTAAACTGACTTTCCAGTTCCTGACAACTGTGTACATTTTAATCCTCCTCTGTTCTCTCCCTTTATCTATGTGTTGTCTCTGAGGAAATGTCATTTAACATCTTCCTCAGGCTCCATACCTAATTTGATATGGTTCAAACAATTTTTTCCTCTCCCCTTTATTAGAAGCATTGTTACGACTTCTGTTTGCTTTCATATTTTCAAATGCTGTCTTTTTATTTTTTGGTGGTAATATTTTTCTCTCTCTCAGGTGTAACGTGCCACATAGCTTAGATTTTTTTCGAAGTTCACTTTTCCTTACTGCTTCCTAAATCCTCCCAGGTCACCAATATCCGGTATCTTCGCTTCTTCAGAGTTCTTCCACAGATTCTGTTGCTGACATGGCTTGAAGTATCCATTACTCATCTGCTCTCCTGGAGTTGCTGGTGTACACCTGGGCTGCTCTTGCACTGTTCTCTGTAATGACCTCCCACTTCCGGATTTAGATTTTTGCTGTTAAAAGCACATTTATTACACAGTAATATAAGCTATTTAGGCTAATGTATGCTCTAATAAGTAGTTGGAAAACAATGGTCTACTAGAAAATGCTATCAAACCTATAAATATTAACTACTAATTATTAGTTTATAACCACCTCAACTTCTTTTAAGGATTAGGTGGGATATAAATCATAAATGAATGAATAGACTAGTAGATTAAATCTGCTTTGTATTGACTTTGAAAAATTAACAAATCATTCAGAAATGATCTCCAAAATTTCAAAAATTTATGTTTTTGTATGTGTGTGAATTTCACAGGTTCTCTGCAAGTGTCTCTGAGTTTTAAATGTCCTTTTTTTCAATTGAAAATTTACCCTCTCAACCTCTTCTACTCCATATCCCTCTGATGGAAGCAATCATTAGGAAAACAGACTGAGTCTATCACACGTAATAGTAAGATAGTTACTAATATGTTATTACTGTGTGTATGTCAGTCAAATCAGGGAAATTAAAAATAATAGTCAAATTTTTAGTTATACATGAAGATGTACATTTTTAAGGAGAAGCAAATTTGTTTTTCAAGAGAACAACCATTTTTGAGGTGATTGTTAGATTACAAATGAATATTTCTGTTTAGAAAGTAATTAACAAAAGTTTAATATTTTTGCATAATTTAAGTATATTTAACATACTGGCAGTATATTGGAACATAATCATTTTTTTAACCTCTGCGTAGGAACTTAAGCACAGTCTTATTCATTTTAATATGACATCTTTATTCTATGGAGCACAAAGAGCTTTTTAGTAGTCAAGTGTTAAGTCTGCATATTATTATTCAATGTTTAAGGAATGAAAATACCTATTCAATAATGCTCTCATTTCTAATAGATTTAAAAAATTGGGGTCTTCAAATTTTAGGCAGCATTTCACAGTTTAATACTGTTCCTTTCCCCCACCCCCTAAAAACTCTTTCAAGTGTTTCAGCGTAGTCTTTGGATATATTTGACATAAATGAGTTTATACCAGTAAGGTCATTATTGTCTTGTGAATGATAGGCATTGAGATATATTTAGGCAATAGTGGATCACAATCGATGGTTATAAGGGCCTTCTCCTGGCTGCCTAAAACTGAAAATTGTCTCATTCACAAGGCCATTTAGGTGCCTGCCTGGAACAATATCTTGTGAGGGATTTTTTGGCAGAGTAGGAGCAAGCCATGATTAAACGCTATTTTCTCTCTAGGGTGATGTTCACTATTGAATTACACAAAAGCCAGTTTACCCTCTCTCCTTCACTTTCTGCTACGCTAAATGAAATGTAAACAATTAGAAAATACTGCCAACAATTCAGGGTGATAGACTTGAGTTTAAGAGTAGGTAGATATCGAAGTGGCACAGAAATTAGAGTAATTCTAAATCTTATTATTTGAAATTTGATTAATGAACAGCTCTGAACCTTGTTTGAGAGAACCTGGGATTTCGAGGTTGTTGACAATATTTGGTTAGGGACTGAGGAAACACAGTGGTGCAAAGCCATCCATGTAGATCATGATAATATTGGGTCTCATCTCTGCTGATGGAAAACATATACTGTGACCTGGCAACAAAGCAAATAAGCGTTTTGATTTGTATGTTTTTATATTTGGATTTCACTATTGTGTTTTCCCCCTATCTTAGGATTTTTGGGGGACTTATTTTAGATATCAAAAGAAAAGCTCCATACTTCTGGAGTGACTTCAGAGATGCTTTCAGCCTGCAGTGCTTAGCATCTTTTCTATTTCTCTACTGCGCGTGTATGTCTCCTGTCATCACGTTTGGAGGACTGCTGGGAGAAGCAACCGAAGGTCGTATAGTATGTATTATGCTTTTCTCTGAACTTGGAAATTAATCAGTTTTTAAGATAAGTGAGAAGTTAGTTTTAGATTCCTTTATGAGGAGAGATTTGATGTATCGTCTGGCAAGTAACTTCAAATGAATTTCCTGTTTGGCTAGTGGAACTGATAATCTGGTAGTGGAATATCTTAGAACAATTAATTCTGAGTCTTATGAAAGCTTCTAATCTTATCCCTGGCCCCCAACCCTAAGCTATGGTTCTTACCTCACAAGAGGTCCATTTCCTAATATGTAGGCCATGCTTCTGTCCAGAAACTTGTCATGAACATAAGTAAACTTTTAGTAAGCAAAAGAAAAGCGAGATAAGGAAGGCGGAGAAGACGCATCCCCATTCACTACTATTTATTTCCTGTTGACAGCCTGTCCCTCTTTTTTTATCCTCCCCACATCTTGTCCAAGATTGCTAACCTTTTCAGAGCAAAGGAAAAATGGTATACCCATGTATTTTAAACATTTTCTCCCTAATTATAATGGCTGCCTGTACAGCTGAGATAATGGAATCATTTATATCTCTACACAGAGTGCAATCGAATCTCTCTTTGGAGCCTCCATGACTGGGATAGCCTATTCTCTCTTTGGTGGACAGCCTCTTACCATATTAGGCAGTACAGGACCAGTTTTGGTGTTTGAAAAGATTTTGTTTAAATTTTGCAAGTAAGTGTTACATACTTTTGGCCCTAGCCCTTTTCTATTTCTCTACTGTATCTGTACTTCTCCCAACATCACATTTGGAGGTTGCTGGGAGAGGTGGAAGTGGCTGATTAGATTGTTTGCCATTTTTGTGTCCCCATGGAAATAAAGAAAAAGTGAAAGATTTGTGTATGTTTTATAAAGTTTGTAAAAAATTCTATTTAGTTTTCAACACTGAGAACCCCTTTTAGTTTTATCCCCTTAGATGTTCCCTTTAGGCAAAGTCTTGAGTTTAGATACTCATGAGATGAGAAGCTTATTTACTTTTACTTTCTGAATTAGATTTATTTCCAACTGTTTTAAAAGGAGGCAAGCTGTTAAATGACCTTCTTTCTGCGTTTTTTTTTCTCCTCCTAGAGAATATGGGCTGTCATACCTGTCTTTAAGAGCTAGTATTGGACTTTGGACTGCAACCCTGTGTATCATACTTGTGGCCACTGATGCAAGCTCCCTTGTCTGCTATATCACCCGATTTACTGAAGAAGCTTTTGCTTCTCTTATTTGCATCATTTTCATTTATGAAGCCCTAGAGAAGTTGTTTGAACTCAGTGAAGCATATCCAATCAACATGCACAATGATTTGGAACTGCTGACACAATACTCGTAAGTACCATTTATTTCCCACTGTTGGCTGTGAGGCCTTTCTTTTTACAAATATTGCTATTGTTATAAGAAATATGAGGGACTTACTCGGCAGCTAGAGTGCCTTAAATTGATTCATGACCTAAATCCTGGACTCTCAGCTGAAGAGGATTTTAAGTCATTTAATCAGCCACTCATCTGATACATGAATTCTTAACATAACAAATCTCTGTCAGGAATATCTTTTTGGAGTTCTATTTGTCGGGAATTTCCTATTAAGTAAATAGTGGACCAAGATCAACTTTACTGTACAGAGAGATTTTGTTTTTATAAAAGATATATGATTTTGGTCTTTTAGGGCCTTTCTAATTTACAATAATACAAAGAAACAGTGAAAATATAAGGTTTCAGATTTAGAGCAATGAGATAAAATAGATTCACTGGGTCTAAATCGTATTAGCTTGATGCTTGAAAATATGATAAAAACATAAACAAAAATCATGGAATTGAAATGTAATATTGCTTTCAGAACGTACATTTACAATGGAACTATTCAGAAATTGCCTACT
>NW_011888783.1:25601513-25604003 GCF_000151845.1 Pteropus vampyrus | reverse complement strand
AAATAAGTACTGTGTTAGGGATTGATGCAGAATGTCACGGTACCACATCAGAAGAGCAGAGAAGACTTTAGGTTCAGAGAAGACTTCCTGGAGGGAGTGACATAGAAGACCAAAACATCAGTAGACATCAAGGAGGTGCTGAGAAATAGAGTAGGAGAGTGGTTCAGATGGAGGGAATGGCACAAGCCTGGATACAAGAAATTCAGTAATGCTTTAAAATATTTGTCCAAAGTCATATAAACAGTGGTAAATAAGAAATTAGACTCTGAGGTAATTTTCAGTACACTGATGAATACAATTGATAGCTCTCCAAAAAGAAACAATGTGGGACCAGAAAAAAAACAGGTCAAAGCTGAACTATTCTGTTTGAAGTGGTGAGGAGAACCACTCTTCCACCGTTCCAGCTATTCCCTGAATTCTCAGTGGCAGCTTCTTAGGTACTCCAGACTGAGAAACACAGTTTAAAATTCCCTATTTTAGAAAGGAAAAAGACAAGAGAAGCAAGGATTGAGCCTTGGATAATGATCACAGCTTGAAGGTAGACGAATGAAAAAAAAAATGTAATGAATAGATAAAAAAAAATAAGAAAGAGGCATCAGAAAAGGAGAAAAACATGAATAATATCAGATTATAGAAGGCAAGGGCAAGATTATATCAAGAAATCTTTAGAGAGACCTGGTATAATGATCAAACAGTATAAGGAAAAGAGATCATTGTTAACTTTAAGAAGCAGTATTTGGGTCGGGAGGAGAGGCAAGACTAGAAGTCAGTTTGCAAAAAATTAAGAAAGGAGTAGGTGGTAAAGAAATAGAGAAAATATGCGTAGGCCACTTTGGTGTCAAAGAAAATGGAAAACAGTGCCTGCTGGAGAGGATGATGAGATCACGAGAATGATAATTTGTGATAGAAAAGAGCTGTGCGTGTTATAAATGAGGACATAGAGGCAGAGGAAAGAGATATTAGAGATAATGGAGACAGAATGGTAAACATGAGATTGGGACCTTCTTTCCAGTAGCCAAAAAGTGATGAGATCAATACAATTGTGGGGTTTAGTAAGACAAATTCTCAGAGGATAATTTGAGAACAAAACAGCTTGATTTGCCCATGATTCCTGCCTGTCATGATAATCAAGAGGAGAGTGAAACAGGTTCTGACTTCCTTAATGTTTTCATCTCTGCTTTTTAAGAAAAGATCCCTACCAGTTTAAGTTAAAGTTATGCGTTATTACAGCATGATACCTAATTATTTGAAGGCTGAGCAGGAATGCATGCTAATCACTGTTTACCATTTCCCTAGTGCACTTCTTAACCCAAATTAGGGAAGTAGGAGGGATGGCAAGACTGGTTCATCCCGATGGGTAGTGAGGTTTTTGTGTCACCTGGCCCTGAAATGTGTGTAAGAGAAACACGGAGAATAAATCTCCCTGGGAAATGTGGTTACTGCGCTGTCTTCTGTTTAGTTTCATAGCACGATTCATTAGTTTCTTGTACCACTTATGTTGTGTGCAATATATTGCCATTATTTGCTCTTTGGCAAAACAAAACCAATCTTTTTTGCTATGCATACAATGCACATATTTATTAGCATATTTTCAGTCATGTGCATTACAAAAATTAAATAAAAGTTATTGTTAACAGTAATGGCTTTATCTCAATGACAGTAATGAGATTAATGAATTATATAATTTCACACTGTTGCACAGAACATTTTTTTGTTTCATGAAATTCACGTGACACTTCTGGTGGTTTTATTGTTCTTGTCACTGTGACCTAATCAGTTGTAAGTATCATTATATTCACGCTTGCTTAAAGTTTTCTACTGATGTTGCTGGCCTTATGCTTTCACAGTTTTTACGAGACAAATTCTTCAAAATTGTCATAGTTCGGATGCAGTATAAATGAGATTGCAACCTTTGCAAACTTAACATGCCTATGTTCACATGTATTTTGCTTAGATGTAAGATACTGAAAAAGAGGCATCATATTTAGGAAATATACATTTCAAATATTCTTTATAATTGGGTCTCCTATATTCAGATTTCCTTAAATTTATAGTTTTACCAACCCAATCACAAAATGCCTTTGATTTCTTTAAGACTCTCCTAGTTCTTCTGGCATCATATTCTTATAATGTGGTAATACGTAGACCTTATATTTGAAGCTCTAAGCTTTTCTTTCATTGTGCCAAGAGCAAGTGTCAAGATAATCAATTTAGTTTCAAGAATATACACATTACACCAGATGATCAAGCTGAATTTGTCAAGATAGTAATAAGTAATGAGTCTGTGGAAATAACTTTTTCTAGGTTGCTTTGATTTTAAGAAATAGTAAAAATAGAATAAAGCGTTCTGGTTATGTAAGATGAAATGTTCCTTCAATATATTGTAATATTCTAAAACACTCAAAGACGGCTAGCTAAAGGAAGATTAGTGTTGTATTAACTCTTTGCAGTTGGTTGGGTCGAAGCAATGAGCAGGCTCTGACTATTACT
>NW_011888783.1:25597324-25599968 GCF_000151845.1 Pteropus vampyrus | reverse complement strand
GCACTCAATAAGTATTATTCAATAAATAAACGTCCGATAATCCATCTCATTGTTAATTCTTAATCCAAACACTTACTTTGTTTTCTCTTCTTCCTTTTGAACTAAATTCTTATTTTAATAATAGTCTTATCTTCAGTAGCAATAGTATTTAGTATAAATTTATTATTTACCTGTCTTATTCTCACTGTTTCTAATGGATTATGAGTCTTTTGTGTACAAAATTAATGTCTCTTCATCTTTCTGCCTCCAGAGAGCCAGGGATTAGTAGATACCAGTAAGCCTTTGTTAAGTAAGTGTCTTTCAATAATGTTGCTTCTCAGATCCACCTTTAGCTAC
Source organism: Pteropus vampyrus (assembly GCF_000151845.1). Lineage (NCBI taxonomy): Eukaryota > Metazoa > Chordata > Mammalia > Chiroptera > Pteropodidae > Pteropus > Pteropus vampyrus. Next base: position 25,599,632 of record NW_011888783.1, on the reverse strand, counting down.
TATTTTCCTTCCTTATAACTATAGATTCGCAAACATTAAATAGACCTATAACTATGAAAGGACAGAAATTTACATGGATATCCAATATTAGCAGGAGACTGCTAAGCAGGAATTGATGGTTTCTTCTTTAAGATGCATTGAATGGCTATAAGTCATGTGGCTTTATATAAAATACACAGTATTTCACTTTGTTGAGATGTGATGGCCATTCTCAAGAGAAATGATTAGTAGAAGGCTTATTTTTTCCAAAAAATTTCATTTCTAAAAGAATGAAGCACTCAAATATATTTTTTTAAGATTATAAAAGCAAGAAACGTTTTACTCATAGTTCCCTATAAATGTTTGTTTAATATTTATGTCCATATGCGCAGTCGAAATATGTGGTAATATGTATCCCCCATCCTTGCCTTTCTGAGATACTTTGGAGCATAATTTTCCTGTAGTCAGTAAGATCATTCAGCTACTTAATATTTCTTCCAACCACTAGAATTTTAAAATTTCTTTAATGTACTGTTTCTCAACCACTGATACACATACACTAAGAGAAAAGCAGACAAAACTTAAATAGACAACAGGTTTTTTAAAATCAAGTATTCATAATAAAGTGTTCTTCCAAAAATTCTAATGGACTTTTATATCCTTCAACCCCACTGTAAATGAAAAAGATAAAGAATAATAAAAGCATGTAGATATTTGACAGAACAGAAGAAATACATAGCTATACAAAATTCTGAACCATTGCTCTAGCAACTGTCTAGCAATTTTAGTTTCTAAATATCAATTAAAATACATTCATTAAAGATTTAATATTTAAAACTAAATTTTTAAAAATTAACAATTTTTCTTTAAAAAGTAAATTTTAAAGTAATAAATTTTCTTTAAAAATGCTATGAATATACCACTTTATATTTACTGAAATCCTAAAGAGCTGATAAGATATATTTTATAGAACAAGTTTGTGACTTATGACTTACCGATAAAATAAAATAAAGCATAATGAGGAGTAGAGCCTACTTTTCTTAATGTTATGCTTTCTCTATTAGATAGTGTGATCTCATTCTGCCATTCAGCTCTGCTATGAATTCTCTATGAGATTAGTATAATGCCACTGTTGGCATTTTGTATATGATTTGATAATTTTACTCAGGGTATCTGCCATTCCTACTGGGAAATTTTGAGCAAATTATTCTCGTTCATGTAAAATGTTGCTACATTATTCATCCATTGCTGGATATTTTAAGTGTCACCTCTACATACTTTATAGTATTAGTCATGCTAAATGAATGCTTAGAGACATTGCTAATAACTTATTTTCGAGGAAGAAACACTTCCCTTTAACTATAGAAATTAATATGTTAATTGCTCTGAACAGTATTTCTAATAGATATTTGTAAAACTAGCCAAATTCAGTTAGCTTAGCATGCTTTTTTTATTTGTAAATTCAGTTCTTGTAATATAAGGTGTTCAGCTTATGCACTTTACATTTATTGTTTAACAAACAGGAAACATCAAGTGAAGAAGTATATATAACTCAGTTTTCATATACCACCCAAAAAACTATCTTTATAAATACTCTATCTGCAAGACTGTCTAAATATTATGTGAAGAGCAACAAGATATATTCTATAAATGAGCTCATTGCTAATCTCAGTGAAGTTTGTGTCCAGGCTTCTTCTACTCACTCTACTATGTTGCTCATCTCTTTATTACATAGGTACCTGGTGCCTTCACAATCTATAAGAACTTGCTTTAGAGATAATTACTAGGAGGCTAATTTTATTTCTTCCAAAAAAATGCTCATTTTGATATTTAAAAGAATGAAGCACCCGTGGTGGATTTTTTTTTTTTTTCAATTATAAAAGCAGATTTTAGGGATAGGTGGGATGGTTCTAGTCACTCTGAAATCATATCACTTGGCATTTTAGGTTGAATTATGTACCCTCAAAATTTGTATGTGTAAGCCTTAACCCTCAGTACCATGGAATGTGATTATATTTGGAGATAAGACTTTAAAGAGATCATTAAGGTTAAATAAGGTCATGTGGGTGGGTCCTAATCAAATGTTACTGGTATCCTTATAAGAAGAGGAAATTTGGACACACAAAGAGACACCAAGATGCACATGCACATTGAAAGGACCTTGTGAGGTCACAGTAACAGAGTGGCCATCTGCAAGCCAAAGAGAGAGGCCTCAGAGGAAATTAACCCTGCTGGCACTTGAATCTCAGACTTCCAGCCTCCAGAACTGTGAGGAAATAAATTTTTGTTGTTTAAGCCACCCAGTCTGTGTCATTTTGGTATAGTAGCC
>NW_011888783.1:25587062-25595574 GCF_000151845.1 Pteropus vampyrus | reverse complement strand
AGATCTCTTAGATATTACCTTCGAGCAGTTTTAAATTGCTTACAGAAAATAAATATAACAACAAGGGGTTTAAAACAAATGTTGGAATAATATGCTTACAAGGTAAAATGGATTCTTATTTTAGAGCTCATTAGAACATAAAAGTGCTTGTTTTGATTATAACAATTTCCCATTAACGAGTATGTGACAAGGAAAAGAAAAAAATCTTGACTAGAGATGAGTTTTGCTGCATCTTATTGAAGCCCCACTTTATCTTCTTATTTTAAGAAGCTTGGTTATAACTTGGCTTAAAAGGTTGGGATAGAAATGTCTGCCTTTATCCTAATTAGTGGCCTTGGGTAAGCCCCTAAGAGCATCCTTGTAGAGACAATGTCCTAATCTCTCCAAATAGGAAGTACATGGGAAATACATAGGGAATGAAAGATCTAGTAGAATACCTACCAAACTTATAAATACATTGGGGACAGAAGAAAAGATTATGAGAAAGGGAGACTTGTTTTCTCTGTATATTTTGAAGTGTTCAACTCAAATTTCATGCTTGCATTATTTTGTAATTTCTTTCTAAGGATAAGTTTTATGATGGGAAATTTAAGTCTTATGACACATTATAGGATGAGCTAATTAAGGGCCAGGTGGTGCTCTTCAAATCAGTTCTCATGTAACCAAATTTATTTTCCATTTTAGGAAAATAGCAACCTTCAAATTTCAAAAGTAGAATATAGCAAAATGTTGAAGGTATAATAAGTAGATTTGCCATTCTGGTCATACATTCTCTTACTCCATTGGCTCATTTCTTCAACGTTCACTGATCTTCTTTATATTTTGTTGACATTGATAGTATGAAAATGAATATGATGTGGTCTTTACTCTTAGGGAGCTCAGTGACTATCAACAGGGTTCAGAGATGTGCTTTGTGCATAGTGGCTACACATAGAATGTTTTTTGAATCTATAAATGAGGAGGGAGCTAGAGGCAATGCATAGTTAAATAATTCAACATGGAGTAATATGTATTTATATTAGATACATGAATGATACATGGCATAGAGGAAGAAGTAACAAACTACCCTGGGAAGCTGGGAAGCGTTCATAGAAGAAATAAACCTTAAATTATTACTTTATCTCTGTTGTACTTGTCACTTGAATTTATTATTATGGCATATCTATGCATTTTTCTCTCTTCATTGCATCTATGAGTTCTGCATAAGCAGGTAATAATTAAAGTTTAGGTAGATAGAATGGACTCCTGGGATCAATTGGTAGAGAGCCTTAAAACTTATAAATTTATCTGGTAAAAAGGCCATTGGGTATAATGACAAAGCTCCAGGGAGAATTATGTCACAATAGATTAGAAGATGATCATAGGAAGTGGAGCAAGGAGGCATAACATAGCTGTGGAAAGTTTAAATCCTGATCATTGACTAAGACAATGATAATGAGAAGAAAGAAAACAAATTTGAAAAACAAAAGGAAAGCAAAAGTTGGTATGCCTACATTCATTCAACAAATAAATATTTAGTGTCTTTCAATTTCTAGGACCTATAACAAAAAACTTACTTTTATGATTTTATTTAAACCTCGCAATAGCACAATAACCTGTGGAACAAGTGTTACCCTTGCTTAATAGATGATCAATCTGAGGCTAATAATTTGCCCATTATCACATAACTAATGAATGGTAAATTAAGGTCAAACTTTCTCCTATGACTATTAAAATAAAAGTGAAGGATTATTATTATTATTATTATTATTATTATTATTATTATTATTATTATTCCTTAAAGGCAGGGACTGTCATATATTTCTATGTAACCCTCATATCACTTAGCATAGTACTTCTATAAAATAATTTTAAACCATTAAGTCAATGAATGAACAAACAAGACTGCCTGCTATGTGCCAGACCCTTGAGTGTAAAAGTGACAACATTGATGAGGGCTCTGTCCCCATGGATCATATTATCTATTGAAAGAATGAGACACTAAATATTACACAAATAATTACTTAATTATAGTTGACATAAGTGCTATCACATGTGATAGAGTGCCGTGAGAGCGAGAAATACTTCCAAAGTTATATATTTAGAGGCACAAGAGAGGATATCATTATATGAATGAGGTTGATATTCAGATGAGAAAAAGATTAAGAAGAATTTAATGGAGAGAGTATTTATATTTTTAGTATTAGCTACTAGTAGAAAGCTACTTTCTTCATAGTATGATATAGCTATGTTTAAATGATTTCTTAGAAAGAAAAAGTACTTAGTCTCTTCTAAGAATAAAATTGAAAATATGAAAATAAATGTATTCATAAAAGACATATTACTATTATTTAAATATTTATCTTAATAGAAACAAATGTTTAGTAAACTATGCCACATCCATTAAAAATGATGATTATGAAGAATAAAGTAGCAACATGGAAAATGCTTACATTGTAGTACTATATAAAAAAGATTAAAACATTGTATGCTCATAAATATGTTGAAAAAATACTTAATAAGACTACTAAAAGAAATATGTCAAAAAATTACAGTAACTGGTAGAAAGGCTAAGATTTAAAAACTTGTTATTTTATAAATAATCTATAGTGTGGTCTTATTATTTGGGTAATTTAAAATACTTTTGAAATAGAAAATGAATGGGCTTCTACAGATAGATTATAATTTTCTGATTTTATCCTTTATATTAATATCTCACTTGCTACACAGCATTCAGGGTGCTAATTTAGTCAATAAAGAGACTTAAAAAAAATGAGTCACAAACCATTACTACTCAGCGCACACAGGAAGATACTAATAATAACTACAAAGAGAAAAGGAGATCATCTGCAACCCAGGAACTAAAATTAGTATAAATGTTGAAGGGAGTTCTACCAAATTATTTTTTCCGGAAGACAGCCACAGACTCCTCTCATGTAAGGAAGACTGATCACCTCCATTAGCCTTGAAACAAAAGCAAAGACTTCTGGATGAAGACATTTAATTATAATGTTTATCTAATCACTGTAGCCATTTATATCAATAAGATGGCTTAGAGCACACACTTTGCGGGGAGCAGTAGAGGATGTGTTTCGTGCAGAGTGTATTTTAAGCCAAAGAATCCAAGACCACGAGTCAAAGTTATTGGCATTTTATAGTGGTGTTGTTAGAAACTTAAAAGCCACGTATGCTGCCCATTCTTTTGCCTTTGGATTGTTGGACTTTCCAGTCTCCATTCTGGTAGTAGAAACAATAGTAATAACAATAATTTGTAAAAATAACACCTAATTAGTATTTACTTATGCCAGGTCCTGTTCTAGGCACTTTTACCTATATTAACTCATTTTACCTTTGTAATAACCCTGTGAGGTTGATTAATGTCATTATCCCCACTTTAAGAAAGAAACTATAGAGATGTTAAGTAACTTGTCCAAAGTCTCTCAGCTAAGGGAGAGACTTAGCTGAGAGACTATGCTTGTCTGAGCATAGGGATCCTGGCTGAAGAGTCCAAAGTCCAGTGTCCTAAGCATGGGCCTATCTTATGTACCTAAAGACTTTTTTATTTTTTCCATTTATACTTCCATCTTACGGTCTTATGGCCAGAGTCACTAAAAATTGCTTTGAATAAAATTAACCAAAGAACTTATTCAAAACATATTTTATCTCCTCACATTGCTGCCTCTAGTTTCCTTTCTTTTTCTTCTTTTTGTACTTTTGGATTGAAGTGATTTGAACTAAGTTCACTAGTATGAACTAGCGTGAACAGGATAGTGAGAATTTTTTCTCATTTTATTATTGACATATATTTAGAATATCTACTTTTGATATTTAAGAACATAAAATTTAAATAATCAGAGCCTTCTTTGAGCTATTAAGAGTTGTTAGAAAGATCTTTTTCAAACTTCCTGTCCAAGCATGCAGCCTCTGAGAACCAACTGCTGAGATTTCAAATGTCAGAGGTACAGACTCAGGAAGGAACAGTGAATCTCTTTCCATAGTGTCGTGGTTGTCATGTTCCTCTGTTTCAGGAAGGAACAATGATTTGGTTGTTGGTTGGTTGTACATGATACTTGTGATGTATAAAATAAATCTTTTAGGTTAAAAAACATTTTACCTCTTTGTAATTGATTTATGGATGAAGAATGTTATTAATGAGAGAGCGGCCTGACAAGGAGATCTAGGTGACTAATAATATCCTCTTAAAGACCTGGCTCTCCAAAAGAGTCTATCCTGTGATCTTGCCATTTTTATATCAAATTGCTTAATACTTTCAGAACATCACTGTTAAAATATAAATTTAAATGTATTCCCGGAATGGAGTAACACATTATGGCATTGTCCTCACTAACAGTATGACCACTATGGGAAACAGAGACCACAGCTCTGAGGGATGGTGCACACGGCCAGCAAAGTGAATGGACAAGTCATAGCAGCCCTGTGGCTGGGATTAGCTGAGGCTATGAGAAATAGGAATCTGGAGAGTGGTGGTGTAGTGGTTATGTTAGGACGGCAGGGTTGCAGGCTGTTTTGGGGGTAAATCTTAAAGGAGAGGGGTCCTGAAAGAGTAAGCTAGGAAGCCCATACAGTGAAACGTAGATTACTGAATTTGTTCTGCAGCCATCTCACTCATCTGGCTGTCCTGATGGAAATGACACAGAGTTACAGCTAGAGGAAGCAGAGCAGAGGTTTCATGGCCAAACAGATTTAGGTTCAAATATAATTCTATCGGTGTAGCTTTGGATAAGTTATAGTTTTTTACATCTATAAAATGTAGAAAGCAAACTATTAAGCTAGAAAACAAAGTGCCCCCTGCCATGCATGTGGTAGCTGTATGCATATGATATAGATATGCACAGATACGCAGTAACTAGTAGAAACATTTATATGCATGTATACACACATATTTTTGTACATAGATGTATTTATGCATCTACTATAGTGCTATCTTTCTCCCTTGTTATGTTACTTCTGCAGGAAACTTGTCATATATTCTCTATTTTACATTTTAGTTTTCTTTCCACTTATATAAATTTACTTTGGTCAGATTTTCAGAATATGCAAATCGTTTCCTATTAAACTATAGTGTTGCACCCCCCTTTTATGCAAATTAACAGAATGACTAACTTGGAGAATTCTGTTAGCTACTGAAAAGCAGAATGCTCAACATTTGATATAACAGATTCAGATAATCCATTACTAATTTACTTTAACAGGGAAGAGACTGTTGCTCCTAATGAATGATATTAATGGTGTTTCATATATATATATATTATTTTTTGCCAGCAATAGTCACCTATGATATCATTACTTGAATTCATGGTAAGGCTGGGTAAGGATTCGAGGCAGTTCTTCTGTATGTTCAGATGATTTAATCCTAAACCGTAGCATATATATGTGCCTAGGCAAATATCTAAAGTAATTATTGTAATCTCTATAGCAGATTAAATGCTTTTTGTGATTCTAAAAAAGAGACTTTAGAGAGTAAATTTCAGTTTCAGAAATCTGGCACATGTTTGCAAGGCCCTGAGCAGTGGATTGGATGCCATCTATCAGAAGGACCTTGAAATTTTATCTGGCTGAGCTCTGAGCAGCTCTCCAAGCCATTTACTACTTCCTCAGTTCCATGGGCTTAGTTAGTTGGGATTCCCAGTGGGGAGGTGAAGGCAGGTAGCAGTTTTGTTCCTTCCCTGACTGCCTTCAATAAACTTTATTCTTAAAACCATCCATGGAGATCTAAGTTTCAGGAATATGGAAAATATCTTTTCCTCTCAAGGTTGGAGGCCTCAGTCCTGACCTTTTTAAGACTTATTTGTATTTCTTTTTTCATATTCTGACAGTTTATGCAGAAAAGAATATTGCAGATAACTGTCCTTGTAAAAAAATTTTTTGCATATTTATTACATAACAAGAGTATTTATAAGACTAAAGTAGTTGTTACATATTTGTTTCCAAAGTATAATTTGGAACACAGTTATAAATATTTTATAGATTAACTTTGTACTCTCATCTCCTAACCTATCTGGTCTTTCTTGGAATAATAAAATACATATTGTTGAGGCCATGATCCAGTGTTCCAGAATGTTCTCAGCCATCTGGTTCTGCTACTGAATAAAGTTAGACTGGAAATAAGATGATGTTAAGTGAAAGAAGCTGCCCTTGCCTACCTGCCTCCCCATTTATAAAAGAAGTACAGACCAGAAATTCTATGGCCCACCTAAGTCCTTTCCATAGTACCAGCCTGCTGCTGAGTTTTAGTGTCTCATTTTTAAATGGAGATAAAAATACCCATCTTACCACTCATAGGATATAGATTTAATGAGATTATATCAAAGTATTTTATAACCCACCTAACAAACTTATATACGATAAGCTACTTTATATTGAGCATCTACTAAATTCTAGGAATAGTACTAGAAGCTTTACATATGTTACAGTACCTCTTTTAAGCCTCAGCACGACCCTGCACAGTTGTTATAATTATATTTGATGTAAATTGAGTTAATAAAAGCTCAAAGAAGTTGTGTGATTTCCCAAGGCAAATAGGTCCAAAGGGTCAGAGTCAAGATTCATCTTAATACATTTCCAAACAGATACTTTACTTTTCTTTTTTCTTGGAGCTAAGGCAACAACATTATTTAATATCCTTAAGATTGGTGGGTGGAATAAAAGGGAGGGATAACTGAATAATCTGCTCCTTCAGCAAAGCTGACCAAAAAAAACACCATGATGAAATCAAAGCTTTTGTTTTAGAACAGACCACCTGAAAACCTCTGGGCTTCATGTATTTTAAAAATATTTGTTATGCAAAGTAAAAAGGGAAAAAATAGATCTTTTAAATGAAAGATAAATATAGTATGCCATCACAGCCAGATACAGGCTTACATTTTTTTATAAGTTCTATTCTACTCAAGTTAACAAGCATATACACAAATCATGAATAACACAAAATAGAGAAACCATAAGGATTTCCTTTGTTTTTAGAAAATAGGTGAGAAACAACAGAAAATTCTTAGAAATGCCAAGAAATAATTTTTTTATAATAGCTAATATACCTCTCTTAGGCATTAAGATACATTTCTGTTTCTAATCTTAATATGGCTATAATTTTACTCTTTATGAAAATAAAATTTCCCAGTTAAAATAGGATATTTTACCACACTAATCTTTAAATTCCATTATTAAAAATGTAGGTATACAACCCAATTTATAACCTCCTAGAACATTTACACAATAAATTTTAATCCTTGGAATGAATAATTACTCAGTAAAGCAACAGTGCCTCATTCAATATAATTTGGTAATCAATATTCTTGTTTTCCAGTAAAATGGAAATTTCATGAGCAGAAACATTGGACTCCGTAAAGAGAATGTTTCTGAGCAACCTCTGAGCAAATAAATCTTAAGCAGTTGATCATAGATCTGGGATCTTCACTCCTTATTATAGTACTGCTAGACATAACCATGTTAGCCCTGTGTTATGGATTGTGTCAGGACCCCAAACCTCCGTGTCTAAAGACAAGAACTGGGTCCCCAACCAATGAACCTTTGGCATCATATCTTCATTAATTTTTGTCCTTCACACCTAGATTCCACTGATATAATCAGGCCATGTCTATTTGATTAGCCCATGGTGTCAAATACTCAATTGTAGTTCCTAGTTTGTTGGCAAGTCCAACTTTTATTCCATTCTCTCAGATGTCTTTAATCAAAGCCCCTGGGTTCCCAGTATCTTTTAGATGAAAAGTATATTGATTGGCTCCTACTGCAGCCATTGGCTTTACTCACCGTTCCAGCCTCAACACCATTCTGTGCATGTCCAGGAAAGGATCTTGGCTTAGATGCTTTTAGAGACTTCCTATCACAGGGTGCCTAAAGGTGATGTTTTGAACAAAATGCTCATGTATTATATCCAGGTTTAGATCATTGGCTCCTGAGACCACAATCCAGAGGTACTTGTCCACCAAATTGGCCAGGTGGCTACTGAGGACGGACGGACCAATCTCACAGCTGAATGCTGTGGTTCTGGTTCCCAGAGCCGAGTTACTGCAGGAGTCCCCCAGCAAGATGAAGGCATCATCTTGATTTGTTTTTGTTTGTTTGTTTTAATGTGTTAGTACTTTAATCTTTAAGCAGTGACTAAATTTTCTTTTAAAATAATGATTACTTTTCCCCAGTGTAAATCGAAGTAAAGACATGAGTTACAGCTTTTAGGAATTTATTTTAGAATCGGTTGTGTCTTAAGTTTACTTGTGTATAATTAAAATGAGTCAGAACTAGCAGTTTGCTTGGTTTTTCTTACTTGGCTGGGTAAGATAAAAGAGTTGGTTTATTTAGTGATTTGCTAAATATGATGCAAATGATATAACCTCAAGTCTCTATTAATGGCCCTTTGGGCTCATTATTGTGGCCCCTCTGGGGCCAATGGGATCAGAAGGCTGATAAATGTTTTTGTCCCCAACTTCCTTTCAAATAAAATTCTGTAATATGTATGTACATGTATATGTGTACATACACATATGATATAATGCTAGTT
>NW_011888783.1:25583439-25585857 GCF_000151845.1 Pteropus vampyrus | reverse complement strand
CTGTACCATTTCTTACTAAATTTTGTTCATCTTCTGGATCTCAACTGAGGCTTCATTTTCTTAAAGTTTTCCCTGAGCATCCAGACTCAAGGTTAGGTTGACTTTTCACTGTTAATTGTTTCCTTTGTAACTCAGAAACTTTTCAGTTTGATGTAGTCCTACTGTATATTTTGCTTTTGTTGCCTGTGATTTTGATGTCATATTCAAGAATCATTGCTAAGGCCAATGTCATAAAGCAATCCCTGTTTTCTTCTAGGAATTTCATTAAATTTGTAGATAACTTTGGGAAATATGGGCATTTTAACAACATAAGTCCTCCAATACATAAACACATTTCTATCTTTCCATTTATTTGTATCTATTCTTTTTCTTTCAGCAATGTTTTATAGTTGTAAGCATAGATGTTTTTCACCTCCTTAGTTAAATTTATTTCTGTTATAATTCTTTTTAATACTGTTGTAAATGGCCTTGTTTTCTTAATTTCCTTTTCAGATTGTTAACTGCTAGTGTATAGAAACTCGATTAATTTTTATATGTTGATTTTATATTATGCAATTTTGCCGAATTTATTCTACCAGTTTGTGTGTGTGTGTGTGTGTGTGTGTGTGTGTGTAATCTTTTAGGAACTACTCTTTCCTTCATCTCATATCTTCCGTTTTATTTACTAATTCGCTTTCTAATTAAGAATGCATGCAAGAAAAACTTTTGACATCTACAAAGAAAATCAACGTTTATTTTTACTCTCCCTTATATTTGATTTGATGATTTGACTCAGTAAAGAATTCTAGGTTCAAAATAGTTTTTCCTCATAATGTTGATGGAATTAATGAGAAAAAGTCTGATGTCATTCTATGAAGTATATGTCTATAAGTATACAGTATTGAGAGGAATTCTGAAATCAACTATAGTATATTTAGATTCTCAATTAGTTCCATGTTTTCAATTCCACCTCTTATGTTATTTCTTTGTTGAGTATGAGCCCTTCTTTGAGTCCAGATCCTCTTTAGGATTTTACTGGGTAGGCTAGGTCTCTCCTCTACTGTAATTGGAAACAGATGTATATTCTAGTTATTATTTAAGAGTGGACTGCCCAGTTTCAAATTCTGGCTCTGGCTTTTCTAGTTGTATAACCTTGGCCAAGTCAATTGTGTCTCAATATTTTCTCATGCATAATACTACCTATTTTAAGGATTATATGGAAAAGTACTACTATTGCTATTATTCCTCTGTTCTGCTTTTTTCAAACATCTTGCTTTTCATATTTCATTCATTTACATATATCTTTTGCTATTTTCCCTCATGTCTCTTTATATTATTCTTTTGCTTAATGAATTCTAGATAATGACAAAAAATAAATATGTGAGTTCCGTCCTCCTTCTTAAACCAAAAGCCGGATATGAGTCTTAATTTTAGAAACTATTTAGTGTTTTATTGGTTTTAATATTATTTCTTTTTAAATAATTTGCATCTTTTTAAAATAAATTATTCTGTTTATATGCATATGTTATCTTTAATATATTTACCTAGTGATCTAATGACCTGAAGCCAAAATTAAACAGAAATTTTTTTCCTACAGATTCTTAGCAGTAGTAGCAAAACTATTCTAATGCTGGTCAGAATTTAAGTCTCTTTAAAGCATTGGAAGCAAAATGAAAAGGGCATCAGCATATTAGAGAAAGCTTAATGTTCTTTTCGTGTTACATCAAGATGAAAGTTAAGAGTTTTATCTCATTTTATGAAAGACTGAAAAATGAACCAGAAATTAATACCGGTGATGATCATCATGATGATAGTTGCGACAATTTCAAAACTGCCTAAATGTATACCAGCGTGCTTGAATAGTTTGGTCTTGGCCACATAGTCAGTAAAAGACAGAGATTTCTGACACAAAGGCCTGCTTTCTATGACTATGTATAACAATTCTGGGACTTAGGAACCTATAGCTTTGAATAACTGGAATTAATAAATATCTATTACTACCTCCCAATTACTTTTGTTTCTCTTTTGCTATAGCTTCTACCTCTGCTGCAATGGAGGTCACTGCAGCTACCTGTAGTAACTAATGCTTCCATATCCCATTTCCTTAAAATTCCTGTCACCAACTTTCTTACTGGAACCCTTTGCCCTCTAAGAGGTCCAACTCTATGTGAGCCCACCTGGGGGATCCTCTAACTTTCTTTAGTGAGAATAGGAACCATGCCTGTCCATGTTGCCCAAGCCAAGTAGAGTTTCTTGCAATAACAGATATTCAATGACTCACTGAAGAATAAATGAGTGGTGGTAAACAGATTAAGTTTCGGATGTAAAAGATAGATGAGTGACTATTGCTTAGGCAGTGGGATTTACCAAATAGATACTATAAGATATTTTCCCTATAGAGATAATGTTAGAAATGGTAATTAGGACCTACAGTTCTAT
>NW_011888783.1:25580702-25582914 GCF_000151845.1 Pteropus vampyrus | reverse complement strand
TATAATTTAGGGTCAAATTGTTACTGTAAGTTCTAAAAGCCACCCTGGTTTGAAAGGCTACCAAGTCCTGTGTTCTAACCTATAGTTTAAAAAATTTCCACTGACTGGGAAAGAGAGGGAATTACCTCTTTCCAGGAAACACTATAGAGTAGTCCAGTGCCCTAGCAATATATCTATTCTGCTTTCTGGAAATAGTCTGTCCTGGAATAGTTTAGGATGACCTAACTTCTTATCTCTTAATGGAGAAAGGCCATGACTAGGGAGGAGGCATCCATTACATATTTATTTTGAATATGGTGGCAAAATGATAGTTATTTCACATACTACACTATTTTATCTTTTCAGGTGTAACTGTATGGAACCACATAATCCCAGCAATGACACATTGAAGGAATGGAGGGAGTCCAATATTTCTGCCTCTGACGTAATTTGGGAAAACCTAACTGTGTCAGTAAGTGAAACACTGAAAAATAACTCATGTCTTGAATCTTATTACTGTTTTGAGGATTTGTTGACATTGTGACTGAATTATTGCCAATTAGGTAAAATTTTTGAATCCATACTATTACAAAAGTAATAGTTTTGTCTTAATTTTGATTTCATTTGTTTCAGGTATTCAGGTAAATTGGGATTTTCTTTCCGTATTGAGTTTTTCTAATAGATAGTGGGCCTGAATTGCTCTAAAAGCACATATACATAGCATGACATGACTAGATTAACTGAAAGTACATTAAAAAAGAATGGTGTTGACCTAAATGAAACCATATGGTGGAACTAAGGTGGCCTTCTGTGTGAAAAAACAAGAATGCTTTTACTTTACTCTGCAGCACTGCTCCAGCTGTTCAGAATATACCGAAAGAGGGGATGTTTGTTAGTATTTTAGAATAAATATTACAGTTTTGGGGAAGAACAAAAGTCACTTTTCTTACCAAAATTCTGGCACCTCTCTTAGGAAGAGCTTTCTTCCATTTTCTTATCTCCCACTCAGGAAAGAGGATGGCAACATATTTTTCACCTATCAAGGTTAAATCCGTACCTTTTAAAACCTTTTTTTCTCCTTTTCTCACAGCTGTATTCTTTCATTCTTCTTAACCTATTATAATGTTCGTGCACTTTTTTTTCCATCTATATTTACAGCCTTCTGTTTGGTTAGATCTCATAATTGGAAAAATTAGTGTTCAGCTTTTAATGAATATTAAAATATCTGAATCATTTTATTTTTTTTATTCTCTTCAGTCGCAAACATTACTCTCCAAAGCCGCTTCTACTTTACCTTCTTGTATAAGCTCAAATCCCATTATAACCATCAATATAAAACTATATGAATTCTAGTTAATTTTATGAAACATCATTTTAGTAAGTGAGCCAGTTAGTGGAACAAAGAAATACTTTTTGTTGTTCGAATATGTTAAAACTCTAAAAGTAATTCTTCTTTTTAATTGAGGTGTAATTGACATACAACATTATATTAGTATCAGGTATACAACATAATAATTATAATAGTTCTATATATGTATACATTGTGAAGTAATGACCACAATAAGTTGTTAACATCTGTCACCATACATAGTTACAAATTTTTTTTTCTTGTGATGAAAACTTTTAAGGTGTACTCTCCTGGCAACTTTCAAATATAAATATGATTTTTCTAAGAGCACTTGACCTTTTGCCTATTTTCTCAATTTTCCCCATTAAATGTTTTCTTTAGAATCAAAATCAAATCACCCTCTGTTTAAAATTCAGTCTTGGCCTATATTTTACTACTTTTATTTTTATTTTTTAAATTCTTTTTAGGCAAGGCAACCCTTGGTTGACCTCACAGATTACAAGAAACTTGTCAGTTTACAATCCCTTATTTCTTTTTCTTTTTCTTTTATTTTTCACGCTTACAGCACCTGGTCTTCCTAGGCGTTCTTCCATTCAAGTACTAACCAGGTCTGACCCTGCTTAGCCTCCGAGATCAGATGGGATTGGGCTTGTGCAGGGGAGCATGGCTGTAGACACTACCTATATTTTTACTCTAGAATAATCCTTCACTTACTCTTGTTGTTTTCTTTTGTTACAGTCAACATTTATCTGTTCCATCTATTTTTCCCTAGAAAAATAACATTGCATTGTTATCCATTCAATGGATAATTATTGATAATCATAATAATCCATCCAGCAATGTATATTCCATCTATATTTTCCTTTTGTAAACTATAAGAATATT
>NW_011888783.1:25568730-25579977 GCF_000151845.1 Pteropus vampyrus | reverse complement strand
ATGTTTTGATTAACATACACATTGTGAAATGATTACAACAATCAAGCTAATAATTTATCAATCCCTCGCAGTTGCCTTATTTATTTATTTGTTTATTTATTTAGTGAGAACAATTAAAATATACTCTTTCAGCAGATTTCAACTATGTAATACAGTATTATTAAGTGTAGTCACTATGCCGTACGTTAGATTTTCAAAACTTACTCATTCTGCATTACCGAAACTTTGAATCCCTTGACCAATATGTCCCCATTTCCCCTTTCTCCCCCAACCCCTGGTAACCATCATTCTACTCTCTGCGTCTATGAGTTTGACATTGTTTGATTCCACATATAAAAGTGAGATCATGCAGTATTTGTCATTCTGTGTCTGGCTTATTTCACTTAGCATAATGTCCTCCAGGTTCATTTACGTTGTTGCAAATGACAGGATTTCCTTCTTTTTAAAGGGTGAATAATATTCCTTTGAATATTTATACCACATTTTTTTCATCTATTCATCCATTGAGAGACAGGTTATTTCTGTATCTTGGCTATTGTTAATAATGGTTAATGAAAGCTAGAATACTTGTATATTTAGCAGTATCTAAAAACCATCCATTAAAAGGAATCCCTAAGCAAGGTTTAAAATATTCACAAAGGATTAACTGGCAATTGGTTAAGAATTGTCTTAGTGTCAGAATTGCATATTTAACTATTACATAAGTAAGGGGCAGGACACTAATGTGTACTTAAATTTCTTATTCTATCAAACTTAATTTTTACTAACATAAAATTATTGATATTTAGAATGTTTTAAGAATAATTAATACAAATGAGTTTGTCAACAAACTTTTTTCATTTTGTATATGAAACCATATGTTAGATCAAAATAAGACAATAGGATTTAGATTTGATTTTCACTTCTAAATCTTAGGACTTGGAGTGTGTGTATATGTTTGTGTGTGTATGTGTGTGTGCGTTAGGGGTACAGTTAGTGTAAAATAGAAAATAAATGTAGATTTTAATAGATTATAATTCTTCTTTTAAAACGTAACATACTGTCCCCCAAAAGAAGGAAAAACAAATATCCTTTTCAAATTCGCTTGGGATTAAAGTACCGAGGCAAGCTTTTTGCAATTTATTATAGATTATAAGACAGTTAAATGATTTTTTTTAAGTGGCAAATGGAACATTTAGAAGACTTTTATATACATACAAAAGACTGAAGATAATCACAAATATATAGATGATGTGTTTACAATGGAGCTTCAAGCTTCTTATTGTTTTTAACCACTTGGCTTACCCATTATTTTGCTTAGTAATTGTTATACTAACATCTCTGAACAGGGACAAGAGAGAGGACTAAAACATGCAAGGATTCATTTTTGCTACTTTACCTATTTTTGAGAAAAAGAAAATTAAAACTATAATTAAGTTCTAAGGGGTTTTACTTTGGTTTTTCAATTAGCCAAGTTATGTGCTCTGTATTAGCTTAACATGGATAATTGGAATTCAACCTTAGCTAGGGAGGAAGGTATTTGCAGTTAGATGAGAAAAGTGGATAGAATTCTTTTTCATAATTATAAGGTGTACTAACAATATTTCTTAAGAATCCTAGCCTCAGGGATAGCTGCTCCAAGTAGATTTACAGGTTGGTCATTTGATTTTGGATATCAGTGTAGCTATCTGTGGTTTATTCTAGAATCTTTTAAAGATATTTATTTTCTGCTATACAAGGACTCCAGGGTCTCAGGCTCTGTTCATTGGGCAGGCTCTGTGTTAGTGATCAATCTTTCAGTTCATATTTTTCTTTAAAATCTTTATGTACTACAGCACAGTTCAATTTCTGTTCAGGTTCAGAATATCTCAAGGATTGATGAGGTGACTGGTTCATTAAAACCATTCATTTCTGTGTTTTAAAATAAAATAAATACTTTAGTAATCTAATCTTTAAAATAAAGTAAGATAAACCAAAATGATTTTAAAATCATTTTCAGTTTCAAAATATTAATGTTTACAATGCTCAGTTTTTCTTGGAGAAAAAAATTTTTGACTTTGCTGCCACCTCATGGCTAAGGCAGTAATTAGAAATGATCCTTCAAGGACTTATAAAAATATATACCAGGAAAAAAAAATACCATGGAGAAGTCATAGTAAAAACAAGCTTTGCCTTGCTTGTGTAGCAACCCTTTCTCTTTCGTTCTATAGTCTAAGTTCAAGCCCCATCTTTGACTCAGAATTTCATTTCAGTAATAATATATCATAGATTTTTTTGTTGCCTTTCTCATCTTTTTTGTTAACTTTTGGACTAGATAATTTTACAAAATATTTGTTCTTCTTTAAAAATGCAATAATATTCCCATCATGGGCACCATATTTGTATCAGAGCTCTACTGACACCCGACAGCGGTGAGGCCATTGCAAATTACTTAACCTCTCTATGTCTCACTTTCTTCAGACATGAAATAAAAATAATAACATCTACCTATTTTATAGGTTTGATGTAAAAATTAATTAAGATGGTATATTTAAATTTGACATAGTTTTGGCATAGTGTCTGACCATAGCAACCACTCACTATAAAGTATGTCATATTTTCAATAAATCTGGTGTCAGAAATTTAGTCAATATTAGGTTAAATACACATTGACTGGTAAATCAGTTAGTTTTATAGATTTAAATTTAATTCAAAAATGGCAAAAATTTAAAAAGTGGTTCATGTTCAAATGTTATATAATGTAAATCTTTGATACTGCTCACTACCTAACCTATTCAGATAAAATTTATAGAATTTAATGTGTTGTCTGTTAAATCATTGTGAGAGCCATAGATGAAGAGCTTCAACATCTCAACTGCAAATGATCTTGATGTTAGATTTCTGAAAGAAATGTGTCCATTTTTTCTTAATATCTCCATTTGTTTTACTTCCTCTGGCAGGAATGCAAATCGTTGCATGGAGAGTATGTTGGACGAGCCTGTGGCCACGATCATCCATATGTTCCAGATGTTCTGTTTTGGTCAGTGATTCTATTCTTTTCCACAGTTACTCTGTCAGCCACCCTGAAGCAGTTCAAGACTAGCCGCTATTTCCCAACTAAGGTACTTAGACTACATTTTTCTTGATCAAAATATAAACCTACATAAAGCATGTTATGAAGTCATTCATGTTTTAGAACAAAACGAGAAGCAATTGCTGTGATAAATGAAGCTGCTTAAAAGCTTCTGTGTGAGCTGCCAGGTTAGGAGTGGAGTTTGGTGAGGGAGGGAGGTGAAGAGAAAGCATTTTTGGTACAGGTGCTAGAAGTGCACATACCCTCCAGGCTTTTCTACTTAATCTCAAATCCCAAAGATAAACCCACTTTCCCACTTACGGTTTTGGAAATTGAAAGCACACACTGCATTACTGACTGTCACTTTCTTGCCCAGTGAACAGCGGGAACTATTCCAGCCTGACAGATATCTCATTGGAGCCACTGTTACATTCTCTAATTGGGAAAGCCCCTGCAAAACTCATTGGAACACTATTCTCTTTTTCATTTTTAAAGTGTCAGTCCCTCCCCCTAACCCACCACGTTTGCATCTGCATATTTGGAAAGGAAAGTAAACAGAGAAACAGCTTAGTTCAATATTTAACAGTGCAAAGTAACACCTATAATGTCTGACTCAGCCAATAAAAAACAAGGAGAAAAAAAACCAAGAAAACAAGCTTTTTAAGGATGAGCTAAAGATTATAATCAAAATCCCACCCAGGGAAAATGTTTCAGGAACTGTTTCTTTCACAGAAAACTTCTATTTTTGTCACTTCCTCCTTCCCTAAGGTGGAAAATTCATTTTCTTCCTCCGAAAGTTTAATTTGATTTTTAACTTGAAACAATAATCTTATTCATTTTCGTGTGTGTGTGTATGTGTGTGTGTGGGGATGTGTGTGTCAGAAAGACATCCTAATGAAAAGACAGATCTTTTTGATAACTATATAAGGATTTTTGCTTAAAGATAGCTTTATGAATGAAAAACGGCTTTAAAAACTGACTTACATAAAATAACTTTTAAATTTGCCCACTCTGCTGTGCACTTCCCTGCTGCCATACTTATATCCCAGATAAACTAACTAAAATATGCTTCTTCAATAAAAATAATAATTTTATAGTGTTTCAGGTTTATCATGTTAAAATGTTACCTGTGTGAGAAAGAATCCTAAAATTTAGCCAACTTCTGGCCATGTAATCTTATTTTATGTTCTAAATATTCATACACTTGAGTTCATAATAAACTTAGATTTTAAATAAATATTAAAATAGTGCAATTACCATTACAGTTATGCATAATGCCTCATTCTGGAAAGGTTGAGTGTGTATCCATCTTAATGACAGAGATACATAAATATATATTCAGGTTCTGACAGAGCTAATGGTAATATTATAGTATGCATAAAATATATCATGATGTTATGTCATAAAGTGTTTATAAAGTGTGACTCTAGCTTATGTTCTTGAGTATTCCTCACTATTTATAGTTTCGAGTGACAAATGTTTTCATTATTTTTAGGTTCGATCCATAGTGAGTGACTTTGCTGTCTTTCTTACAATTCTATGTATGGTTTTAATTGACTATGCCATTGGGATCCCATCTCCAAAACTACAAGTACCAAGTGTTTTCAAGGTGAAGTTGTCATAGCATTTACATTTATCTCTCCATTTCTGTAAGTCTAATCTTCATTTAGATGATGGTTATAACCCTAAAACTAGGGATTTTCGTGAAAGTACAAAGAATATACATTAATAGAGCAGTGAATAAAATACCCACAGCGTGACTAAAATTTCAGTCTAATATTTAAAAAAAGGAACCACAGAAATAGAAAACTAGAAGCCACTTGAAAATATTTCCTGTCAATTTTTCCATTTAGAATATCTATATACAACACTCCTAAAAGATAAGGAAGCATTTTGAAACTAAGAAAAATGCATTATCTTATCGTGAAATTGCACAGTTTATGGGGCTTGAAAAACAGATAAAAAAAGGTCTGAGATAGAATTGTAGCTGTGTTATTAACTAATTCTTGTGACCTTGGGCCAGTTACTTAACCTCTCTGAGCCTTGGTTTTCTTACCTGTCAAACAGGGCTGGGAGTTCCTCATAGAATTATTGTCAAATGAGTTCCTTTGGGACTCATCTCAGACACCAGTATGTTTAGAACCCTTCCCTCTGCCCTTGATGTCACCAAGTGTATTTTGCAATTCCCACAAAAAGGCCTAAAAATGAAGTTACACACAGTTGTCAATATGCTATTTGTAAATGTAAATAAATTTTTCCAACTGTAAATGGTAAATATTATTTAATATAGGCATTAATTAACAACACACATTTTGAGCCAGTCTGTTAGAGTTCAGATCTTATCTCCACCACTTACTAGCGTGAGATCTTAGGGAATTTACTGGTCCTCTTTATGTATCAGTTATCTTATCGATATCTTTTTAGAGTGTCGTGAAGAAAAAAATGAGTTAAAATATTGAAAGCACTTAGAATGGTGCCTGGTACTTTATAAATGCTTTGTAAACATTAGTGTTATTAATTATAGCTTACTTGGCATATCAGTTTATAACTAGGACTTTCTTGGTAGCATCTGTTAAGACTTAATTGATTAGGTATTCATTAATCCAGTTAATAACTATGTACATTATTTTATTTTTCACAGCCCACCAGAGATGATCGTGGCTGGTTTGTTACACCTGTAGGTCCAAATCCATGGTGGACAGTAATAGCTGCTATTATTCCAGCTTTGCTTTGTACTATTTTAATTTTTATGGACCAACAGATTACAGCTGTCATCATCAACAGAAAAGAGCATAAGCTAAAGGTATATTTTAATGTCCATTTTAGTGTAAATCATTGTGACTTAACTGACATCAGTTGACATTCATTATACTTCACCTGAATTCTGTAGTCATTTGTATAGTGAAATATTAAAATAATGCTTTGGGGTTCATAATTTTTATTATTTATATTCAGGATACTTTGTCTTACAGTGAGCTTAAAATTATATAATTAATTAGTTAATTAATTAATTTATAGCACTTGGCTGAACTCTAACCCCTGAAACTTAACGACGACTGCTTAAAATAAAAAACATTGCCAAAATTCTAACTTTCTTTACCATGTTTAACATATTTTAATGAAATCACAATCTATTCTGGTAAAGTACAGCTTTACCAATTTTATCTTATATCTGGGATTTCTCTATTTCTCTATTTGACCCTAAATGTGTCTGTTAGACACTTTATTGGAACAAATTACATATTAAGATATTTCTCATTTTCTTTAGTTATTTCTCTGTCAATAATGCCTATGATAACAAAACCCAGCCATAAATGTCATAATTTGTAAGTGAATCTTTGTTGAATTTTACTGCAGATTTCAATGACTTCCTTTTTTCAAAGGGAATAATACAGATATATCTTATTTATTCCATTCTGACCCTGCCGTTTTGCAACTGTGAATAATCAAAGCTATTCACTGCTGTGTAATTTGTCTGAGATATGTAATGTGAGCACAATCACTTATAGAATATATTAAAATAAAAATAATTGAATGGTTAAAAATAATATAAATCAAATCTTGTAAAAACAGAGCATGCACAACCTTGTTTTGTTCTGGTATCATATACATACTCTTTAATTTCTAGGAAAAGATTCACTGTCAGAGCAATAGACACAATGCTTTATAGGATTTTTAAAGTATATTTGTTAGATTAAAATCTCTGAAATATTTGATGAGAAATAGTAATGACATAAATAAGAAAGCACAATAAACCATATAAAAAAGAATTATGTGTATATATTGGTGAGAATATGTGTCTATCTTAAAACAAAGAGCATTCTTAATTTTCTTTGTAGAAAGGAACTTAACAGTACTCAAAATCTTTTTTTGAAAGAAATTCATTCAATTCATTTGTTTTTGTCAAATGAAATTTATAATTATTAAGGATATATCTTACAAAAATTTCTCGTAAAGTCAGGAGCTAGAGCTACATGTTTAACAACCAGTTACCTGCGCATAAAAAGGAGAGAGATATTGATTTATAATGTTTAGTAATTTTAATGGTATGAATACTCCCATCGTGGCCCATTTCAAGCTATCAATGTGACATCAATTGGCAGGAAAAATTTTGAAAATTAAACAATTGGCTCTCATAAGCCTATACAAGCTGGCTCCAAAACACCACTAAACTACGCAATTCAGTACTGGAAATTGAATCATTTACAGCCCTTCAAACAAGGTATTCAGATTTCCAAGTTTAATAACCTACTTATTTAATATCAATTATTTAAAAATCTTATTTGCTTTTAAAATAGCCTTCTGCAAGAGCAAATACCACCACAATAAAGTTACATAGTTGATTAAATAAATCTATAAAGCAAGTAAAAATACTTTATATTGAATATTATTATTCTCCTACCCTCTAAGAAGTAGGAACATTTTCCCTAGACACTAGTTTATTTTTTAAAACTGAAAACATCTTTTATGTTTTTATTCTAAAGTTATATATGATTTTGGTTTAAAAAATCAGATAATATAAAAAGTTAAAAGAAAAAACAGTGAAAAACACTATAATTTCATTACCTGGAGATAATGATGTATGATGTATACCCAAATATATATTTTCATACTACCTGTGTTGCTTGAGCATTATCATGGGAGTCATCCCATGTCAATAATATAAATCCACATTACCATTGTAAATGGCTGTATGTATATTTTATTGTATATTTCATGTTTTAAAATGAACTGAAAGATTCCTGTTTAAGGAAGAAAGTAATCTGTATAATCATTGTTTCCCTTTCAAAAGAAGATTTTTTTTTGTCTTTGTAATTAGAAATCCCACAGATTTTGCTGAAATATCATTCTTTGTAAAAGATATCAACTAAGCTGATTGAAGCAGTGTTATTTCTGAGCATTAATAGAACCATATTAAAACAAAATGTGAAGTAAGTGAAGATTTGCTGCAGGTGATATCTTTTTGGCCATTCTGTATCCTTGGTCCTTCTCTGTCTCTCAACTTTATAAATCACAGCATTTACTCCTTGTTCTTCATGAGCCTTTGTAGGTCCTTGACATTTACAGCCTTTCCTAAACAACAAAATACACTATATTTCCTCTTTTACATATCATGTAGAATAGCTAAACTATAACATGTGGTCTTTCACGTACTTGCATATATAGGATTAAATATAGAAAAAAGTATTTAATATTTTCATCACTGGGATAAACTTGAGGCTATATTTATAAACCATAGTACATCACTTGTATATTACTTTTTATTATACAAATAAATGACCATGTAATCGAAAGATTTATATTTTTTCCCTTTAGCAGCCTGTATTTAGTAAACAATAGGGCAAATTTGGCTTAATCATAAACTCTGCTATATTGCGCAAAGTAGAAGACTCAGTTTGTTCTTGGCCACTATGAATCTGAACACCCCATCTTCCTCCTTAGATACGGATATTTGCAAAGGATGTTTCTTCCCGTGAACACTTTTTTTTATTGGCCTATAACCCTTGTCTTCTGTAAGCTTTGGTATAGTGGTCTGCTGCTGCTGATTTTCCTGTTAACAGTAACAACAACAAAAAATCACCTCTTTAGAACATACTTTACTCAGCCTAATGGTTTGTTCCATAGCTGTTCCCTCTGCCTGTTGCTTCCTTGACATGTTTACACAGTTGTCTAGCTTTGACTTGAGAGCTACCTTCTCACAAAAAGACACAAGTTCCTTGAGTGTATTTGCAGACCACAAGTTAACCACACTTTTGGCTTTTATTGTTTTTTTTTTTCCCCCTCACTTGAAAACCCATTTTTGCCTCAGTTGGAACATTCCCAGAAATAGTTTAATGAATCATGTTTTTTGGTTTCTGTATCCAAGGTTGATTCCATGCCATGTATTTAAGTTTGTGTCATATATCCAAGTCACCTTGAAATTTAGCATTTTATTCTTTATCTCTTCTAGACTTATATTTCGAGTCTTTTCATTTTTTATTTATTTCTATTACCACAACTGGAAGTTGGTTTTTCTCCAGAAGAATTTTTTTTTATGCCACTAAAAATGTTTTTTGTCATTTTGCAAGTGTTACTGCATACACAAGAAAGCTTTTTTGTGCTACAAAGGCTAGCCACAACTCACTTGCTAAATGACTAACTCCTTCCTCAGAATGAAGAAGCTCCAAACTAGCAAAACTCCAACTCACTGTACCTCATGGTCTTTTGGGTCAATCATGGTGATCACATCGTAAGGTATATGAATGTCAAATCACTATGTTGTATACCCGGAACTAATATAATATTGTATGTCAACTGTACTTTAATAAAAAAATCTAAAAGCTGCAAACATAGAAATTTGAGAATGCAAATTATCATCTATATTATATATAGATGTAAGTCCATACTCTCTCTAGCATTTTTTGCTTATTTATTTCTTCCCAATAGAAGTAGGATAGGCGTAGGTTAAATTGATCCCTTTGAAATGCATTAAACATATTCACTTTTTTAAAAAAAAAAAGTATTCTGTAAAAATGGAAAGAAAGCAAGATATTATTTTACGGAAAAGAAAGTTTCTGTTCAGATACAACTGTAGGCTTTTCTACATGTTTCTGTAGACAGTTCAGTCTTCTTTTGACATCATTTTTAATAAACAGCAATACAATCCCAGATCACTTGAGTAAATGAATGCATTTGCAACATTCATTTGGCACTACATTCTCTCGATGATTATGGCATTTGATATGTTCTTTTTTGCCCTCTTTGTCAGCCTGGTTCTTCATGTCAATCTATAGTCTTTTATGTGGTTAACTTGACAGATGCAGGAAATTGCTGCCAAGCTTTGAAATGAATTTTTTCAGCAGTGGCATCTGGGTATCAGATGGTCCTCTTGGCTGGCCTCTTGTCTTGCTGCATGTTGGTTTTAGTGGGGTCTGGTGTAGCATCACCTGTTGCTATGCTCCCTTTTCCTCCCATATGTCCATTTCCCGTGATTCATGGGTGAATGTGAGAATAAAAGCTCTGGTTCTGTCTTTATTTCAGACAAAAATCTGCAGAAATATGTTAGAAGGTACAGAGTTCTCTCTCTCTGACAAAGGGATACTTCCCTTTGGCTGGCATGCCTATCAGCTAATAAATTGGTTATGAAAACTAAAATTTTTAAGACGTTTAAAATGAAAGGCAAGGGGAAAGATGATGATTCATTAATGGAAGTGCCAGAGCTGCTTTATTTCTTTGAGTCATATTAAATTAAGATGTTCCCATTGTTGTACAACATAATCAGGAAAAAAATATATTTTTGTTTTTATTGCATATTTGTACTTTACAATGCTAGCTTTCTAAATTTAAATAGGAAATTATTTCCTCTGAAAGCATTATTTTGTCTGCTTCTTGCAATCCAGAATCTCACTGTTTACATTTGTAGCATATTTTTAAAACACTAGATAAGAGCTATAGGGAATCACTATCATGAAGAAGGCCTTCCCCATATCATTAAGCCGTAGTGAACATGGACCCTGGGAATATCCAGGGTGTGCTAAAAGCACAAGGCCAAGTCCCAAGGCCCCTTGCTCTGCCCTCCTCTGATATTTATCTCCCCAGTACTAGGACCTCTTCCATTCTCTCTCAGCAGCACTACAGCTTTACAAAACCGTCAGGGGACAGGAGGAACTATTCACACCCTACTCCCTTATAGGCAGGGGCTTGAGTAGTAAGGTCTTTCACTATTCTCTATCCTTCTCACTCCGGAGTCCCTAGAATGAAACAGTCCTTTACCTGGTTAAAACGTTGTCCTTTAAAGGGACCCAGATTTGAGTTCTGTGTATTAACTACATCTTCCAAAATGTTCTGCAGAAGGACCAGAGGAACGTAGTATGGCCCTGGTGAAGCTAATTTCTTTCTATGCCTTTTTGGTTTTGCGGCCACCAGGGTGTTTCTTTTCCTGCTCGCCAGCTTTTAGTAATGAAAACCTTCCCTGTGTCAATTGCAAAGAAAAGTTTCTAGCGTCGTATGCTCAAGGGAAACTGAGCTGAGGCATTTTGGTGAACTGGAGTATTGCCCCAGCTAAGCTAATTCAAGGACAGGTACCACTGAATTGGTGACAATGCATGAGGTAGTTATGTGGATATCTCCTATTTTCTCAGTGTCATCTCCTGCACTTTTTAATTTGGCAGGAAAAAGCAGAAAGGCAAGGAAGTACAACTGACTTTCAGGGTGTTAAATAATGAAAAGTGTTTACA